>NC_136615.1:37765905-38093405 GCF_933228915.1 Telmatherina bonti
TCCCAACCAAATAGAATGGAACACTGCAGATGGAGAGCCAACGGCTTTGGTCAGAAGAACTGTGTTGAGTCGTCTACAGAGCTTCCTCTCTTTTGTCACTCTGAACATGCTAAAAATGGAGTGGACCGTCCAACATGGACGCCAGATGCAGCATGACTGTTGGGTCATGGCCCTCCCTGAACTAATGGCATTCTTAGCCATCCTCCTTTTGAGGGGAGTGGTCAGATTCCCATCGGTGCGTGACATGTGGTCAGCAAAACTGGGAAACCCACTGATCATTAGTATCATGGCCCAAAACTGCTTTCCAGATAACTTGCGACACCAAAGGCCAATGTGTCTGGTGAACTGTCAGTGCAGGAACAATCACGCAACTGTAGGCTGCGGTGGTTCCTGTGTGGCAACTGCCGAAAGGAGACGGCGTGGCAGTGCTAAGTATGTTCAGACAATCTGGAGGTCTGAGTAGTTTTACTCAGTATGACTGGATCCATATGCAGCACAGATTTTTGTCTTACTATATTTTCTCACCGTAGAGTGTAAGAAAAAAAGTCTGTTTGGATCTTTTATACCAGAAATAAATCTGAGTAAAAATGAAACGGTGTTCATTTGTTGCACATGTACGGTGATTGTGCAACACTTTCCTGAAGAATTCATCAAAATATATCCAGACTGTTTTAAGTTTCATTTTCTTCTGTCTCTCGGGCGTGTTGCAGTATTTCAAATAAGTCTCTCATAAACAGACCAAAATATTTGCCACATAATAGACTCCACTGTAGTGGTAAATATGTGTTTTGTTTTTCTTTTTAAATGAGTACAAAAAATTAAAAAAAAAACCAAAACCCAAAAGCTTGCTATGCGAGAACCATGAACCATGGGGTAGTATGAATGTTACAGGCCAGAAATCACATTTGCTACATCATGATACAAACAATGGCATTTTGTTACCCTACTGATTTTTCAGGTAAAGTGAAAGCAGTCGTTCCCGCTCAGTTTCGCATGTGTAATTGCCTAATTTCCAGAACAATAGTGTCTGTTCACACCTCAGTCAGCATATTAGTTCAAAACTAATCCAGCCATTTGGCTGCCCTGTGGGAGATCTAGTTAGAGAAGCCAAATGACTGGGCTGTGGGAGCTCTGGTGTTAATTCATCAGTAAAGGAAGATGACATGATGATCTCCATCTTTCAAAAGCATGAGTATCTCCCATGCTTTGTCTCCCTCTGGGATACTGTGTCCGATCATCAGTGGAAGGAGCCTCAGGAGAGACCAGTTTTCATGGCCACCCCCCCAATAGTTCTCTTGGATATGTGTCTTTGGAATAATCTGTGGTTGGTCAGCTTTATCTGAAAATGTGTAAAGAAATTCCTTAATGGTCTCATTCAGAGTGTCCAGAGAAATATACCTTTAGTAATTAAATCCTGAAGACACAGTGACAATTCTGCTGGCACAATACCCTCAGAAGTCATGCAAGATGTCAGGTGGAAAGCCATCGACCACATGAAAGTCTGCAAGTTGTTCACTGAATGGACACCCTCTTAACAGCATGTCTAGCCACAGAAGGGTCTTCTACATCTACACATGTCTGTCATGACTTTGTCGGGTTCTTAACTGGAATAGACCTGATCGGACTTCCTTATGCTGCATCTCTTCTAGTTTACACGAGCAAAACCGACAGAAATAATCTGCTGCAAATCTCCCCTGAAATCCTGCCACAGAGTGAGCACCCAAGTGGTCCACTGCCACCTACAAGACTGTGCCTTTAACGCTTCCGACTAGTCCTTCAACATAAACACCATGTTCCTCGAGAGTTGCAAGATCTTGAATGAGTGGATGAAGGACTTCTGCATAACCATGTTCCTTCACTGAATTTACCTTGCACAAAAGTGCAGGCTGAATGGCATGTAGGGATGATCGGTATTTGGAATCAAGGTTAGCAAGTACCCGATGCACAGCACATAACTTATGTTTTTTCCTGGATGTTCCAAGTGGATCAGCCACTTCAAAATCATCTATATACAGCCCAGGAGCAATCCTAAACTCTTCCACATTTAAAAGGGAATTTTCTTTGCAGTGAGAGGAATCTCTGAATGAGTGGCACACTTCAGATGGAAAAGTCTTTTCCTGGAGCACCTTATCCAAAACATCTTTATTGTTTAACAATGTCTGCAGCATTTTCAGCAGAGGAACATGTACAAATGAGCTGTTTCGGTCAAGGCAGAATTCAACTGGCATAACTACTGGAAAGTTGTGCTGTACGTAAGATGCTCTCCTGCTCGCTGTTGACAGGGATCCTCCTGTATTGGTGAACTTAAACATGACATTACTTTGTGTAACTGCATTTACAATGTCCTTTACTGTGGCATCATCTACATCACCGCAATATGGAGTTATAATTTTTTGGACTGCACATTGTATCAATGGCTTTGAACGTAAATGTATCTGATTTATCGGCTGTATGATTTCTTGGGCAGCAATTTCAGATATGTGCAAGATTGTCTGTATTTTCAAAAATAAAGCAGCAGGGTTGCGTTCTGGTTGAATTTCTGAGTCCTGTGTGTCACTTAAAGACTCGTCATCCTGACATTCAAAGTCATCCTGTGAAGAAACATGATCATCTTCCATCACCTTCTCTGGTTGTCCAATGTACTATTCCTGATTTAAAACATAGTGTCGTATTCTTACTGTGAACTCTACCTGTGAACATGCACGGAATCAACGTTACTATGAAAATCACAGCTTTCATATGGACACTGAAAAGTCTGCTTCAGTACAGGGCTCCCTGTCATCACACAACTGGCCCTGAAATGCAGCATGTGGGCTTGCCTTTTGTTCATTTTGTGATGCACAGTGCCACACAGATACATGCACTGTGAGTGCATTATGAGATTTGAATGTGAACAAACAGGTCATTATGTAGACAATAGTTGTTGTCGTTTAAAGCTTCCATGTTTCAGACGGCAGTGTTCCAACAACTGTCCTCTTTTGTCTGTTGAGAAGGTGCACTGTTTACAGGACCACTGCATCTGCAGTCGGTTGTATGACAAGGAAATCTTAAATGTGCATCTGACACCTCACTTCCCAGTTTCACAGCCTATCGGTCACAACAGTGGATATTGATGGTGCAGTCAGTTTGAGTTCTTCTGGGAAATAAAGAAAAAAATTTCTAATTGAAAAAGAAAGTTCCCTCCCATTTTAACAGACATTTACAAACAGCGAAACTCTACATGGGCAATAACCCACAAGACTTCACAGTACATGATTGTTCAGTCAATATTTCTACCTTATCATGCCACTTATCTTTGGTTTACTTTACAGATATTATATATTAACACCTATTTTTCTATTACTAGGATTTCTTTTTTTTTTATCCTTGCTGTATGTACTGGTTTGTTGTTTATGGCTGTCAATTTCCTTTTTCCCTTTATGTCTTCACTAAAAATCAAACAACAGAAGAATGGTTGCTTTTAGTTTTATTTTTTCATTTCTTTACTAATTGGCTATATGATAAAATATTGTTTTGTTTATTTGTCTTTAAATTAATGTCACAATATATATATATATATATATATATATATATATATCACGTATCTAAGGCGCAGTAGAGCTCAACGGTACGCGTTAGCCTAGCACTAGATTACCGACTGCATTAACAATAATTTTGCTTTGTGATGGTTCCTCACATTTTCTGTAAATACATTTTCATCTGTAAGATTATGATGGGAACTAAATGTTTCTGTCCAATCAGAGAACAGTGGCTTAAACTTCTAACCAATAACGTGTCACAAAACATGATGGACGCCTCTCGCTAGCAAACTGTTGAGATAGGCTCCAGCATCCCGCGACCCAGAAATGTACAAGTATAGAAAATGAATAAATTAATGAAAACTTGATGGACAACTAAATTAAACATAATGTGTTCTTACTAAGAAACTGACTATGAGATACCTTAGCTCATAAAATAAAAGTCCCTCTAAATAAAATGATTTAGGTTACATATTTTAAACATTGCATTATGGATACTTTGGGAGCATTTATGGAGACTAACAACTGTGAAAGTTACTCATTTATCTAAGTTATTACCATCACGTATGAAGTAAGAAAGAAAGAAACTTTTAAATGATTTGTTTGATAACTTACCTCCCTGTTCTTGACAAGATGAGATGGACTTTTTGGTGTGATGTTTACCTTTGTGGGCTGAGGAACTTCTTTGGGACTTATGTCTCTGGTGGACTTTCATAGCATGGTTTTGACGTTCATGGCAGAACATTCCTGTGTGTGTAAATCTTGTAAATTGATTGAAATTTGGTCTTTTGTTTTGTTTCTTTTGTTGTCTTACCCTGTTATTTGGGTTCTTGGAATACCCTGGGTTGGGTTATTCAGACCACCCTATTCCCTTCCTGGGAACAGCTGCATTGGCTGTGTATTGTGATTTCATATGTACTTTTGCAGTCTTTTTGCTTTTTTTCCTGTTCAGCTGTTCCCTTTACCCCAACAAACACCTAGCGTGGTGCTACACGCTTAATTGCATTGTATGGGCCCCCCAGGGGTATAAAATAAACTGCCTTTCTTTTGCATCCGTGTTGTCCGCCGTACTTTGTTGCACCAACCTTCCTAATGGGTGGTAACACATTGTGTTTTTTTTGTTTGGCTCACACCGTGACGTCGTTTTCCTCTTTGCAATCTGAGAGGTACCCGCACAAACACTTGTAATGTGGAGAAATTTGTGTGACAATCAATTTCTTGAAATAAGGTAACAGCTATTATCTGATGAAGCTTAATCAGATTATGATTTCTATACAATAGGCTACCTTGATAACTTCCAAAATGAAAATATAAAAGAAAAAAGGCAAAGTTTTATCACAGACCATTGTTTTTAAGCAGTAGCAACATGTTGCCTGTTTTGCAGCCTGCGACTCCAATCCAGCAACAGACTGAAACATGTAAACCACAGTCGTCTGTGTGTATGTCAGCTCATCAGACACATTTATTGACATTACATGATTTCTCACAATTATCAGACTTTAATGCTCCAAACAGGCTTATAAAAACTCTCCCATCTGGTTTACACAAAAATGAAAGCTAATAATATGTGACATTCCAAACAGACAAACAGCTTCACTGGCTTCCCCCTTGGGTCATACATTTAAAATTCTCTCCTCATATGTCCACCATGGAGTTTAAGGCCTTTATCCAAACCGCTTTCCTCCTCAGGTAAACTCTTTTCCATGAAGCGTCTCTTTAAATCCTCCTCAGACTAGCTGATGCTATCCATCTTGTCGTTTGTGTAACTAACAGATATTTTTGTTTTTGTTGCTGTAATTTCTCTGGACCTGGTTAGCTTCTTATTTTCCATTTCTGACAGCTACAACGTGTTAGCTAGCTTAAATCTGTGTTGTGTCATGCTGTAACTGGCAGGCTAATGGAAGGCCAGTGGAAGTGTAGCTTCATCATCATCATCATAGCTGCGCAGCTATGGCTTTGATGACGCCGGTAACAAAATGTACGTGGAGTCACAGGGCATCTGACCAACTGGACCAACTGGACCAACTGGATCCTCCTCTCTGAGGGTTGGACTGGCGTTCAGGTAACTCTGAGGCTGGTATTCATCGGAAACCATGGGGATCCCCTTCTGCAGATCCGGCTTGGAGCTGGGCTGCTGGTCAATGCCTTTAATCACCAGATTGTATGACAGGTTGGGAAACATGCCTGTACAGGAAGATGGTAACGCTGCTGGATGCGGGATGGCATTGTTGGGCAGGACAAGGGATGCTGGAAGGCACTCCTCGAGCCCACTGTAGGACTCAGCGGGAGTTTGTGAACAAGCCGAATACGTGTGCTCCTGGATAGCTTCTCCAGGTTTATAGAGCAGCTCGGGGGTGTCCAGACTTTCCTTACTGTGGTTGCTCAGCTCGCCGAGAAGAGCAGGATACCCGCGTACAACCTGGAAGATGAAAAACATCCCTTAATGAGAGATTGTTAAAAAATGGTTCAACTTAAAACTACAAATCATTTAAAAGATGTGACATTGTTAAGCTACCTTGTTGGGTGGCTAAAAGCTAATTGCTGTTAATCTGCTGGTTTCTCATCATGGATGGCGCTAACAAGCTTCAATTTCCAAACCAGTTCTGCTCTTATGTCTGTCTGATCCGAACACATATCTTATAAAAAAGCCTAGTTCTGATTTACAAACCTCCAACACGGCCAAGTGATGAAGATTTGACGAGCAGGTTTAGCTTTGCATTCACAATGAACTGGCCAACAGCAGCCTCACATCACAGGAACACAATCACAAGCTGATGGTCCATTTCTGCTCTCTCACACACATAAACGTCAATTTCAGACTTTGTCATAGGGGAGTCAGTGGCTCAGCATGTCGTCCCACAACCCAAAGGTTGGCAGTTTCCCCTCCGTTGTGAGCCGCTGTGGGTCAGCGTTGCTAAATGTGAATTTTCTGCGCCAATCTTCTATCGTTGTGCTCCAGCACACCTGTGGCTACACATCTAGTTTACCATCATCATAAATGAATTCATAAAGCACTTATTACTGGATTTTCTGCACCATAAAGTGCTCTGAAAAATTGACGGAGCATCTTTAAACCCAATGTGTGCGCTGAGTTCAAACATCTACTGTGAAAAATCAAGTGAAGTGTATTACATGGACTCGACTTTACTGATTCCAGCAGCAAAAAGGAAAAGTAGCACGCACATAAACAAAAATAACTAAATAAAAAATCCTCCTGTCCATTAACATACAGCAGATCAATCGTCCTGTTGTTTCTAGCTGCACAGTCTACAACTGGTTAAAAACAGCAAAGCAGAGTCCGAAGTCACATGGTTAAAGTCCCAGTGAGGACCGTGAGTGCCTCGGGGTGCTGCGTCTGCTCTGGGAGGGACGTAAACGCAGACGGTGATCACGTGACTGAACTCCCTCAGCAGATAGCGTGGCCGTAGGCTAACGGCCAGCAGTTCCAGGTCGCGGCAGCATGAGACTGTCGTTATGGACATATGTCCTGGCTAACACCAGCAGTTGTTGATATCCATGACGAGACCCCCATCTTTGTTTTTCCCACTTGCTTTATGTCTGTCAGCTCTCCCAGCAGAGAATCCCAGCAGTTCCCCGTTAGCATCCGGTGCTAGGTGGTTCAGCCACGTCTCTGTAAAGATGACCAAGCAGCTCTCCCCGTAGCTTCGCTGGTTGATCAATGCAGACAGCTTGTTAGGCAAGGAGTTCACATTCCCCATGATGACGGAGGGAATCGATGATTTGTAACACCTCTGATTTTCTGCTAGCTCAGCCTTTAGCTTAGCCCTAGCCTTGTAGCTTTGAGGTTGTCTCCTCTGCTCCGCCGGGATGGGGTGTTGTATCCCGGCTCGTCCCTTTGATCGCAGAGCCAGTAGTTCCTTCCATGAATAAGTGAGGAAACTGGCTCTTGGTTGCATTTTAAAGTTGAACACACCCAATATCTTTGCAATAATAGTAAAAGAAAATAGAACAATGAGGTTTAAAAGGGTTGAAAAGAGCTGAAAGTTGGAAAGCTACTGGAAAGGCAGCTGCCTCCACATCGCCATGGCAACAACAGATAAATTCATTTCATGGCAAACGAAGGTGGAGCTTTCCATCATTCCGGGTAGATTAACTAAAGAACTCCGACCACTGGACGTGGATGGAAACTGCGAAGTTGCGAGCGTCATGGGCGATGAGAGACGGCGAACACACCTTTGCGGAGGCAGGATTTGTGACAGATTGATAAAAAAAAAACATGTATTTTTAAAAACGTACCGTAGCTGAATAAAGTTCAACCAAACTCAGTTTTGCTTTAGTTTCTTTGTTTTAGCAAGCGACCGACAACGCGCTGCAACTTCTTTGGACCCAGAAATAGACTTTTTAACTGAGGCGAAGCCTGATAATCCAGTGGCCCTAAAAGTCCGGTACATCATAAGTCCTCTTACTTTTATGCATGTTTTACGATGCCATGGTTGTTAGTTTAACCATCAGGGTTGTGATGAGTTCAGAGTTCACATCTACGTTGCTAGCAGCTGTGGCTGTAAAGTCATACATCCCACTATAAAGATGTTTACAAGCATCCAAAAACAAGAGAGGAAGAAAAAAGGTTTGTTTTACTCTGTATTTGGCGCTGTCTGCGTCTTCTTCCGGTTTTATATTCCGGAGTTAAAGTTAACATTAATACTGTGTTCATCGACAACCCAGAGGAAAACAAGTTGATTCCACTGGAACGGTGCTCGTCATATCTGGCCTTCACACGGCGCTGAAGCTGGAGTCAGAGGAAGATCCAACCAACGCCACCGCTTTGCGTTTACGCCGCGGAGCATTCTGCTGCTTCACAACAAGCACACTCTCCCACAGCTCCCAGTTATCCCAGTTACCCCGTCTATCCTGACGTTCAGCGTCAGCAGGCAGGCGTCATCATGATGCTTCCTAATGAACCTGATTCTCCTGGAAAAGCGGAGCCACAAGGAAAAGCTGGTTCTGCTGAGGACTCCTTCATTCTGCTCTACAGGACGGCGTTTTCATGCTAATTTACATGGGAGGTCTGATCGTCCTTTCAGGCACGACTGATTGAACTCACTGGTGATGTCATCCATTGATCCGTCAGCAGCGGCTTCGGGAGGGGGGGGTATATCTTCTGTTTGATGCTGTCGGAGGGATGAACACATGAATTAGTTTCACGTGAAGAGCCAGATCTGATGAAGAACGATGCATCTGCTCACCATGCCCAGTGTCTGCAGCAGAGGATGATGAGGAAGAGGAGGACGCAACATACACCCCCCAGGGAAAAGATGATTGTCCTGATCAGTTTGTCCACTGTGGAGGAAAAACAGCTGAGAAGTGTGAGTGCAAGTCGTGTGATCACGCAGGACAACTGCAGTCAAGTGAAGCAGGAAGGAAGCAACCTACTCTGTGGGCTCAAGGTGCCGGAGATGGAGGTCTCCCCCCCCTCTCCGACCGCCGTCAGAGCCGCCACTGTGAAGACGTACGAATCTGGTTTCAGGTTTGAAGCTCGCAGACTGGTGGCCTCCGTTTGATCTGAAATCAAGAAGAATAAAACTAATCTTTACAGACACCATGGCAGCTAGATGGGAACATGATGGAGTTATGGCAGGTACATATTTACACCCTTTATGCAGGTTGTGTAATTCACTACTATTCAGGTCATTAGAGGACAGTTAGATTAGTTATTGTGTTAAATCTCCAGCAGGACCTCCTGCTGAGAGACGTGTTCCTCTGGGTGAAGCGGTTCCTCGTCCTGATAGTAGTCTATACATTCTGTCATCATGATCAATCAGAAATATAGTTAGACCCCTCAGTTTACTGTAAATCTGTAAAAACCAATCCAAACGTTCCGACCCAAGGAGAGGGAGGAGGGAGGGGAGGAGCCAAGACAAGGGAAGAGCAAGGCAAGGGGAGGAGCCAAGGCAGAGGAGGAGCCGAGGGCGGGGGAGTGGCTAAGGCAGGGGGAGGAGCCGAGGCAGGGCGCCAGCTCCTCATCATTATCTACCCCAGCTGTAACTGACATCTCTTCCTCAACTTCCTGTTTGTCCCGTTTTGTCGAGGCCTCCTTTTCCCGTCCCATCCCTCCTCCCAACCTTTCTCTCGTCTCTTTCTCGTCTTCCTTCCATCAACTTTTGTCTTTCTTTTTTTTCTATTCTTTTTCTTCTTTTGCTCTGTTGCCTCTGTTCCTCCCCCACTCCTTCCTTTTCTCCCATCATGTTTCTCCTTTCTATCCCGTATCTTTTTCTTTCAGGTACCTGGTCTCCTGAGGACCCGACATGGTCCTCCATCCCAGGTCTCCCTGACCAGCTCACTCCTTCGCCACCCCAGATCCTTCTCCTTCAACCTCTTTAAATCCCTTTCAGCAGACCCAGTTGCAAGGTGCTGCTTGCTTTACATGCAACACAAGCTGAGAAGATGAGACTTTCATCCCAGCCAGGTGGTACTGGGAGGGATGAAAGGGCTGGTCCTGATGGAGACGACGGTGCTAGAAGGTGGTCCTCATTAATTCTTGTTCATCAATCAAAATGATCTTCTGAACCGCTGTGACATTAGTTGATGTGGGTTTTGTGTTATAACATGTTATAATAAAGGTTATGAAGACCTGCAAAAACTTCATGCAGTTTTTAATTTCCAACATATAAAACATAATAAATAAAGAAATATAAACTCTCCAAAGACGATTCTAATGTGCTGTCATGGAAACCAGTCAGCATCCTGGTGGGAAGTGAGGTTCTAGGTCCGTCATGCTGTCCTCGTACCTGATCTTACACTGAGGACGACTTCGCCGTTGGCCTGGCAGTGCAGGACGTAGCCGTGGATGAAGGCGCTCTGCTGTTCCAGAGGAATGGGATCCCAGGAAATCACCACATCTGAGTCCTGCTGTTCATAGCGAAGCTTGAACAGGCGTCGCCTTATCCCTGAGGAAGTGGAACACACAAAATGCTTGTCAACAAACTGCTGCAGCAGCAGCATTTGGAGTGAATCTGCAGCGATACCTTTCTCTCTGGTGTAGCCCTCCATGAGGCTCAGCAGCTCTGCAGCTCCCTGCGTGCAGGCGTAAAGAGACAGCCAGTATCTCAACCCATCTCTGAGGTTTTCTGGGGAATGATGAGTTGAAACACCAGGAAACAGTTTCTCCACTTTCAAGTCACAGCTGTCCATGGGCAAAGACTTACTGGAAGTTATCCGGGTGCTTGTCTGGTTGGGAGGCAGTTTCATCCACTCCACAGGTCCCAGTGTAAGATCAGGATGCCAGTCCACAATGTAACCACAGCTCGCTGCGGGACTGGGCTGCCATGACAGATTAAACCCTCCATCCATGCCGGTGATCCAAGAGGCTCTCAGACTGCTTCTGTCTGAAAAGAAACGTGTGTTTTACCCTCGGCCTTGTCCCCTGAGCGCAGATTCCTTCTGATTCGGAACGTTTTGATGATATTCCGTATTTTAGATGGAGGGATCTTCAACGTCTGAAGACATTTTTAAGTTTGTGTTGCAATTTATAGATCCAGTTTGTCTCAAGTCTTCATTTTTTATTTGATCACATTCAAGATTGACTCAGCCTCCCGCCACGCTGACTGCAGACATGTTGGCTTCCTGTTTTACTGAAAGGTTGCTACCATCAGGAATCAGTTCTCTGAGCCTGACCAGCTCAGTCCACCACATCCAGCTAGTGGTGCCTCACTTTGCTCTTTCTGCCCTCTGAATGAGGACCAAGTCTCTAAACTTCTAGTCAACTCTAAAGCCACTAGCTGTCCTCTGGATCCGGTCCCTACCGACATCCTGCAGAGCATTTTACCTCCAATCAATCTGCAGTGACCCATATTATCATCTCCTCTCTGGAATCCGCTGTCTTTCCCTCTGTCTTCCAGCAAGCTCGGGTCACCCCGCTGCTGAAGAAACCCACACCATGACGACGTTGAACTAAATCCCCAGCCAGACTCTTTTCCTCTGTTGGAACGACCTGCGAACTCTGTCCGATCTGCAGAGTCCTGCTCTGCTTTTGAGAGCACGGATAAATTGATTCTCATATTTTAACTAGGGGACTATTGCAGGACTATGGAAGCATGAAAAGCAACCAGAAGAAGAAAGGACACATTTACACTGTTTCCATGTTTCCACACGTCTTCCTGCTACTATCTACCTGCTGTCCTCACTGCAGCACCTCCACCTCAGCTGCATCCCAAACGTCTTCCTGGCTTTATTCCAGCCATAGAGGATCATTATTTTCCTGCTTTTCTCATCACTTGTTGATCTTTGGCTGCTCCTGATTGGACATTACCGTCAGTTTAAGCTCTCTGATTGGTGGAAAGTCTGACAGGAAGTGTCTTCATCATCATGTCCAGGTGAAAATAGAGGTCTCTTAGCAACATGGTAGTGATGGTGATGAAGATGTGATAAATAATGGTGGATTTACCATCTAGAGTCTCTGAATAAACACTACATGTTGTGTCTGGATTGTAAACCTCCTGGATGGATAGAAACGCTGGAAAACCTCCGTAGACCTGCTGGAGGGTCACATGACCGGCTGGAGGGTCACATGACTGGCTAGAGGGTCACATGACTGGCTGGAGGGTCACATGACCGGCTAGAGGGTCACATGACCGGCTGGAGGGTCACATGACCGGCTGGAGGGTCACATGACCGGCTAGAGGGTCACATGACCGGCTGGAGGGTCACATGACCGGCTGGAGGGTCACATGACCGGCTGGAGGGTCACATGACCGGCTGGAGGGTCACATGACCGGCTGGAGGGTCACATGACCGGCTGGAGGGTCACATGACCGGCTAGAGGGTCACATGACCGGCTGGAGGGTCACATGACCGGCTGGAGGGTCACATGACCGGCTGGAGGGTCACATGACCGGCTGGAGGGTCACATGACCGGCTGGAGGGTCACATGACCGGCTGGAGGGTCACATGACCGGCTGGAGGGTCACATGACCGGCTAGAGGGTCACGTGACCGGCTGGAGGGTCACGTGACCGGCTGGAGGGTCACGTGACCGGCTGGAGGGTCACGTGACCGGCTGGAGGGTCACGTGACCGGCTGGAGGGTCACGTGACCGGCTAGAGGGTCACGTGACCGGCTGGAGGGTCACGTGACCGGCTAGAGGGTCACGTGACCGGCTGGAGGGTCACGTGACCGGCTGGAGGGTCACGTGACCGGCTGGAGGGTCACGTGACCGGCTGGAGGGTCACGTGACCGGCTGGAGGGTCACGTGACCGGCTGGAGGGTCACGTGACCGGCTGGAGGGTCACGTGACCGGCTGGAGGGTCACGTGACCGGCTAGAGGGTCACGTGACCGGCTGGAGGGTCACGTGACCGGCTGGAGGGTCACGTGACCGGCTGGAGGGTCACGTGACCGGCTGGAGGGTCACGTGACCGGCTGGAGGGTCACGTGACCGGCTGGAGGGTCACGTGACCGGCTGGAGGGTCACGTGACCGGCTGGAGGGTCACGTGACCGGCTGGAGGGTCACGTGACCGGCTGGAGGGTCACGTGACCGGCTGGAGGGTCACGTGACCGGCTGGAGGGTCACGTGACCGGCTGGAGGGTCACGTGACCGGCTGGAGGGTCACGTGACCGGCTGGAGGGTCACATGACCGGCTGGAGGGTCACATGACCGGCTGGAGGGTCACATGACCGGCTGGAGGGTCACATGACCGGCTGGAGGGTCACATGACCATCCCGGTTACACACTGCTGGTCCTGATAGTAGAAGAAGTAGACTTCATAAAGATACGCTAGAAGTTCAAGAGTTAAAGAGAAAAACAAACACATGAAGTAAGAAGTGAGGCGTCCTGATGAAGGAAAACCACCAGCTGTGCTGACCGGGGTGTTATCCGCTGTGAATCACATGACGGCTTCTCCCAGTGAGAAACCCTCAAAGAATTTCCTGAACAACTTCCTGATAAACCCACTGGTCAGCAGATATCTAAAACCGGAAGGAACCAGTGTGGGGAACATCATACCTGAATCTTCTTTGGGGATGACGATGGACGACGGGGCTGATTTGCCGTGCTTGTTCCTGGCTGTTACCATGACAACGTGCTCTTCCCTGGGGTCCAAAGGGAGAGTATGGTTGTGTTCGCTTTGAGTCACGTTAACTTGGTATGGTGGATCAGTCGTATTCCTCTTTGACCAGGTCACTTCATATTGGATGATGTCTCCATGGCTCTGGTTGGCCAGTGGTTTCTGCAGAACGTAAAAACAATACTTTCCTCATCAAAACTTCACCAGGGTACAAAACATTGCACTTAAGCTCTAAAATGTGATATCATAATAAATGTCCTGTGGTGAAACTCATACGCAGATGTTTCAGGTTGTCATGTTATGGATAGAAGCCGCTTTTACTCTCCAGTGCAGGGCGTCAAACCCAAATTCACAGAGGGCCAAAATTAAAACGAGGAACAAACTTTTTCTTATTCAGAAAGTGACGGCTATGATTTGTGGTTCTCTTATCATTGAGATACAGTACTGTATTAAAGGTTTTCATATATTAAATAATAGTTAGGCTTATTTTTGCTGAAAAACCCCAGAACCCAGAACAGGTTTAAAAACCTGAAATGAATATCAGGCCTCGTTATCTGGAACTTTATATTCATCTGAATTGTAACCTAAATCTTTTCATCACAGGCCATTGAGGCCAACACATATAAAAAAAAAAAGATCTCTTCCAACTTTGAACAGACCATGCCTTCAGTAACTAACATATCTGTCCAGTTTAGTTTGTTTCCATCGACTCTGATGATGCTCATGGGTCCAGTCCAGATACGTGGCGTCGCTTTCTACATGCAAGTCCATCAGTTAGTGGAGTCCGGCTCTGAGCTGAGGAGGTCCTCAGGACTGGATGAAGGTGTTCATCAGTGAGACTCCTGTGTTTTGTTCATCTTCGTTAAAGAAAACAGTCTCTCACACAGATATGTGCTGCAGAACATGAAGAGCATTTGCTCAGCTTGGGCTGGAGTCGCGCAGCGTGTCGG
This sequence comes from Telmatherina bonti, assembly GCF_933228915.1. Taxonomy (NCBI): domain Eukaryota; kingdom Metazoa; phylum Chordata; class Actinopteri; order Atheriniformes; family Telmatherinidae; genus Telmatherina; species Telmatherina bonti. The sequence goes on from NC_136615.1 coordinate 37,780,394, forward strand.
GAGGTAAGGTGGAAGTTACGCAGCACCGACAGAGTCATACTATGACTTGAGCGTGTCATCACACTGTAGCTCAATAAGCTCCATTTGGAGGCTGGTTGGTGCGCTTTTCACGTCAACAGCAAACTGGTCGCTAAAAAGTTTAAATCTACATTTTTTGGCTTGAAGTCGGCAGATTGTCGGGTAAATTCAGCGCTAAGTAGATGGAGGTTTTCAGCAAACTGTGCAGAAGGCAACACGGCGGTAGAGGTCTGCTCTCTCATGACTCGGCAGCACAAACGATGAGCCAGGTTTCCTCGCTGCAACGGACTCTCCCACAAGCACAACTTGGTTCTAAAAGCCCTCACGGCGTTGTCATAGTGATGACGTGCACGCACCCTGAAGATGCAGATTGAGCGCGTCGAGGTGTGTGGGGGGGTATGTAATCTATGATATGTAATCTAATTTACATATGAGTCTGAGAACACACACTCATACCACAACAGGCACATCGGGGGGCAACTTGGGGTTCAGTGTCTTGCTGAAGGACACTTCGGCACATCAGGAGAAGCCTGGAATCAATTTCCCACCTTTCCTGTTAAAAGATGACTGCTCTTCCTCCTGAGCTACAGCCGCCCTGTTCAGTACATAAAGTTTATTTCTACACACAGAGCAAATTGCTACTTCTTGGAGAATATCAAATCAACTAGATGAAGGTAGGTGCAGTGACCTTAAGCAGCTTTTGACACAGGGAACCATCGGACACTTTTGGTAAAACTATCAGTTGTTAACTTTTCATCACATCGTTGGATGGATGAGCATTTACCTAGCTTGCAATGGAGTACTCCCAGGGTCCTATTGGGACCAATCTTGTTTAGTTTTTACAACAATGATTAGCTGTCAGTATGTCAACATTCAGTACATGTATGCAGATGATAAAGTTCTTTATGTGCACGCTGAAAATGAACAAGCTGATGTGGGAATGTAGGGGACTGACACAACAATGAGCACTCTGAGCGCGCCACAGTATTCAGTGCTGTGTCGGCTGTTGCTTACTGTCCCCTCATTTCTGTTTCTAACAGGTAAATATTCACAACGAATGCATGCATGTATTCGTTTAGGATAGGAAATAAGTCCAAAGAGTGGGAAAGATGGCCGATTATTCCCTGGATGTGTAGAGTGAACAGAGTCCAGCTTCGTGTTAGCTTAGCTGATATCTTCAAGCTAACTCTGTCAGTGTTATCGGGACTAAAGTTTAGATGTGAGTACTTGTAATGTGTATGCAGTTACCTGTAACAAAATAGAATCTGTAAATAACAGGAGGTATATCGTTTGTTGTTAGAAAGGAGTTAGTAGTGTTTTGTGTAAACTTAAAAAGACAGTATTCAGTGCTGTGTCGGCTGTTGAAAATGGTGGATCATTATACTTACTGTCCCCTCATTTCTGTTTCTAACAGCCGATCATAATAAAACTCGCAAAGACCACACACGGACTCATTATTCAAGTGTGCAACAAAATTTGGTGGCCCGTGCAGGGATCAGCGTGGCTTTCATGAAGACAAGCTAAACCTCTGTTATCACATCAGCAATGGAACTGGAGCAACTGCAGGACCAGCTCAGTGAGATCCTTGTGCAGTTAAAAGGGGACTGGTTGCATGAGGTATGTTTACATGCAAAGATTCCTGCTGAAAATCAGACTAGAAAGCACACACTGGTCAGACTAATAAGTGAAAGCGCAGAGAAAGATGAAGAGGAAGAAGTGGCTCGTGAATTCCTCATCAGGCTAATATCATAAGCAGAAGTAAAGGAAAATGAGATATCACAAGTGGTTGAGAACAGTACTGAAAAAGATGCTGCAGAGCTAGCAAGATTGAGAGAGCAATATGCAGCGTTGCAGTTAAGCTTTCAAGCCTCAACTAAGAAACTGGAGAAGGAAATGGCTAAATTAGCAAATAAAGTGATGAAACACCTGTCAACACAACCTCTGCTGTTAACCCACCAGAAGTCACCATAAGAAGGGAGTTTAAAATGAATGGACAGATTGGAGAGAGAGGTCAGAGAGACAAGCTCTCGTATTCTAACCTGATGCATCAGATTGACATGGGACTGAAAAAGAAACACAGTGAAGTGGAAATCATTGAAGCTGTGGTTAGAGCTGTCAGTCCAGGGTTGCCCCTTCGTGACATGCTTGAGATAAAAACAGATCTCACTCTGCGCACCATATTAAAGGGACATTACAAGGAGGATAGCTCCACTGACTTGTATCATCGCCTGATAAACATTACACAGGATGATGGGGAACAGAACTTCCTATTTCAGGCAATAGAACTAAAAGAAAGATTGTTGGCTGCATCCAGATAACCTGGCACAGATGAGCATTACAGTCCTGAGCTTATTCAAAGGAAGTTTCTGAGAGCTGTGGGGCTTTTGAACGATAATGTAAAACATCAGCTAAAAAACTTTCTGGATGATCCAACAGTAACTGATGATATTCTAATAGCAAAAACAAATGAAGCGGCCAGCATAGAATGGGAGAGGCAACAAAAGTTTAGGAGGAGCAGTAAGGACCTGAAAGTCAGGGAAGTGAGAGCGGAAGCACAGTCAACTCCTGAAGTGACAACTGGAACAATTAGGAGACAAGAACGACCATCTTCTTCAGGCATGAAAGTTAAAACTATGGAAACTCAACCACCAGCCTCTCAGGCTGAAGCTGAGCTCCTGGATGCCATCAGACAATTGAAAGGTGAAATGCAAGAGATAAAAAAAACTTGTTAATGACACATCCAGACCTTCTTTCAAGCAAAGGCAAAGTAGGAAGCGGGGCTGTAAAAACTGTCAAGATAACGATACAGGAGAAATGTGCGACCATTGCTTCAAATGTGGACAAAGCGGTCATCTGTCTCGAGGATGCAGAGGCAGAAAGAACTCGTCAGAGAGCCATGGAGGTGTGGGTATGTCTGTCAGCACAGTAACATCAGTACCAACATTAGCTGAAAACAAAAATGAGAGTCAGTCAACCAGAAGTGTTCACAAGCTAACCACTGAGAGCATACACCACTTAGAGGCAAAAATGAGGGAGAAAACTACAGATGCAGTACCCAGTATAAATGAGAGGGTCCAGGTCAACCTCCTCTGCCCAACGCAAAGAAATCAACTGCTCAGCCTGATAGGAAAAAAGTGTACTATCACCTGCCTGCTGGATGGGGTGGAAACCAAGGCACTGTGGGACGCGGGCTCACAGTAATATTCCCCATGCCACTGTCAGAAGCCTCACTGAAATTATTGGGCCTGGAATATTAGATGGGAGAGCAGTGAACAAGACGCCAATCCCTTTTATTGGGTGGGTTGAAGTCAAGTTCAAGTTGCCTTCAGCTAATCCCACACACCTAGAGCTCTTAGTGCCTGTTCTGGTGGCTGAAGAAGACGGAGTGGGGGAAGAACCGATCACTGGGTTTAATGTCATTGAATATCTGTTAAAGATGAGGATGGACCCTCCATCCATTGTCACAGAGGCTGCCAGCACAGCATTTTCCATTGAATGTAAGAAAGCAGAAGTATTCCTGAAAGTTATGAGAAATGTGAATAATGTACAAGGCAATGGCACTGTGAAAGCAGGGAAAGAAAACACCGTCATGCCAGCTGGACAAATGAGGGTGGTCAAATGCAGTGTGAGAACAGGCCTGCTCATGGATCAACATGAAGTCCTGTTTGAACCTGTTTCACCCTCACTATTGCCAGAAGGGTTAGAAGGGTCAAAGAAGAAGTAGTGTGTCTGCAACGAGGTCCCTGGTCCCGCCTCACAATCCCGGTCTCTAATGATACTGCTCATTACATCAGAGTTCCCCCCAAAACTGTATTAGGACAGACCCAACCAGTGAAGACTGTATATCCAGCATTCACTGAATCACCAGAAATGGCCCAAACTGAGATATTTGTGAAAAGCAAATCAATCCATGTTAGGGAATGGAGAAAGTGGAACAGATAACAAAAGAGAAGTTGAAATAGACAGTGCTTGGGATCCTCCAGTTCCCATCAGTCATCTGCCCCCAGCACAGCAACAAAAGGTGAAACAACTGCTGCGAGAGGAGTGTGCGGCCTTCTCCCCAGATGATTATGATGTAGGAACCATCCCCTCACTGCAACTCAAAATCCGACTGAGCGACCCAACACCAGTAACAAGGACATACATCTCCATTCCCAAACCACTCCACAAAGAGGTAAAAGAATATTTAGAGGATCTGTTAAACAGGGGCTGGATAGTGAAGTCGAAGTCCTCCTATTCTAGTCCTATTGTGTGTGCGCGGAAAAAAGATGGTGGCCTTCGTCTCTGTTGTGATTACAGAGAGTTGAACAGGAAGTCTCTGCCAGATCGTCATCCGATTCCCCGCATACAGGACATGTTGAACAGCCTGATGGGGAGAGCCTGGTTCTCAGTCCTCGATCAAGGAAAGGCCTATCACCATGGCTTCCTGGAAGAATCGAGTCGCCCACTGACTGCATTTATTACACCCTGGGGCCGGTACGAATGGGTGAGAATCCCTTTTGGGTTATAATCAGCCCCTGCAGAATTTCAGAGGTCAATGGAGGAGTGCTTGGCGGGACTGCGGGATGAGGTATGTTTGCCTTATCTGGATGACAACCTGGTTCACTCTAAGTCATTTGAGGACCATCTGAATCACCTGCGAAGCGTATTACAATGTTATCAGAAACATGGTGTAAAGCTAACACCAAGAAAATGTGACAACTTCAAGAATCAAGTAAGATTTCTTGGAAGGCTGGTTACAAGAGATGGATAGACAATGGACCCTGCAGACATTGCTCCTGTACAGGCTTTGAGGGAGAAGACCCCCTCTACAGTGGGAGAACTAAGAACACTACTGGGGTTTATCTCATACTATCGCAGTTACATCCCAAACTTCTCTTGCATAGCGAAGCCCCTCTACGACCTTCTTTCTTTAAAACCAGCAGAGGGGGGCAAACAGAAACAAAAAAAGCCGAGCAAGGGGAAACCACAACATGGCAGTGGAGGACAGGCGCCATCGTTTCAACCAATCACATGGTCAGCGAAACATCAGGAGGTGCTCTGTCAGTTATTGGACTTTCTGTTACAACCACCCATCATGGGATATCCAGACTTTGAACAGGCCTTTATTCTGCACTGTGAGGCTTCACAAGAGGGGCTCGTGGCTGTGCTTTATCAGCGGCAACAGGGGAAACTGGCAGTGATAGCATATGGATCCAGGACTCTGACAACCCCTGAAAAGAACTATCGTCTTCATTCAGAAAAGCTGGAGTTCCTGGCTCTTAAGTGGGCCATATGTGAGAGATGTAGAGATTATCTCTATCATGCACCACCATTCACTGTCTATACTGACAATAACCCCCTCACATATGTGCTCTCCACAGCTAAGCTAAATGCAACTTCTCATCGCTGGGTCGCTGAACTGGCTGATTTCCAGTTCTCAATAAAATATCGCCCTGGGAGCACTAACAGGGATGCAGATGGACTCTCACGCATGCCTCTAAACATGGAACCATACATGCAGGCCTGCACACAAACAGTACACCCAGAAGTGATGCGCAGTGTGGTTCAAGCAGTTGCTGTTCAGTCTCAAGAGTGGGTGCCCTGGTTGTGTCCTGCAACAATAAGCACTTTGGGTGCAGAAGAGCAAAGTACAGTGATGGCATCAATGGGTGAGATCTCAAAAGTAGCCCTCAGAGAGGCTCAAAAGGATGATCCGGTGATAGGTGAAGTTTTGAAATTTATGAGAACAAAGAAATGGCCGAAAGGTGGCAAGTGGGGTGAAAACAGAGAGACATGTGCTCTAATGAGACAGAAACAAAGACTGTACATTGATGAAGATGGATTACTCCATCGCAAAACAGCCAGTCGATCCCAACCCCTCCTACCAAAGAAATATCATCAGCTGGTTAATAAGGAACTTCATGAGGAGATGGGTCATCTTGGAGTTGAACGAGTGATAAACCTCATCAGGGATCGCTTTTATTGGCCTCACATGCAAAATAATGTGGAACGTTATATCACTCAAGTCTGCAGCTGTGTGAAACGTAAGCGACCTAACAGACCATCAAGAGCCCCACTTACCAACATCATCACTACGTACCCTTTCGAGATGGTCTCCATTGATTTCCTTCATTTAGAGAAATGTAAGGGAGGATATGAGTACATCCTTGTTGTGATGGACCATTTTACAAGATTCGCTCAGGCTTACCCCTGCAGAAACAAAACAGCAAAAACAGCAGCGGAAAAGATATTTGGAGATTTTGTACTGAGATTTGGATTCCCGACAAAGCTCCATCATGACCAGGGGAAAGAATTCAAAAACAAACTGTTTTCAAAGCTGGAGGAATAAAGTGGTGTCAAAGGATCACGGACAACGCCATATCACCCACAGGGCAATGGCCAGGTTGAAAGGTTCCACAGGACACTGCTAGCACTGCTAAGAAACCTACCAGAAACAAGAAAAACTGACTGGCAGTCTTCGCTAGCAAAAGTCGTCCATGCATATAACTGCACACGCAGCGAAACTACTGGTTACGCTCCATATTTCCTGTTATTTGGTCGTCAGCCTCGGCTCCCCATTGACCTCATGTTTGGCCTCTAGGCAAAAGATCAAACTCTGTCTCACCAAGCCTTTGCAGAGAAATGGAGGGCAAGAATGAGTGAAGCCTATCAGCTTGCAACCAGAACAGTCAGCGAGGGGGCAGTGAGAGGAAAAGCTCATTATGACAAGAAAACACATGGCGTAGATCTGAATCCAGGATGCAGAGTACTTGTACGGAATCTGAATGAGAAAGGAGGTCCAGGAACTTCAGTTCCTTGCAACAAACCAGCACTAAATAAGACAATATTGTGGGATTTATTTTTTTTCCATGTATTTTAACAAAAAGACTATTGTGGGAAGGAAAGGGAATAAAAAAAAACCGCACTGCCTGTAGCTCTACCTGGCAACATCTGTGTCTAAGTGAACTCACAGCAGTCTGACCAGCACTTATCAATGGTTTGCCATAGTAACATGTACGGTCATGTGACAGGAAACAGCCTGATCTGGCCATGTGACTCACCTTCCAAATCACTGTGCTGTTTCCCTTCATGTGCATCCACACATCTGGAGCATCTGGAACTGCAGAAAAAGACCCAAGTTAACAGCACCATTAACAGTTGTTAATGCATGTTTGCGTGGAACTCATACCATCCCCCTCTGTGTGGAAGGTGACGCTCTCACTCCAGTCTCCCCACTTCCAGAAGTCTTGAGCTGGCGCACATCGGACCTGCACCTTGTATTCCCAGTTTGGTATCAAGTTATGCAGCGCTGTAGCATTCAGACCGACTCCGGAGTCCACCGTCTGGGAGGATATGAGGAAAAATGACAGTTCAGCGAAAACTTAACTAAATAATACATCATCTTAATATTCAATCTACTTACAATGGTGCTTGTGATGCTGTGGCTAACGTTCGCTTGGCATGTTAGATTGAGATGTTGGTACCGGCGGGCTGTCCATGTCCACTCCAGAACCGCGTGTCGGGCTGAAACAATGGAAGCTGAAACTCCATCTGGACCCAACATGTGAACTGGAAATACAGAATCAGACAGTCAGATCAGTTGACTGAGAAATCTCAACATCTTGTCAGAGAAGGTTTTACCTCTTTTCATCAGGTCGCCGCTGTCATGGAGCACCAACTTTCCTAATTTATTCTGTGCTGTTAAGACCCAGTTTTCCTCACCGGCCTTCACCGGCTTCTTTAGAGAGCATCTTCCCTCATGTCCATGTTCACATGTGCTGTAAGACAAGCATGTAACCTGGTTTAAATCTGTCCTACAGCAGGACGAGGACGCTCTGCAGGACTATGTTCTGCTCAGAAAAGACCAGTCTTCAACTTCTTTCACTTTCATGTCTTCAGTCTTCTGCTTGACCTCTTTACAAGTTGTCAACTTGTTTTAGGCTGCTGGCGACACGTCTCCATCCATATCATGGCATCCCTTTCAGGGTGACACATGTACACACAGGAAAGCCTGACTGCGTTCAGGACATGTTTGGTTACTGTCCTTCCACTGGCATGCTTAAATAAAGCAGGTGAACAAACGGAATATCGTTCCTATTTAGACAGGAGGCAGCGTGTCCTGTGCACAACGTGCCACATTGACATGAACACTAGAAGATCTCATGCAAAGAAGAGCATGAATATGAGATCGGAGGTAAACATAATGGTGGTTAGCTGGTAAAAGGACTTTGTACTTTGTGCTTTTCTAGTTATCTTGACAACTCAAAGTGCTTTAGCACTGCATGTCACATTCACACACACACACACACACATACACACATACACACACACACACACACACACACTCATACGGCACTTCTATATTTTATATATTAAGTTCTATACCAAGCTTCATCATCCATAACCTGATGGACCGATCGGGAAGCAATAAGGGGCAGTGACGAGGGCAGTCAGTCGCATTACTAACGCAAATCATGGTACAGACATTCCTCGCCTAACTCGTCTCGTTCTAGCTTGGAGAATTCCACCAGCAGGCGAAATGGAAAACTTAGACCAGATAGAGATGATGAGATAGATGAAACAAGGACCATAACCAGCCATAACCTGGCACGCCAGACTGGAGGGCTCTATATGTACTATCCAGAGCGACTCAGTCTGGAGTCCCTCCCCTTCACCAGATTTGCATCGGTTGGAAACAAACCGGCCACTCTGATTGGTTGATCTGAGGAGACTCTTGCCTTGCGTCACCACGCATTCTACAAAACATTCAAGATGGCGCACGGACGTAGTGGGAGTTTGTTTCCTCTACGATTTCTACGATTAGGTTAAAAAAGCAACAGGTTTTTGGCCAGAAACGCCATGTAGCCTCAGGTTTTTACAACAAAACGACTCGGGTCGTTTATGTCTTCTGATCTGCACGCCATGTTTACTTTCTTCTGTTGCCTTCGCTCCACTGAACACTTCCAGACATTGTAGGCTGCCGCTTTGCTGACCAAGTAAACGATGGGCACAAACAATGCTTCAAATAAATGTGAACAATATGAATCAGCTGCTTCGTAAAAAGCTGATACACCTTAAAAGATGTAATCCTGGGCCTCAGGCTTGGAGGACCCTGTGATCCTTCCTGTGGGTCAGTCATGCTGTACCTTCCCAGTAGCTGATAGGTGGTTGGGTTTTGCCTTGAGACCACGCTTCCTACAGTCCAGTAACATTGGGCTGATTCCAGATCTCGTGTTTCACACTGAAGATTTCTGTCTTGAGGTGGACCTGAAACACAAGAGTATAAATTACAGGAGGCTTTCATGCAGCTGGACCGTTCAGAAGTGAGCGATACCTACGGCCAATGTGAGTGCAAGTCCCGGCTAATGCGTTGTTTGTTTCACACAGAACATCGATGAAGCTTTTTGTTGTCTGGTGGAAGTGGACCCTCAGGGCATATGTCCGGTTCCTGATCTCGCTTGTCTTCGCGCTACTCCTGCTAGCTGTGTTGTAACCACTCAGGTACATTTTCTCAAAGCTTTTTCCAGGTGCCACAACACAGCAGAAGGTCACGATGCTGCCCACTTCAAAGAATGTGTCTTTTGGATAAATCTCTGTTCCGTTGGATTGGCCTGTAAGAATACAGCGATGATGAACAGGATGTCGAAAGCTGACAGAAGTCAGATTTATTCATACTGACCTGGAAAATTACACAGACTGGCATAACTGGTGGGTCGGGAAATCAGTCGGACTGAATGCTCAGTGTCCTTTAATGCCAAATGGGAAGTCCAGTTCCAGGAATGAGTTGATCCGATCTGGTCGGATGTCACAGCAACTGTGTCCTAAAACATTTGGATGTAAATGAATGTAAATAAAACCAGAATACAAACAAAAAATACACCAGATGATGAAACTGAGACTCTTTCCATTGCGGAAATCTGCAAGGTCTTCCCTGAAGAGATGTCTGGATGGGAGCAGATGTTGCTCTGAAACCTCCCTGTGATTTTCAGCACTGATAGAGCTTCACAGACGTGGAATTTGCGTACAGAGATTCCTTCTGATTCTCTGACTCCTCTGATGATATTCTACGCTGTGGACGGTGGTTCTATAATCTTTCTGAACGTTTACATCCAGTTTTCTCAGACTGGTGAAGCTCTGTCTGTCTCTATGTTGCGTTCTGACCTCCATCAGATTCTTCCATCAGATGATAAAACCTCTCAGTTTCATCATCTGACATGATGTTTATCTTCTACTGGGAAGAAAGTATGAGTTTAATTCAGTCATGGAATGGTGTATTTAGGATGAAAGTTTTATGTTTCTAGCATTGAACATACATTATGTACGAGCTTGTCGGCTATGAAGACGCTCAGCTCATAGATTAGCGGCTCCGTCAGAGCAGAGCACGAAGGGTCATCTTCCCAGGTTAACAGCAACATCTGGCCAGAGACGTTCAGAATCCGGTTCTGGTGTCTGCAATACAAAACATCTGGAGGCACAGGACAATAAAAGTTTCCAACATTACAAATCCATTATTTTATCTACGAGACTTTATCAACCTCACAGTCTTTTATCACATTTCTAAAATCTAATAATTCATGTGTAATGGTCAGGTGACCTGTCCAGGTGCAGCGCCTCGCGCCTGACGGCTGCTGGGACAGAGCCCGCCCTCCCAGCATGGACCCCAGCAGGAAAAAGGTGAGTGAATGAATGAATCACTTTCATACTATTTATATATTTCAATATCATTTATTTTAATCCTATTTAAATATTTCATATATTTTATTTTGTATTAATTAACAGTTAACTGTAAGTTTTTGTTTTTGCATTGATTTATTTCTAATACAATGTGAAAATAAACAGGCATTAAGGGGTTAACTCTGCGCTGAAACCTTCGGGAATTGATCTGATTTGATGATTAATGACTTCGGTAGAAAAACCCGGATGGCTGCTCGCCACGCATCAGCATTTAAGTTTCTGTTGTGAGCTAAATAAAAGCTGCTTAAATAAATAATCAGTATTTACACTAAGTTAATATTCCAGGTCTGCGATGGACGGGCGAGATGTCCAGGGTGCTGGGATAGGCTCCAGCTCCTTCATCGGACTGAGCAGTGAGGACTGTTTCAGGCTGAAATGAAGGAAAATGAACAACCTCACATCTAAAGTTGGCCGATGACCAGAAGTATTTCTGGAATTCCAGATAAGAGGAAGAGGAGGACGGTCCTTCGTCCTCCTCCACCCCAGTAACTCTTTCTTCTGATGGTTAATCCGGTTTAACGCAGGAAGGAAAAGGATGTTAGGATCTGAGATCAGGAAGAGTTTTCCAGACCAGGTCCTGCTTGGTGTAGAGGAGACAAAGACAGCAGGACTCACCGCGTTCCTGTCCGTGTCCGTCCCGCTTGCTCTCACAGAGCAGCAGAAGCAGCGACATCCACCAGATCTTCATCCTCTTCCTGGCAGTCACAGCTGCTTGCAGCTGCAGAAGGAGCTTCGTGTTTTGGGTGGTGTGCTCATGTGAAGGCTTACAGACAGTCTGCGTGTCGGGTTTCTGAACCCTCCCTCCCGCTGTTGTGAAATCCATGAGGACCTGCAGGGAACTGGGCTGCTGCTTTCTGGTAACTGTGAGTCACTGCGGCCTGATCAGACGTGTACTTAGCGTGTGGAAGCCTGGAACTGACTCTCAACACGACCCGTAAATCAGGCAGTGTGTTTGTTTTAGGCTGAGCAGCAAGTTGGGACGAGAAATCCTCCATGAGACAAAATTCTGGGACAGAAAAGATCTGAAAGTGGAACCCAGAAGTAGAACAGACAGAGTCTGGTCCGGTTCAGGGTCATCCTGAATGAGCTGAAGGTTATTCCATCTTCCTCCAGGATTCCTGAGGAACGGGAGGTTCAGGGAACAGGAGACACTCCAGACCTGCACCGCATGGTCGGATCCTCCATCATCAGTACCAGACGGTGGAGAAAGATGAATAAAATAAAAGTCACCTCAAGATAACACGATCATTTTTACAAAATAAAGTTTCTCTTGTTGGCTCAAGACAAATCTTCATGAATAATTAGTTTTTATTTGACATGATAGGCTTCGTATGAGAACATGATCATTTATCCGGTTACACCAGGATAAAGATCATTTTCCTCAGAACAGTTTCTCCAGAACAAGGTTGGTTTTTGCAGGACAAAGGAATAATTTAATAACTTCTCGTCTTCCTGGAATAAAGAGGATGGATTGAGAAATAATGTGTATAATTTATGATCTTTATGTGACGATAAAAAGCAGCGTTTGATTGATAATCATGTTTTTTTGTAATAAACAGGATGGTTTACAGTGGAAAACAGGACGACGACATCCTGAGATGAAGAAGCTCGTTTTGACGAGACGACAGAATTATTTCATGATGACATGAGTCGCATTTACACAAGATAACCCTCTTCTCTCATCATCTCCATACGACAAGCATCTTCATGGATGGAATCATGTCAGAAATAATCCAATGAAATGAAAAAGAACTTTTTAATCCCAGGAGAAAACTGTTGGAGCAGGTTTTTATTTGGATCTGGTAACGTCCACAGTGGGCAGCTCAGGTATGTCCTCATCTCTGGACATTTCCCACCATGGAGGAAAAACTCTTTTCCTGTCATGTGACAATGAACTTCAACAGCCTCAGAATTCCAGGAGAAATTTTCCCGTTTCTGAAGCTAAAAGCAGAAATCAAAGTGCAGGATGTGGCTTCAGGTGTATGCAGCCAGCTTCAGTCCGAAAATGAAGCATTTTAAATCAAAAATATTTTCTAAATATTAAGAAATGTCTGACCTCCAGACAAGAAGCTAACAATTTCCAGTTTGGATTCTCCAGATAACCAGGAAAACAGTCGAATAAATCAGCAGATCGATGCGTCTGGTCTCGTCACATGATTATTATAATCCAGCCATACATAAAGTTCAGGATCACGTCGTCATGTCGCCTCGACGGAGAGAAACTCAGCAGGAGGAACCTTCAGGTTGCAGAGCAGCACGGTAAAGACGTGGCGCCGCGTCACAGTTTGGCTCTGGGAGTCTGGTCCAGCAGCGTCCTCATGTCCAGCAGGGCGTCCTCCACGGCCTGAGCCAGGCGTCCCGCATCCGTCTCTGTACAGGCGTTGAACGACGACACGGCAAAGTTTATGTGATCGTTCATGGGATTGTAGCAAACGCCGTAGCCGTTGGACACGACCGGACCAAAACACATGACGCAGTCGGTCTTAGACGGGACCTGCAGAGGACACCAGACAGAGGACACCAGACAGAAGACAGAGGACAGAGGACACCAGACAGAAGACAGAGGACAGAGGACACCAGACAGAGGACACCAGACAGAAGACAGAGGACAGAGGACACCAGACAGAAGACACCAGACAGAAGACAGAGGACAGAGGACACCAGACAGAAGACAGAGGACAGAGGACACCAGACAGAGGACACCAGACAGAGGACACCAGACAGAAGACAGAGGACACCAGACAGAAGACACCAGACAGAAGACAGAGGACAGAGGACACCAGACAGAAGACAGAGGACAGAGGACACCAGACAGAGGACACCAGACAGAGGACACCAGACAGAAGACAGAGGACAGAGGACACCAGACAGAGGACACCAGACAGAAGACAGAGGACACCAGACAGAGGACACCAGACAGAAGACAGAGGACAGAGGACAGAGGACACCAAACAGAAGACAGAGGACAGAGGACACCAGACAGAGGACACCAGACAGAGGACACCAGACAGAAGACAGAGGACAGAGGACACCAGACAGAGGACACCAGACAGAAGACAGAGGACACCAGACAGAGGACAGAGGACACCAAACAGAAGACAGAGGACAGAGGACACCAGACAGAGGACACCAGACAGAAGACAGAGGACAGAGGACACCAGACAGAGGACACCAGACAGAAGACAGAGGACACCAGACAGAAGACAGAGGACACCAGACAGAGGACACCAGACAGAAGACAGAAGACAGAGGACACCAAACAGAAGACAGAGGACAGAGGACACCAGACAGAGGACACCAGACAGAAGACAGAGGACAGAGGACACCAGACAGAGGACACCAGACAGAAGACAGAGGACAGAGGACACCAGACAGAGGACACCAGACAGAAGACAGAGGACAGAGGACACCAGACAGAAGACAGAGGACAGAGGACACCAGACAGAAGACAGAGGACAGAGGACACCAGACAGAGGACACCAGACAGAAGACAGAGGACACCAGACAGAAGACAGAGGACACCAGACAGAAGACAGAGGACACCAGACAGAGGACAGAGGACACCAGACAGAAGACAGAGGACACCAGACAGAGGACAGAGGACAGAGGACACCAGACAGAAGACAGAGGACAGAGGACACCAGACAGAAGACAGAGGACACCAGACAGAGGACACCAGACAGAAGACAGAGGACAGAGGACACCAGACAGAAGACAGAGGACAGAGGACACCAGACAGAGGACACCAGACAGAGGACACCAGACAGAAGACAGAGGACAGAGGACACCAGACAGAGGACACCAGACAGAAGACAGAGGACACCAGACAGAGGACAGAGGACAGAGGACACCAGACAGAGGACACCAGACAGAGGACACCAGACAGAGGACACCAGACAGAAGACAGAGGACAGAGGACACCAAACAGAAGACAGAGGACAGAGGACACCAGACAGAGGACACCAGACAGAGGACAGAGGACAGAGGACACCAAACAGAAGACAGAGGACAGAGGACACCAGACAGAGGACACCAGACAGAGGACACCAGACAGAAGACAGAGGACAGAGGACACCAGACAGAGGACACCAGACAGAAGACAGAGGACACCAGACAGAGGACACCAGACAGAAGACAGAGGACAGAGGACACCAAACAGAAGACAGAGGACAGAGGACACCAGACAGAGGACACCAGACAGAAGACAGAGGACACCAGACAGAAGACAGAGGACAGAGGACACCAGACAGAGGACACCAGACAGAAGACAGAGGACACCAGACAGAAGACAGAGGACACCAGACAGAGGACACCAGACAGAAGACAGAAGACACCAGACAGAGGACACCAGACAGAAGACAGAGGACAGAGGACACCAGACAGAGGACAGAGGACACCAGACAGAAGACAGAGGACACCAGACAGAAGACAGAGGACACCAGACAGAAGACAGAGGACACCAGACAGAGGACACCAGACAGAAGACAGAGGACAGAAGACAGAGGACACCAGACAGAAGACAGAGGACAGAGCACACCAGACAGAAGACAGAGGACAGAGGACACCAGACAGAAGACAGAGGACAGAGGACACCAGACAGAAGACAGAGGACACCAGACAGAGGACACCAGACAGAAGACAGAGGACAGAAGACAGAGGACACCAGACAGAAGACAGAGGACAGAAGACAGAGGACACCAGACAGAAGACAGAGGACAGAAGACAGAGGACACCAGACAGAAGACAGAGGACACCAGACAGAAGACAGAGGACACCAGACAGAGGACACCAGACAGAAGACAGAGGACAGAAGACAGAGGACACCAGACAGAGGACACCAGACAGAGGACACCAGACAGAAGACAGAGGACAGAAGACAGAGGACACCAGACAGAGGACACCAGACAGAAGACAGAGGACAGAGGACACCAGACAGAAGACAGAGGACACCAGACAGAAGACAGAGGACAGAGGACACCAGACAGAAGACAGAAGACAGAGGACAGAAGACAGAGGACACCAGACAGAAGACACCAGACAGAAGACAGAGGACAGAGGACACCAGACAGAAGACAGAGGACACCAGACAGAAGACAGAGGACAGAAGACAGAGGACACCAGACAGAAGACAGAGGACAGAGGACACCAGACAGAAGACAGAGGACACCAGACAGAGGACACCAGACAGAAGACACCGGACAGAGGACACCAGACAGAAGACACCGGACAGAAGACACCGGACAGAGGACACCAGACAGAAGACACCGGAAAGAGGACACCAGACAGAAGACACCGGACAGAAGACAGAGGACACCAGACAGAAGACACCAGACAGAAGACAGAGGACACCAGACAGAAGACACCGGACAGAGGACACCGGACAGAGGACACCGGACAGAGGACACCAGACAGAAGACACCGGACAGAGGACACCAGACAGAGGACACCGGACAGAGGACACCAGACAGAAGACACCGGACAGAAGACAGAGGACACCAGACAGAAGACAGAGGACACCAGACAGAAGACACCGGACAGAGGACACCGGACAGAGGACACCAGACAGAAGACACCAGACAGAGGACAGAGGACACCAGACAGAGGACAGAGGACAGAAGACAGAGGACACCAGACAGAGGACACCAGACAGAAGACACCAGACAGAAGACAGAGGACAGAGGACACCAGACAGAGGACACCAGACAGAAGACAGAGGACAGAGGACACCAGACAGAAGACAGAGGACACCAGACAGAAGACAGAGGACACCAGACAGAGGACACCAGACAGAAGACAGAGGACACCAGACAGAGGACACCAGACAGAAGACAGAGGACAGAAGACAGAGGACACCAGACAGAAGACAGAGGACAGAAGACAGAGGACACCAGACAGAGGACACCAGACAGAAGACAGAGGACACCAGACAGAGGACACCAGACAGAAGACACCGGACAGAAGACAGAAGACACCAGACAGAGGACACCAGACAGAAGACAGAGGACACCAGACAGAGGACAGAGGACACCAGACAGAAGACAGAGGACACCAGACAGAGGACAGAGGACACCAGACAGAGGACACCAGACAGAAGACAGAAGACAGAGGACAGAAGACAGAGGACACCAGACAGAAGACACCAGACAGAAGACACCGGACAGAGGACACCGGACAGAAGACACCGGAGAGAGGACACCAGACAGAGGACACCGGACAGAGGACACCAGACAGAAGACACCAGACAGAGGACAGAGGACACCAGACAGAGGACAGAGGACAGAAGACAGAGGACACCAGACAGAGGACACCAGACAGAAGACACCAGACAGAGGACACCAGACAGAAGACAGAGGACAGAGGACACCAGACAGAAGACAGAGGACACCAGACAGAAGACAGAGGACACCAGACAGAAGACAGAGGACACCAGACAGAGGACAGAGGACAGAGGACACCAGACAGAAGACACCGGACAGAGGACACCAGACAGAGGACACCGGACAGAGGACACCAGACAGAAGACACCAGACAGAGGACAGAGGACACCAGACAGAGGACAGAGGACAGAAGACAGAGGACACCAGACAGAGGACACCAGACAGAAGACACCAGACAGAGGACACCAGACAGAAGACAGAGGACAGAGGACACCAGACAGAAGACAGAGGACACCAGACAGAAGACAGAGGACACCAGACAGAGGACAGAGGACACCAGACAGAAGACAGAGGACAGAGGACACCAGACAGAAGACAGAGGACACCAGACAGAAGACAGAGGACACCAGACAGAAGACAGAGGACAGAGGACACCAGACAGAGGACAGAGGACACCAGACAGAAGACAGAGGACACCGGACAGAAGACAGAGGACAGAGGACTGAGTTTAGTCTCCGTGACTTCATCCTACTGCTTCAGATGAGGGGGACGTACCTGACTGGTGGACAGCTGGTAGTGCAAGGCTTTAGCGTAGGCAGCATCGGTAAAGATGGCGGGAACAGAAAGCTTCTCCTCTAAGGCCTGCATCTTCAGGCCCAGCAGGTGTCGGTCGATTGCCTGGCCGCTGATCGCCTGTCAGAAACCTCAGAGTTTAACTAAACCCAGCCGAGCAGGAGAAGAAGAAGAAAAACAGGAGAAGAAGCAGGAGTAGACGAAGCAGGAGCAGGAGGATTAGGAGTAGAAGGAGAAAGTAAAAAGTAGATAAAAGAAGAGGACGGAGACTAGCAGATTACCAGAAAAAGAAATACTAGAGGTAGAAAAGAAACAGTATGTAGAAGTAGCAGAAAGTGGAGGAAAAATGAGTGGTAGGAAGGAGAAAAAGAAAACTAATAGAAGAAAAAGGAAAAGTAGCTGAGCTATGTGGTGTGAAGACTCACCATGTTGGTGTAAGACCTGTGAGCTTTCACAGCTTTCTCCAGCAGATCCATCTTTTCTGGGTTCTGTGTGAAGAACATGGAGGCAGAGGGAAAAAACATTATTTCCTAAACTCATCAACCCAGATTTTTATTACCAATAAAATATAAACAACAACTGGCACAAATCAAAACAACCAGCGGAGAATTTGACCTTTTGAGTTTAGAGCTTCAGCCCTGTCCCGTGCATACAGAGATTCCTTCTGATTCTCTGAATCTTCTCATGATGTTTGAAGAACATTTTTCTCAATGTATTGATCCACTTTGGCTCATACTGGTCCATCTTTCCACCTGAGAGACTCTGCCTCTCTGAAATGCTCAATTCATACCATGCTTCCATTTCCTGCTTATCCGGGGTCGGGTCGCGGGGCCAGCAGCCCAGACTCCCCTCTCCCCAGACACATCTGCCAACTCTGCGGGGGGGTCCCGAGGCGTTCCCAGGCCAGCCGGGAGATATAATCCCTCCAGCGTGTCCTGGAGGACGCTCACTCTCTCACTTAGCAACAACATGAACTAAACACAGCAATGCAACAAACTTCTATCTGCATGTAAAACACACCCATCAACGTCAGTTTTCTCAGCTGGAAAAAAAAAAAGACCTTGACATGAAGAGTGACATGTTCCACGTCTGGTCATGTCCAAACATGTCCCCTTATATGAGCTTTAGCGTAGACA
Organism: Telmatherina bonti; assembly: GCF_933228915.1. Classification (NCBI taxonomy): domain Eukaryota; kingdom Metazoa; phylum Chordata; class Actinopteri; order Atheriniformes; family Telmatherinidae; genus Telmatherina; species Telmatherina bonti. The sequence goes on from NC_136615.1 coordinate 37,799,214, forward strand.
ATGTAGCTGTGTTACATGGTGTTTACAGACTATATGTTCCAGATAACCACGTTGCCAAAACCCCAGGAGGAATCCTGGTCTGTTTCAGCAGACTGGATGGGTCCAGTCTCCACATCCAGCTAAATGTTCTGCAGAAATTACATGAAAGCTTGTTGATCTTTGACAGGGGGTTCTTGCATTATTATGGCATCATCTATCGCAACAATTCCTTAAGACAATTAATCGGATGGCAAAATATTGTTACTGTGACAAGCCTATGTCCACGTGAGCATTGAAGTCCCCCAGCAGAACAATGGAGTCCCCAGAAGGAGCACCCTCCAGCACTCCCTCCAAGGACCCCAGAAAGGGTGGGTACTCTGAACTGCTGTTCGGTGCATAAGCACAGACAACAGTCAGGACCCGTCCCCCCACCCGGAGGCGGAGGGAAACACCCTTTCATCCACCGGGGTAAACCCCAACGTGCAGGCACCAAGCTGGGGGTCCCGCCTTTAGCTGCCGCCTAGCTCACATTGGACCCGACCCCTACAGCCCCGACTGGTCAGATCACAGGAGGACCATGCACATGTTACCGACCTGTTTCCAGTTAAACCAGCTGGTTACTGACCTGTTTCCAGTTAAACCAGCTGGTTACTGACCTGTCTCCAGTTAAACCAGCTGGTTACTGACCTGTCCCCAGTTAAACCAGCTGGTTACTGACCTGTTTCCAGTTAAACCAGCTGGTTACTGACCTGTTTCCAGTTAAACCAGATGGTTACTGACCTGTCTCCAGTTTTACCAGATGGTTACTGACCTGTCTCCAGTTAAACCAGCTGGTTACTGACCTGTTTCCAGTTAAACCAGCTGGTTACTGACCTGTCTCCAGTTTTACCAGATGGTTACTGACCTGTTTCCAGTTAAACCAGCTGGTTACTGACCTGTTTCCAGTTAAACCAGCTGGTTACTGACCTGTCTCCAGTTTTACCAGATGGTTACTGACCTGTCTCCAGTTTTACCAGATGGTTACTGACCTGTCTCCAGTTAAACCAGCTGGTTACCGACCTGTCTCCAGTTAAACCAGCTGGTTACTGACCTGTCCCCAGTTAAACCAGCTGGTTACTGACCTGTTTCCAGTTAAACCAGCTGGTTACTGACCTGTGGCTAGTTAAACCAGATGGTTACTGACCTGTCTCCAGTTTTACCAGATGGTTACTGACCTGTCTCCAGTTAAACCAGCTGGTTACTGACCTGTTTCCAGTTAAACCAGCTGGTTACTGACCTGTCTCCAGTTTTACCAGATGGTTACTGACCTGTCTCCAGTTTTACCAGATGGTTACTGACCTGTCTCCAGTTAAACCAGCTGGTTACCGACCTGTCTTCAGTTAAACCAGCTGGTTACTGACCTGTCTCCAGTTAAACCAGCTGGTTACTGACCTGTTTCCAGTTAAACCAGCTGGTTACTGACCTGTCTCCAGTTAAACCAGCTGGTTACTGACCTGTGGCTAGTTAAACCAGCTGGTTACTGACCTGTTTCCAGTTAAACCAGCTGGTTACTGACCTGTGGCTAGTTAAACCAGCTGGTTACTGACCTGTTTCCAGTTAAACCAGCTGGTTACCGACCTGTGGCTAGTTAAACCAGATGGTTACTGACCTGTCTCCAGTTTTACCAGATGGTTACCGACCTGTCTTCAGTTAAACCAGCTGGTTCCTGACCTGTTCCCTGCTAAACCAGCTGATTACCGACCTGTCCCCAGTTAAACCAGCTGGTTACTGACCTGTCTCCAGTTTTACCAGATGGTTACTGACCTGTCTCCAGTTAAACCAGCTGGTTACTGACCTGTGGCTAGTTAAACCAGCTGGTTACTGACCTGTTTCCAGTTAAACCAGCTGGTTACTGACCTGTCTCCAGTTAAACCAGCTGGTTACTGACCTGTTTCCAGTTAAACCAGCTGGTTACTGACCTGTCTCCAGTTTTACCAGATGGTTACCGACCTGTCTTCAGTTAAACCAGCTGGTTCCTGACCTGTTCCCTGCTAAACCAGCTGGTTACCGACCTGTCTCCAGTTTACCAGATGGTTACCGACCTGTCTCCCGTTAAACCAGCTGGTTCCTGACCTGTTCCCTGCTAAACCAGCTGATTACCGACCTGTCTCCAGTTTTACCAGATGGTTACCGACCTGTCTTCAGTTAAACCAGCTGGTTACTGACCTGTGGCTAGTTAAACTGATTTCCCTATTGTCGTGTGTGTAGATGAACGTGCCGTTCTCCGCTTCAGAACACACTGATGGACGTAAAGACGGGTCAGAAGAGCCGGTTGGAGACACACCACGGCTGACACTGATCAGGACAGACCTCATGGGGAAGATCTGGTAGAGCTTTGAACTAGTTTCAGACCTGTTTACTGGGGTCATCGAAGGCCTTGACAAAGGAAGTGGAAGCTGTGGAGGCAGATCGGATCGTGTCTGTACGACCCAGCCGGTACATACGCAACGAGGCACTTTCATATGTAGCACAGCAGCGTCGGTACATCCTGCCAACAGAGACGAAGACACGTTGAGGAAAACCCTGATTTCTAATGAGGACACATTAGTCCCAAGTTTACCCTCAACCAGGTGAGTAATGTAGCATCATCTCACCTGTAGTAGGCAAGCTGCAGAGCCATCTGGATGAAGGCATCAGGACTCATCCTGTGGGCTTTTGGGACATTTTTTCCAAAGTGGCCAAACATCATAACCTTCATGTCCAGGTCCTGAGCCAGCCTGAAGACAGACGGTGCTTAGGACAGGAGTAAAGTCAGTCGTTTGTGGACAGAGTCTGTAAACTGAGCTCACATGTTCATGCTGACTTTGGCCTCCTCAATGTCTTCTTTCATCTCAGCTGTGATGTTGAACTGCAGTTTTTGAGGCTCGGGCAACGGAACCACGACAGCCTGAATGGCCTCCGACTTCCTCCTGTTCACACCAAAGCCAGGTGAAGAGGCGTTTGTGTTGCTGCCACAAATATCAGGATTTCTTACGTGTATTCCACCACATGGTCGATCAAAGCCACAATGGGCGGACCCTCAGCCGGGGCATGCTCATAGTTTGCTCCACATGTCCCGTCTTCTCCCACGATGAACTGGAAGTAAGACAACAAACAAGGGAAACATGTTTCATTCCTAAATCAAAAAATATGATTATGTACAAAGAAAAAAGATTTGTTTAATGTCAAAGAGAAATTATTTTTAGACTTTAAATGAAACAAAAAGAGAATAAATAAAGCATTAAAAACCAAAAAGGTTAAAAAAAAAACCAAACTAAATAAACAAACAAGACTAAATAAAATAAAAAATGTAAAATGAATAACTAAATTAAAGGTGAAATGTACTCAAATTGAATGAAACAAAAAACATTAAATAATAAGAAAATGAAATAAAATTTAAAAATTTGACATGAAAAACCAAAATAAATCAATGAAAGCAAAACCAAAATAAATCAAGACAAAATAAAAAGGCTGAAAATGTGACACACCAAGACAAAAGAATTCAGAACGAAGGAAACAAAAAATGAACCAAAAATAAAAATGTGCAGAAAATTCCATGTAGCTTCTTCACCGGTCCAGCTCCACTTCCACGTGCTGCAGGAAAGCTGGCTCATATGCATGTTCTGGGCCAGGCCGGTCAGAGCCAGGCCGGTCTGAACCAGGCCGGTCAGAGCCAGGCCGGTCAGAGCCAGGCCGGTCTGAGCCAGGCCGGTCAGAGCCAGGCCGGTCTGAACCAGGCCGGTCTGAGCCAGGCCTGTCTGAGCCAGGCCGGTCAGAGCCAGGCCGGTCTGAACCAGGCCGGTCTGAGCCAGGCCTGTCTGAGCCAGGCAGGTCTGGGCCAGGCCGGTCAGAGCCAGGCCGGTCAGAGCCAGGCCGGTCAGAGCCAGGCCGGTCTGAACCAGGCCGGTCAGAGCCAGGCCGGTCAGAGCCAGGCCTGTCTGAGCCAGGCCGGTCTGAGCCAGGCCGGTCAGAGCCAGGCCGGTCAGAGCCAGGCCGGTCTGAGCCAGGCCGGTCTGAGCCAGGCCTGTCTGAGCCAGGCCGGTCTGAGCCAGGCCGGTCTGAGCCAGGCCGGTCTGAACCAGGCCGGTCTGAGCCAGGCCTGTCTGAGCCAGGCAGGTCTGGGCCAGGCCGGTCAGAGCCAGGCCGGTCTGAACCAGGCCGGTCAGAGCCAGGCCTGTCTGAGCCAGGCAGGTCTGGGCCAGGCCGGTCAGAGCCAGGCCGGTCTGAACCAGGCCGGTCTGAACCAGGCCGGTCTGGGCCAGGCCGGTCTGGGCCAGGCAGGTCTGAACCAGGCCGGTCTGGGCCAGGCCGGTCTGGGCCAGGCCGGTCTGAACCAGGCCGGTCAGAGCCAGGCCGGTCTGGGCCAGGCCGGTCTGAACCAGGCCGGTCTGGGCCAGGCCGTATCAGCATCTATCCTGACTGATGTCTGTAAACGGCGGTGGGTCGGTCACCTGCAGCGTCTTATCGAACCAGCGGTTCCCGCTGTTCCCCCCACTCCCCCCGCCATGCAGCATCTGGACAGCGGCGCTACTTCGGTACACGTCATCGCTGCACTGAGACGTCGCTCCATCCAGACACAAGGTAAAGATGCTCCTCTGGACGGCCACCACCGACTCTCTGTTGGTTTTATCTGGACACAGGTAGACCCAGAGGATCTGAGATCTGATCACATGACCCAGAAGCAGGTCTGCAGCGGAGGGGGGGGGGGGGTCACTGTGTGTCGGGGGGGGGGCGAAGTCTGCAGGGGGGAGAGGTCACTGTGGGGGCGGTGTCTGCAGGGGGAGGGGTCCCTGTGGGGGTGGTGTCTGCAGGGGGAGGGGTCACTGTGGGGGCGGTGTCTGCAGGGGGAGGGGTCACTGTGGGGGCGGTGTCTGCAGGGGGAGGGGTCTCTGCAGGGGGAGGGGTCACTGTGGGGGCGGTGTCTGCAGGGGGAGGGGTCCCTGTGGGGGTGGTGTCTGCAGGGGGAGGGGTCACTGTGGGGGCGGTGTCTGCAGGGGGAGGGGTCACTGTGGGGGCGGTGTCTGCAGGGGGAGGGGTCTCTGCAGGGGGAGGGGTCACTGTGGGGGTTGTGTCTGTAGGGGGAGGGGTCACTGTGGGGCTGGTGTCTGCAGGGTGAGGGGTCACTGTGGGGGCGGTGTCTGCAGGGGGAGGGGTCTCTGCAGGGGGAGAGGTCACTGTGGGGGTGGTGTCTGCAGGGGGAGAGGTCACTGTGGGGGTGGTGTCTGCAGGGTGGAGAAGTCACTGTGGGGGCGGTGTCTGCAGGGGGAGAGGTCACTGTGGGGGCGGTGTCTGTAGGGGGAGGGGTCACTGTGGGGGCGGTGTCTGCAGGGGGAGGGGTCACTGTGGGGGCGGTGTCTGCAGGGGGAGGGGTCACTGTGGGGGCGGTGTCTGCAGGGGGAGGGGTCACTGTGGGGGTGGTGTCTGCAGGGTGGAGAGGTCACTGTGGGGGTGGTGTCTGCAGGGGGAGGGGTCACTGTGGGGGTGGTGTCTGCAGGGGGAGGGGTCACTGTGGGGGTGGTGTCTGCAGGGGGAGGGGTCACTGTGGGGGTGGTGTCTGCAGGGGGAGGGGTCACTGTGGGGGTGGTGTCTGCAGGGTGGAGAGGTCACTGTGGGGGCGGTGTCTGCAGGGGGAGGGGTCACTGTGGGGGTGGTGTCTGCAGGGGGAGGGGTCACTGTGGGGGCGGTGTCTGCAGGGGGAGAGGTCACTGTGGGGGTGGTGTCTGCAGGGGGAGGGGTCACTGTGGGGGTGGTGTCTGCAGGGTGGAGAGGTCACTGTGGGGGGGGTGTCTGCAGGGGGAGGGGTCACTGTGGGGGTGGTGTCTGCAGGGGGAGAGGTCACTGTGGGGGTGGTGTCTGCAGGGGGAGGGGTCACTGTGGGGGGGGTGTCTGCAGGGGGAGGGGTCACTGTGGGGGGGGTGTCTGCAGGGTGGAGAAGTCACTGTGGGGGTGGTGTCTGCAGGGGGAGGGGTCACTGTGGGGGCGGTGTCTGCAGGGGGAGGGGTCACTGTGGGGGGGGTGTCTGCAGGGTGGAGAAGTCACTGTGGGGGTGGTGTCTGCAGGGGGAGAGGTCACTGTGGGGGTGGTGTCTGCAGGGTGGAGAGGTCACTGTGGGGGTGGTGTCTGCAGGGGGAGGGGTCACTGTGGGGGTGGTGTCTGCAGGGGGAGAGGTCACTGTGGGGGTGGTGTCTGTAGGGGGAGGGGTCACTGTGGGGGCGGTGTCTGCAGGGGGAGGGGTCACTGTGGGGGCGGTGTCTGCAGGGGGAGGGGTCACTGTGGGGGCGATGTCTGCAGGGGGAGGGGTCACTGTGGGGGCGGTGTCTGCAGGGGGAGGGGTCACTGTGGGGGGGGTGTCTGCAGGGGGAGGGGTCACTGTGGGGGTGGTGTCTGCAGGGGGAGGGGTCACTGTGGGGGGGGTGTCTGCAGGGGGAGGGGTCACTGTGGGGGTGGTGTCTGCAGGGTGGAGAAGTCACTGTGGGGGTGGTGTCTGCAGGGGGAGGGGTCACTGTGGGGGTGGTGTCTGCAGGGTGGAGAGGTCACTGTGGGGGTGGTGTCTGCAGGGTGGAGAGGTCACTGTGGGGGTGGTGTCTGCAGGGGGAGGGGTCACTGTGGGGGGGGTGTCTGCAGGGGGAGGGGTCACTGTGGGGGGGGTGTCTGCAGGGGGAGGGGTCACTGTGGGGGTGGTGTCTGCAGGGTGGAGAAGTCACTGTGGGGGTGGTGTCTGCAGGGGGAGGGGTCACTGTGGGGGTGGTGTCTGCAGGGGGAGGGGTCACTGTGGGGGTGGTGTCTGCAGGGGGAGGGGTCACTGTGGGGGCGGTGTCTGCAGGGGGAGGGGTCACTGTGGGGGGGGTGTCTGCAGGGGGAGGGGTCACTGTGGGGGGGGTGTCTGCAGGGGGAGGGGTCACTGTGGGGGTGGTGTCTGCAGGGTGGAGAAGTCACTGTGGGGGTGGTGTCTGCAGGGGGAGGGGTCACTGTGGGGGTGGTGTCTGCAGGGTGGAGAGGTCACTGTGGGGGTGGTGTCTGCAGGGTGGAGAGGTCACTGTGGGGGTGGTGTCTGCAGGGGGAGGGGTCACTGTGGGGGTGGTGTCTGCAGGGGGAGAGGTCACTGTGGGGGTGGTGTCTGCAGGGGGAGAGGTCACTGTGGGGGTGGTGTCTGCAGGGGGAGGGGTCACTGTGGGGGTGGTGTCTGCAGGGGGAGAGGTCACTGTGGGGGTGGTGTCTGCAGGGGGAGAGGTCACTGTGGGGGTGGTGTCTGCAGGGGGAGGGGTCACTATGGGGGTGGTGTCTGCAGGGGGTTTCAGACGCATTTTTATAAACATTTCCAGAGTTGTTGGAAAAAATGCAGAACTGATTAAATTCTGGTGGTGATCTGGATCACCGTTTGGATCCAGGAGTGTTTAAAAAGGATTCTCTCTCAGAACACCGGACTCCAGACCAGGCGGTACCAGAACACCGGACTCCAGACCAGGCGGTACCAGAACACCGGACTCCAGACCAGGCGGTACCAGAACACCGGACTCCAGACCAGACGGTACCAGAACAGTAGTGGCTACTTTAAGGACAGCTGGGAATTTATTGCGGCGACGTTGACAGGTCCGTTCGGGCGGACGGCCTCTCCTCCTGTTTTCCATTTTGCCTCTTCACAGTATCACCATCATACCTATATGTACCAGTGGGATTATAAACATCCATCTATGCCTCCATCCATCCATCTTCTGCCGCTTATCCGGGGTCGGGTTGCGGGGGCAGCAGCCTAAGCAGGGAAGCCCAGACTTCCCTCTCCCCAGCCACATTTACCAACTCTGCGGGGGGATTCCGAGGCGTTCCCAGGCCAGCCGAGAGATGTAATCCCTCCAGCGTGTCCTGGGTCTTCCCCGGGGTCTCCTCCCAGAGGGACGTGCCTGGAACACCTCACCAGGGAGGTCCAGGAGGCATCCTGACCAGATGCCCGAGCCACCTCAACTGGTTCCTCTCGATGCGAAGGAGCAGCGGCTCTACTCTGATCTCCTCCCGGATGACTGAGCTCCTCACCCTATCTCTAAGGGAGAGCCCGGCCACCCTGCGGAGGAAACCCATTTCAGCCGCCTGTATACGAGATCTCCTTCTTTCGGTCACGACCCACAGCTCATGACCATAGGTGAGGGTAGGAACGTAGATCGACTGGTAAATCAAGAGCTTCGCCTTCTGGCTCAGCTCCTTCTTCACCACGACAGACCGGCGCAGAGTCCGCATTACTGCAGACGCCGCACCGATCCGTCTGTCCATCTCACGCTCCATCCTTCCCTCACTCGTGAACAAGACCCCGAGATATTTAAACTCCTCCACTTGAGGCAGGACCTGACTCCCGACCCGGAGAGGGCAATCCACCCTATTCCGGCTGAGGACCATGGTCTCAGATTTGGAGGTGCTGATTCTCATCCCAGCCGCTTCACACTCGGCAGCGAATTGCTCAAGCGAGAGCTGGAGATCACGACCAGATGAAGCCAACAGGAACACGTCATCCGCAAAAAGCAGGGACCCAATCCTGAGGCCACCAAGTCGGATCCCCTCAACACCTTGGCTGCACCTAGAAATTCTGTCCATATAAGTTATGAACAGAATTGGTGATAAAGGGCAGCCTTGGCGGAGTCCAACCCTCACCGGAAACGAATCCGACTTACTACCGGCAATGCGGACCAAGCTCTGACACCTGTCGTACAGGGACCGGACAGCTCGTACAAGGGGGTCCGGTACCCCATACTCCCGGAGTACCCCCCGCAGGAGCCCCCGGGGGACACGGTCGAATGCCTTCTCCAGGTCCACAAAACACATGTAGACTGGTTGGGCAAACTCCCATGCCCCCTCCAGGGGCCAGGACAGCCAGGACAGCCCCACAGCATCCAGAGCCTTAAGGAACTCCGGGCGGAACTCCCATGCCCCCTCCAGGACCCCAGCGGACACTGCCAGACGTTCCCAGCAGACCCTCACAAAATATTTGGGCCTGCCAGACCTTACTGGTTTCCACCATCTGAGCCTCCTCACCACCAGTGTCCAGGGCACCCACAGGTCTGACGATTTGATGACAAGGTTGATGATCAAACTGCAGCATACAGCATAGGACGATATCACACTCAGCTCACACCGCACCGGACCCCACGGCCCTTCGCGCAGGTGGGGAGACCACAGAAGGACATAAAAATAAATCACCAAGCAAACTATTTGTTTGCATCCTCCCACCATCCAAGGACATGATGTTAGGTTAACTGGTGACTCTAAACTCCTCCTAGGACTGAGTGATTGTGTGTCTTTGTGTGGCCCTGCGATGGACTGGTGATCTGTCCAGGGTGTACCCTGCCTGTCACCCAAAGCCTACTGGGATAGGCTCCAGCTTCCCGCAACCCTGAATTGGATTAAGCGGTTCAGAAAATGAATGAATGAACTATTTGAATGACGCATTCACAGAGTGAAAAGGTCTGAAGTCTTGTCCAGGTATTTTCACTACTCATGTCCATAAAAACCAAAATGTTTCCAAACGCTAGCCTCCAAACCGGATGAGTAACTCTGCAGTAGTAGCTGCAAGGCTAGCTGTTAGCCTCCTTCGATCTGTTGTTTATGGTTTGCACCTGGACAGACCCGGCCGTCTCGCTAAAGTGTCGCTGCAACACTTTAAAGCAGCAGTTCTGTGGGATTACCATGGAAAATAATGGTTACAAACTGTAACTGAATGGAAACGTGTTGCATCGAGATGATTGATGAAATAGCTAATGGATCGGTTCGGTACACAGCTTTATGCCCCGTCAGATCTGAGTCCAACCTGTCCATCTGTGAGAGAATACTACTGTCTGAAGAATATAATGAAGATCTGGTCCAGCAGAGTCCAGTTCAGTCCAGGAGACCTGACCTCCGTCTGGAAGGAACAGGTGTGACAATGACGTAGACGTGATCTCACAGGTTTTTATCTGCTCCTTACTTTCCTACGTTGTGCTGCTGTCTGGCTTCCTGTAACAGACACCTCCTGCCTGGCTTGTATTGTTTTATCCTTTATGGAGAGAATGACAACAAAACAAGCCGGCAAAATAAAGTGGTTCAAACTGAACTGTTAAATCTCCCCAAGCTGGGATTCCCCCGCCCCAAAACCAGCAAATCCCAGTCTACCTGCCACTCCAGCATGGCTCTGGTTTTACTGGTGGTGTGTATGCATGCAGGATCTCACCACTGATGAGCCGGAGGTAGGCCTTCCCCCAGCGGTCCCGGTGCTGGGTGGTGAGGATGCCGACAGGCTCGGCGTCGCTCTCCGAGGAGGCGCTGCAGATCTTCTCCAACTGAACACAGAGCTGATCCGCCGTCAGCGGCGTCCCATCGTGGTGGTACACGTCCAGCTGGAAGAACTATTTCCAGGTGCAAGATGGAGGGTTATCACGCCATGTCAGCATGCGGGACAGAGACACCAGGTCCAAAACGGAGGGCTCACCTGGAAGTTATGCACCACACTGATGTGTTTGGGAGGACTCGAGCTCTTGGCATGGTTCACCACCGAGTCTTTCTTCACGCCAGGAATGCGACAGGACGACAGGACTTCATAATACTGATTCATGCACAGAGGCTTCCCCCCCAGGAACTCCACCGGTAGAGTTTCACTGTAACGCACAGAAGAGACGGAAGCAGTAGGCTGAGGACGGAGGACACCAGGACAACATGTCTGAAGTTTTAAGTTCAACGCTTACTTGTCGATCATTGTCTTGAAGTCCAAAACGCCTGCGATGAGTTTAGCTGCAAAACTAAAGAGAAACAGGAGGAATTTTCATGAAAGCTGGCTGGTTTACAGCATGATTATTAACCGTTACAGGCTTTTATTTGATCTAAACTATCATGCAGAAGCTGCGTTTAATCCCAGTCAGCTGCAGACGGGATGTTTCAGCCTCAGCTGCCACTGCAGCACCTCCACCTCAGCTGTATCCCAAACGTCTTCTTGGGTTTATTCCAGCCATAGAGGATCATTATTTTAAACCTCCTGGATGGATAGAAACGCTGGAAAACCTCCGTAGACCAGCTGGAGGGTCACATGACCATCCCAGTAACACACTGCTGGTTCTGCTGGTGGAGGAGGTGGACCTGAGGGATACTGGAGATTAAGCAGTTTTAGGGGTTAATGAGGTCTCCCTCTAATCTGTGATCCATGATCGTGTGGATCTGAGACCTTCAGAGCTGGTTTCAACAGACGGTGGTCTTACAAAGGAAACAAAGTGAAGTATGTGGTCAGCGTCCACACCGAACAGAAACCATGTGGCTGCAGAGTCAAACGGCTCATTGCTGTTTGTATCTTATCAGCATGACACTGAAATACACTTTTTACTCCGTCAGCATCTGGGGACACCACTACACCCCCAACTCTCTCACAGCAGAAAAACACCAAGCCAGATGCTGCACCTGAGAGCTTTTACCACAGAACGCAAGTCTGAGCTGGTTGCAACGCCGCAACACAACGTCAGAGTTTCAACGTCAGAGATGATGATTATTTTCTACTGGACATAAAATATCACTTTCTTTTTTATATTTCTACACATCTAAACATCACAGTGTCCTGACCATAGACTGTATATAGAATCATAATCATAATCATCTTACAAAGCATCAAACAACCACTCAGGTTCTGCAATAATACTGAGGTCTTAGAAGGACAACTTAGTGTAAGTACTGAGAATGTGTGAAATTTAGTCCCACTCCATAGACTGTATATAGAAAGATGGGCGGAGCCTCCGTGACGTCACCCGTAGGTTTCTGAAGAGCTGAATTGAAGCTCGGTGGGCGGTTCCTACCGTCACCATCTTGGCAGGGGTATACGTGTCGTCTCACCCGGAAAATACAAATATGGGCAAAGAGGTGGAGCTGAGAGGGGGGCTGTGAGCGTCATGGTGGATGATTGACATAGAGCGAACGCCGAGCTTTCTGTAGCTAAGAGCTAACCGAGCTAACCCGGAGATAACAGGAGCTAACCAGCTAACGGAGGTAAGCGGGCTAAAGCTAAGTCATGTTGTTAACCGGCTAAAAACCGCGGTTGTTCTACGTTCTTCTGACTTGAAGCGGGAGATCGGGTACCTGTCAATCAAAAGGACACGCCCCTAACTTTGAACTTTGAGGTTAAATTACTTTTAAACGGGCGAGTTAGAAAAAAATTCACTCCCCCCACAGTTGTCATGAAGGTAAACCTGACCTATTAAACCTAAAATGGATTTTTGTACCAGGTTGTAAACATGTTTATTTTTGCTGTAAACGTGTTTATTCCTGCTGTAAACGTGTTTATTCCTGCTGTAAACATGTTTATTCCTGCTGTAAACGTGTTTATTCCTGCTGTAAATGTGTTCATTCCTGCTGTAAACATGTTTATTCCTGCTGTAAACGTGTTTATTCCTGCTGTAAACGTGTTTATTCCTGCTTTAAACGTGTTTATTCCTGCTGTAAACGTGTTTATTCCTGCTGTAAACGTGTTTATTCCTGCTGTAAACGTGTTTATTCCTGCTGTAAACGTGTTTATTTCTGCTGTGAAGTTGGTCTTTTTAACATGGGAGTCTATGGGGATTTGCTCTGTTTTGAGCCCCTAGTGGACGAGTTTGCATGTGTCACTGCCGGAGCTTGGTTCTGATACATTTGGAACTGGTGTTGTACATGAAGCATGAAACGACTCGAGGAACGTCACGCTTTCTCCTCCAGAACGTCTTGAGTTGTGTGATCACCTTATTTGTCCCTGCTTATCTCTGAAGTCCATGCGGGGCAGGACCAGCCCAGGGCTCGAATGGACCACCACTGGCATCCGGTACTCCAGATAAGCCACTCGAACCCACCACTCTGACAGCTGCAAACACGAGACAGAAGCAGGCTAAATCCATCCCTCATGAAGACGATGAGACGATTCAGACAGAAATCTACCCAAACAGTTTGCTTTCCGGTGTGTTTATGCAACGTTTACCCAGTTCTCCGTCCGCTGGGCTCTCTTTTCAAGCCCTTCCTGCAGCCTCTCTCCAAGCCCTCCCGTTTTCGTGAAGTCCTCCAGCAGCTCCTTTGTGTGCATCAGCTCATCAGCTTCTACAATGGGCTCTAGAGCCGTGATGTAGCGCTCACAGGTCTGCTGCAGAGGGGGCAAGGGCAGACATGGCAATCCCCGCTGGTGGCTCAGGTATCTGCCAGCCACCCGAGTGGCTGAAACGGGCTTGACCAGGTGACAGGGTCTCACGAGCCCGCAAGTCTTCGCCATCCCCCCCTGTGGACAAGGCAGTCATAAAGAAAAACAAAATGTCAGCACAAACGGGACCAGGAGAATCAGAGGACATGTCTTTTTAATTCCACGCCGATCGCAGCATTTCAGGGCTGAGACGACACGTTTTTGTCCCGATTCCATTCCGACTTTTTGGATGCCGATTTGATTTAAACTGTGATTCTCACAATTCTTCCATATTGGATATTTTTGTAGATTAAAAACAATTTTAAAAAATAAAAAATGAACTAAACTTTTTTTTGCACGTCATTGTTCTTGATTTCTCTGAGGAAAAACCAACCCAGTAGCCAGACCATCATTCTGCTGCTAGAATGCCGAGAAGACAAGTAAAAAGGTCAATAAAAAGAATAAAAATTTTGATTCAATTTTCCCACGCCTACAACTTTTTAATGATTATTATTGATATGCAGCAACATTTTTACTTCATAGCAGATACCAAGAATGTTCAAGTCATACAGAAGAATCCAGAATATTCTGAGGTTCATGAACAAAACTGCTTCTTCACACGAATCTGAAAGGGATACCCAACTGCTGCTATGGAAACACAGGGGACAACGGCTGCCATGGAAACACAGGGGACAACGGCTGCCATGGAAACACAGGGGACAACGGCTGCCATGGAAACACAGGGGACAATTGCTGCCATGGAAACACAGGGGACAATTGCTGCCATGGAAACACAGGGGACAATTGCTGCCATGGAAACACAGGGGACAACGGCTGCCATGGAAACACAGGGGACAACGGCTGCCATGGAAACACAGGGGACAACGGCTGCCATGGAAACACAGGGGACAATTGCTGCCATGGAAACACAGGGGACAATTGCTGCCATGGAAACACAAGGGAAAATTGCTGCCATGGAAACACAGGGGACAACGGCTGCCATGGAAACACAGGGGACAACGGCTGCCATGGAAACACAGGGGACAATTGCTGGCATGGAAACACAGGGGACAATTGCTGCCATGGAAACACAGGGGACAATTGCTGCCATGGAAACACAAGGGAAAATTGCTGCCATGGAAACACAGGGGACAACGGCTGCCATGGAAACACAGGGGACAACGGCTGCCATGGAAACACAGGGGACAACGGCTGCCATGGAAACACAGGGGACAATTGCTGCCATGGAAACACAGGGGACAACGGCTGCCATGGAAACACAGGGGACAACGGCTGCCATGGAAACACAGGTGACAACGGCTGCCATGGAAACACAGGGGACAACGGCTGCCATGGAAACACAGGGGACAACGGCTGCCATGGAAACACAGGGGACAACGGCTGCCATGGAAACACAGGGGACAACGGCTGCCATGGAAACACAGGGGACAACGGCTGCCATGGAAACACAGGGGACAACGGCTGCCATGGAAACACAGGGGACAATTGCTGCCATGGAAACACAGGGGACAACGGCTGCCATGGAAACACAGGGGACAATTGCTGCCATGGAAACACAAGAGAAAATTGCTGCCATGGAAACACAGGGGACAACCGCTGCCATGGAAACACAGGGGACAACCGCTGCCATGGAAACACAGGGGACAACCGCTGCCATGGAAACACAGGGGACAACCGCTGCCATGGAAACACAGGGGACAACTGCAGCTATGGAAACACAGGGGACAACGGCTGCCATGGAAACACAGGCGACAACGGCTGCCATGGAAACACAGGCGACAACGGCTGCCATGGAAACACAGGCGACAACGGCTGCTATGGAAACACAGGTGACAACCGCTGCCATGGAAACACAGGGGACAACTGCAGCTATGGAAACACAGGCGACAACGGCTGCCATGGAAACACAGGCGACAACGGCTGCTATGGAAACACAGGTGACACATTAAAAACATGCGCAGAGAGAGAATTGAAATCTGTGCGCGTGCTCTTCGTCTTGTAGGAAGGACAGTAAAACTGGGTTAAAAAGCAGAAAGTACCTGTTGTAAGTATAGCATGTTCAAAGTACATGCTCTGTGTTTGCTGCCCAACATGCAGAAAGGTTTTAGATGAAAAAGTTGAGCTCAAATCAAAGAAAACATGTCGTGTTTCTGTAGTTTTATTGTTGGCTAATCATCCACGTTCACCTCTCACCTACTTAGCCTGTTAGCTGCTAGCTACTTCCGCTCATTTTCAGGTAAACTTAGCAGCTGCTGGCTAACAGACATCCTCCACCAGCCTCCATCTGGCCTCTAACTTTCTCCCACTGCTGAGAAAGACTCATTAAAGCAGTTCCAGGTGGAAGAAAAGTCATGATTAATCACAGCTTGGATCTATAAACAGACATCTGAAGCAGACATGCGCACTCACCGCAGTTCTGCTGCAAAACTTCCACATTATGCGCTCAAAGAAACCAGCAGAACCCGCAGAACCTGCAGAACCCGCAGTCCAGCGGAACCAGCAGAACCAGCGGAACCCCCAGAACCAGCAGCGTGTCTTCCTGCGGTGTCCGAAACGCGAAGCTGAAGTCAGCTTCCGATTCGACCTTTGAGTAAAGGACCATTTCACCGAACTTAGGGGAAACTGAACCAGATGAGACCAGTTCCTTTTTAAAACCTACTTAGATTCCTGAAACCTGCACTGAAATATTCTAAATACTATACAGAGTCCTGAAAACATAGTTTCTGATTGGTAAAACATTTATTCTATATGGAAACAATACAAATTATGCTTGTTTTATGCTATTTTGGAATCAAGATCACATTGGATCTGATAAAAAAAAAAAAATCCTCACATTGGTGCATCTAACCTGGACTGATATATTCCACACAGTATGCAGACTCTTGAAAACACAGAATCTGATTTCTTAGATTAACACTGTAAACCCACGAATAAACAGTAAAAGTCCAACTTTTTATTGTGAGGTGTTTATTTGGCACTTTTCCAGTCTGACATGTAGAAGCTGCTGCAGGTTGATCCATCTGATCCATCTGATCTCACCTTGATCATTGAGTTGGGATGGGGGTCACATACACCAACATATGTTACTTTGGTCTGAAAAGGTTGGAAAACCACTGCAATGTAGTACCTGAGGTTTATCTGTTGAAGTGCCTCTGAAAGCAGCACGTTTAGCATCAACTGGCTTCTGTCCAGATCATGTTACACAGCTGTTTGCAGCTGGCAAGAAACCCTGACAGGTGTGCAGTTAACTTGTCAAAGACGATGGCTGGCGACCTTCAGTCGCATGAAACCAGGCCTCTCGTCACCTGAGACGAAGGCCATAGAAATGATAAGAAAAAGTCATTGATTAGTAAATTCCATCTACTAAACAGTGAGAACTCCGTAGTCATGGACAGCTTGCCACATGCACCCCCTCAGCCTTTCCTCTGCACCTTTACCGTCATTCATGCATTTCACAAGTTCGTCATTTCTTTTTGTTCTTTTTTTTGCCGTTTTTCCTACAGCTTCCCATGCTTTGTCCTGAGTAGTCTAAGTATTGTAGTTTTTGGTTTTATACAGGACTTGGTCTCATCTGGTCTGGTTTACCAAAAATTCAGCGGAATTGCCCTTTACAGATATATCGAATCGGAAGCTAACTTCACACAGAGCAGCTGCTCAAATGGACGAGTCAGCTGTCACCCAGTCAGAAATATGAAGTTATGCACACCTAGCTGTGTCATTATTTCACCATTTGCGTCGAGTAATCACCTCCCAAGTCACCGTATGGATATACAGTACGTATAGATACGGATATATAACTACATTAATAATAGCTTTATGAGCATAAAGCAATGTTTTATATAGCTATATCAATATAGCTAAAATAAATAGCTAAAATATAGATGTTATATATATATATATATATATATATATATATATATATATATATATATATATATATATATATATATATATATATATATATATATATGTGTGTGTGTGTGTGTGTGTGTGTGTGTGTGTGTGTGTGTGTGTGTGTGTGTGTGTGTGTGTATACGACACAAAAATAGGAGAAAACTGCATGATTTGTACTTAAAAAATATATTGTATAAATATATTACAATATGTTCTTTTCTCAAATTGACATTAAACGGCGTACCTGGTCCTGCCGGACATCTTGCTGGTCTGACCATGTGGGGGCAGCAACGAGCGTCAGAATTTTAAGACTGCTGAAAAAGAAACCAACGAAGAAGAATATCAGCCTCGCCATGGCGGAAGCAGGGCAGCTTTCAGGTAATGTCGTTGATGCATCTGTTGGGAATAAACCAGTTTTATTAATGGGAATAAACCGGTTTCATTGCTGGGAATAAACCGATTTCATTGCTGGGAATAAGCCAGTTTATTAATGGGAATAAACCAGTTTCATTGCTGGGAATAAACTGGTTTCATTAATGGGAATAAACCGGTTTCATTGCTGAGAATAAACAACTTTTATTGCTGGGAATAAACCGATTTTATTAATGGGAATAAAGCAGTCTTATTATTGGGAGTAAACCGGTTTCATTGCTGGGAATAAACCGGTTGTATTAATGGGAATAAACCAGTTTCATTGCTGGGAATAAACCAGTTTTATTGCTGGGAATAAACTGGTTTTATTAATGGGAATAAACCGGTTTCATTAATGGGAATAAATCGGTTCCTTTGCTGGGAATAAAGCAGTTTCATTCATGGGAATAAAGCGGTTTTATTACTGGGAATAAAGCGGTTTTATTGCTGGGAATAAAGCGGTTTTATTGCTGGGAATAAAGCGGTTTTATCGCTGGGAATAAAGCGGTTTTATTGCTGGGAATAAAGCGGTTTTATCGCTGGGAATAAAGCGGTTTTATTGCTGGGAATAAAGCGGTTTTATTGCTGGGAATAAAGCAGTTTCATTCATGGGAATAAAGCGGTTTTATTACTGGGAATAAAGCGGTTTTATTGCTGGGAATAAAGCGGTTTTATTGCTGGGAATAAAGCGGTTTTATCGCTGGGAATAAAGCGGTTTTATTGCTGGGAATAAAGCGGTTTTATTGCTGGGAATAAAGCGGTTTTATCGCTGGGAATAAAGCGGTTTTATCGCTGGGAATAAAGCGGTTTTATCGCTGGGAATAAAGCGGTTTTATCGCTGGGAATAAAGCGGTTTTATCGCTGGGAATAAAGCGGTTTTATCGCTGGGAATAAAGCGGTTTTATCGCTGGGAATAAAGCGGTTTTATCGCTGGGAATAGAGCGGTTTTATCGCTGGGAATAAAGCGGTTTTATTGCTGGGAATAAAGCGGTTTTATCGCTGGGAATAAAGCGGTTTTATTGCTGGGAATAAAGCGGTTTTATTGCTGGGAATAAACCAGCAAATCTTAAACACATTAAAAAAAGTTTTTTACATTGAATAATAAAGTCTATCACATCTTTACTGTAGTTTAGTTGAACCACGCACATGTTTTTGCAATCCTGCTAATTACACTATGCTTTTCCCATGCTAATTGGAAAAATTCAACGCTTTTTTCCTAGAGGCCATCAGGAGTGCTCGTGACGTAGTGAGTTAAGTCAATGTGCTTCAATGCAGGAGTTCATAGGCTTGAATACTGATGCGGGCCAGTTAGAAGCAATGTCAGTTCAGCATTTCTTTTTCAATTTCTTATACTTACGCCATTTCATTTCAATCATTCAGCATAGTTCAATAAAAGGGCATTCACATTTGCTATTATTTCAATAATAGCTGGTTCTAGTTGTTTCAGAGTTAAAACGTTCACAGCCGAAATAAACATGTTTACAGCAGGAATAAACATGTTTACAGCAGAAATAAACACATTTACAGCAGGAATAAACATGTTTACAGCAGAAATAAACATGCTCACAGCAAGAATAAACACGTTTACAGCAGGAATAAACACGTTTACAGCAGGATTAAACACATTTACAGCAGAAATAAACATGTTTACAGCAGGAATAAACATGTTTACAGCAGGAATAAACACATTTACAGCAGAAATAAACACGTTTACAGCAGGAATAAACACGTTTACAGCAGGAATAAACACGTTTACAGCAGGAATAAACACGTTTACAGCAGGAATAAACACATTTACAGCAGAAATAAACATGTTTACAGCAGGAATAAACATGTTTACAGCAAGAATAAACACATTTACAGCAGAAATAAACACGTTTACAGCAGGAATAAACACGTTTACAGCAGGAATAAACACGTTTACAGCAGGAATAAACACGTTTACAGCCTGGTACAAAAATCCATTTTAGGTTTAATAGGTCAGGTTTACCTTCATGACAACTGTAGGTGAAGTGAATTATTTTCTAACTTGCCCATTTAAAAGTAATTTAATCTTGAAGTTTGGCACATTTAGGGGCGTGTCCTTTTGATTGACAGGTACCTGATCTCCTGCTTCAAGTCAGAAGAACGTAGATCAACCCGATTTTTTACCCGGTTAACAACGTGACTTAGCTTTAGCCCGCTTACCTCTGTTAGCTGGTTAGCTCCTGTTATCTCCGGGTTAGCTCGGTTAGCTCTTAGCTACAGAAAGCTTGGAGTTCGCTTGATGTCAATCATCCACCATGACGCTCACAGCCCCCCTCTCAGCTCCACCTCTTTGCCCATATTTGTATTTTCCGGGTGAGACGACACGTATACCCCTGCCAAGATGGAGATGGTAGGAACCGCCCACCGAGCTTCAATTCAGCTCTTCAGAAACCTATGGGTGACGTCACGGAGGCTCCGCCCATCTTTCTATATACAGTCTATGGAGTGGGACTAAATTTCACACATTCTCAGTACTTACACTAAGTTGTCCTTCTAAGACCTCAGTATTATTGCAGAACCTGAGTGGTTGTTTGATGCTTTGTAAGATGATTACTCAGTAAAAATGCAGTGTCCAGTTAAAAAAATCTTTACAAGACATTAAGTATTGGAGAGTTTGATTAAACATATTTGCTTTTAAATGAGCTACCCAAAGATGAGGAAAATGGTCTGTACTGATGTTTTTAGGATCCACTCTTGAAGATGAAGCCCCTGACGTCCCAGCCAGCATCATCTATATGGTACCTAAAAAAGAAATCTGCATGGTGCCAGATATGGGAAAGTGGAAGCGATCTCAGGTGGGTTCTTGGAGGTAGCTCTGCATTATTAACATGTTATTATGTCTCTTTTCTGATAAAACTGCAGAAGAGTATTTTGTACATGAAACTGTTTTTAAAAATTTTATCTGGAATAAAACTGATAATGTTAGTCCTCCTTTCAGGCCTACGCTGACTACATTGGCTTCATTCTGACTCTGAATGAAGGTGTGAAGGGAAAGAAGCTCACATGTGGATATAAAGTGTCTGAGGTATGTCATCTTTTATTCCCAGTAGAAGCTAAGCAACATGTCAGATGATGGGAAATCTGTCTGAATGTAGAAGCAGCTGCTGTGATGATGCAGGATGTGGTCCAGCATGGTGGAAGGTCTTCCCTGAAAGAGACGTTGTCTGGATGGGAGCAGATGTTTCAGCATTGATGGAGCTTCCCAGATGTGGAAGCTGCCCACGCCATCGGCACTAATGCAACCCCATCCCATCAGAGATGCAGGCTGATAACAAGCTGGATGCTCCCTCTCCTCTTTAGTCTGCAGGACACGCCGTCCATGCTGTCCACAAACTATTCCACATCTTCATCCAGGTTTCCACTCAGAACATTTTAAATGAGCTTTGGTCCAGAGAAGACGGCGTGTTTCTGGATCCTCTTCACATATGATGGAGCTTTAACCTGCATGAACTGGGTTCACACTGGTTTCTGGAAGCTTCCTGGGTTCATGCACTGGTTTCCAGTAGAGAATCATGTTATAATGCAGAAGATCACCAGCATCCAGCCTTGTCCCCGACATACAGAGATTCCTCTCTCCTGTAGACGGTGGATCTTCAAAGTCAGAGGAACATTTTTCTGAAAGATTAGATCCAGTTTGTCTGAAATTGTTGAAGCTCTGTCCATCTTTATGTTCTGTCACTGACTTCCATCAAAATCAAATTTAGCCCAGATATTCCATCAAATGATCAAATTTCTCAGTTTCATCATCTGGTATGTTGTCTTCAACTGTAATAAAATATCAGTTTTATCATGTAGTTGATGTTTTTAGTTATTTTGCCGTAATAAACTGCTTCAGATAGACTGTGGTGGATTCCAGTGTTTCTGATGCAACACAGGTGGCATCGTTTCCATGTTAGCAAAGACAGATCTAATGTTCATCCAAGTTCTGGCCTCATCTGTGATGATGATGATGCTGCTGCTGGTGGGTTGTTGTTCTGACAGACGGTGGAAAAGCTGCTTGATCTTTTGGGAACTCTGGACCGATGGATTGATGAGACTCCTCCTGTTGACCAGCCATCACGCTTCGGTAATAAGGCCTACAGAACCTGGTTCTCCAGACTAGAGCAGGTTGGTGTGCGCCTTCTCTCTTATGCATGCATACATGTGACATGTGAAGTCCTGCAGGTAGAGGATTGTGTATGCTTGTGCAGGAAGCAGAGGCCTTGGTGCTAGCAGTGCTTCCTTCTGATCGAGCTGCTGCAGCTCCAGAGATTGCTGTCTATCTGAAGGAGTCTGTGGGGAACCCGACCAGGATAGACTATGGGACAGGTAAGAACAGTGTCCACTCTGGAATCACACATCTGTTTCACTCAAGTTATTCATTCATTCTCACTAACAGCGCTGCACAGAAAAAACAGCAACCAACTAGTTGGACGCGGCTGTTGGACGGGGCTGTTGGACGGGGCTGTTGGACGGGGCTGTTGGACGCGGCTGTTGGACGGGGCTGTTGGTCGCGGCTGTTGGACGGGGCTGTTGGACGCGGCTGTTGGACGGGGCTGTTGGACGGGGCTGTTGGACGCGGCTGTTGGTCGCGGCTGTTGGTCGCGGCTGTTGGTCGCGGCTGTTGGTCGCGGCTGTTGGTCGCCGCTGTTGGTCGCGGCTGTTGGTCGCGGCTGTTGGTCGCGGCTGTTGGTCGCGGCTGTTGGTCGCGGCTGTTGGTCGCGGCTGTTGGTCGCGGCTGTAGGTCGCGGCTGTTGGTCGCCGCTGTTGGTCGCGGCTGTAGGTCGCGGCTGTTGGTCGCCGCTGTTGGTCGCGGCTGTTGGTCGCCCCTGTTGGTCGCCCCTGTTGGTCGCCGCTGTTGGTCGCGGCTGTTGGTCGCCGCTGTTGGTCGCGGCTGTAGGTCGCGGCTGTTGGTCGCGGCTGTTGGTCGCCCCTGTTGGTCGCCCCTGTTGGTCGCCGCTGTTGGTCGCCCCTGTTGGTCGCCGCTGTTGGTCGCCGCTGTTGGTCGCCGCTGTTGGTCGCCGCTGTTGGTCGCGGCTGTTGGTCGCGGCTGTTGGTCGCGGCTGTTGGTCGCGGCTGTTGGTCGCCCCTGTTGGTCGCGGCTGTTGGTCGCGGCTGTTGGTCGCCCCTGTTGGTCGCGGCTGTTGGTCGCGGCTGTTGGTCGCGGCTGTTGGTCGCGGCTGTTGGTCGCGGCTGTTGGACGCGGCTGTTGGTCGCCCCTGTTGGTCGCCGCTGTTGGTCGCGGCTGTTGGTCGCCCCTGTTGGTCGCGGCTGTTGGTCGCGGCTGTTGGTCGCGGCTGTTGGTCGCGGCTGTTGGTCGCGGCTGTTGGTCGCGGCTGTTGGTCGCCGCTGTTGGTCGCGGCTGTAGGTCGCGGCTGTTGGTCGCGGCTGTTGGTCGCCCCTGTTGGTCGCCCCTGTTGGTCGCCGCTGTTGGTCGCCCCTGTTGGTCGCCGCTGTTGGTCGCGGCTGTTGGTCGCGGCTGTTGGTCGCGGCTGTTGGTCGCCCCTGTTGGTCGCGGCTGTTGGTCGCGGCTGTTGGTCGCGGCTGTTGGTCGCGGCTGTTGGTCGCGGCTGTTGGTCGCGGCTGTTGGTCGCGGCTGTTGGTCGCCCCTGTTGGTCGCCGCTGTTGGTCGCCGCTGTTGGTCGCCCCTGTTGGTCGCCGCTGTTGGTCGCCGCTGTTGGTCGCCGCTGTTGGTCGCCCCTGTTGGTCGCCGCTGTTGGTCGCGGCTGTTGGTCGCGGCTGTTGGTCGCGGCTGTTGGTCGCGGCTGTTGGTCGCCCCTGTTGGTCGCGGCTGTTGGTCGCGGCTGTTGGTCGCGGCTGTTGGTCGCGGCTGTTGGTCGCGGCTGTTGGTCGCGGCTGTTGGTCGCGGCTGTTGGACGCGGCTGTTGGTCGCCGCTGTTGGTCGCCGCTGTTGGTCGCCGCTGTTGGTCGCCGCTGTTGGTCGCGGCTGTTGGTCGCGGCTGTTGGACGCGGCTGTTGGATGCGGCTGTTGGTCGCCGCTGTTGGACGCGGCTGTTGGTCGCCGCTGTTGGTCGCCGCTGTTGGTCGCCGCTGTTGGTCGCCGCTGTTGGTCGCGGCTGTTGGTCGCGGCTGTTGGACGCGGCTGTTGGATGCGGCTGTTGGTCGCCGCTGTTGGACGCGGCTGTTGGTCGCCGCTGTTGGACGCGGCTGTTGGACGCCGCTGTTGGACGCGGCTGTTGGACGCGGCTGTTGGTCGCCGCTGTTGGACGCGGCTGTTGGACGCGGCTGTTGGACGCGGCTGTTGGACGCGGCTGTTGGTCGCCGCTGTTGGTCGCGGCTGTTGGTCGCCGCTGTTGGACGCGGCTGTTGGACGCGGCTGTTGGACGCGGCTGTTGGACGCGGCTGTTGGTCGCCGCTGTTGGACGCGGCTGTTGGTCGCCGCTGTTGGTCGCGGCTGTTGGTCGCCGCTGTTGGACGCGGCTGTTGGTCGCCGCTGTTGGACGCGGCTGTTGGTCGCCGCTGTTGGACGCGGCTGTTGGTCGCCGCTGTTGGACGCGGCTGTTGGTCGCCGCTGTTGGACGCGGCTGTTGGACGCGGCTGTTGGTCGCCGCTGTTGGACGCGGCTGTTGGTCGCCGCTGTTGGACGCGGCTGTTGGTCGCGGCTGTTGGACGCGGCTGTTGGTCGCGGCTGTTGGACGCGGCTGTTGGACGCGGCTGTTGGTCGCGGCTGTTGGACGCGGCTGTTGGACGCGGCTGTTGGACGCGGCTGTTGGTCGCGGGCGGCTGTTGGTCGCGGGCGGCTGTTGGTCGCGGCTGTTGGACGCGGCTGTTGGACGCGGCTGTTGGACGCGGCTGTTGGTCGCCGCTGTTGGTCGCCGCTGTTGGTCGCCGCTGTTGGTCGCGGCTGTTGGTCGCGGCTGTTGGACGCGGCTGTTGGTCGCGGGCGGCTGTTGGTCGCGGGCGGCTGTTGGACGCGGCTGTTGGTCGCGGCTGTTGGACGCGGCTGTTGGACGCGGCTGTTGGACGCGGCTGTTGGACGCGGCTGTTGGTCGCCGCTGTTGGACGCGGCTGTTGGTCGCCGCTGTTGGTCGTTCCTGAGAATCGTTATGGGTCCACCACCATCATCAGCTGCTCCTCAGTGTTACAGTTGATTTCCCTGCAGGAAGGTGGACTCTGCTGTGGTTCCTGACATATGCTGATGTTTGTGTCTTCTCAGGTCATGAAGCAGCTTTCGCTGCATTCCTCTGCTGCCTCTGTAAGGTCGGAGCTCTGAGATTGGACGATCAGTTGGCCATCGTCTTTAAAGTTTTTAACAGGTGAGATCATTTTCAGTAGTTCTGATCCTGGTGAAGATGCTGCATCCTGGTGAAGATGCTGCATCCTGGTGAAGATGCTGCATCCTGGTGAAGATGCTGCATCCTGGTGAAGATGCTGCATCCTGGTGAAGATGCTGCATCCTGATGAAGATGCTGCATCCTGGTGAAGATGCTGCATCCTGGTGAAGATGCTGCATCCTGGTGAAGATGCTGCATCCTGATGAAGATGCTGCATCCTGGTGAAGATGCTGCATCCTGGTGAAGATGCTGCATCCTGGTGAAGATGCTGCATCCTGGTGAAGATGCTGCATCCTGGTGAAGCTGCGTTTTCTTTTGTTCAGGTACCTCTTGGTGATGAGGAAACTGCAGAGGACCTACAGGATGGAGCCTGCTGGGAGCCAGGGGGTGTGGGGACTGGATGACTTCCAGTTTCTGCCCTTTATATGGGGAAGTTCCCAGTTCATTGGTAAGACTGGTTCCTTTATATGGCTGTAACATGTCAGCATCTAGTCATGTCGAGACTGCCGATGCACCTCCTATACACGTCTAGTCAGGGGGACAGGGTCTAAAGTCGTCTCCGGGTGAACCTCCATGAACCATTGAGGTCCCTGAAGAGGGTTTGGAGTTGGTCCACTGCTCCAGGAAGACCTCACCGCTCCTTCTCAATCCGAGGTTCAACTGTCCAATGGACTGTCCTTTGCAGGACCGCTCTAAAGACAACCGGACCTTTCGCAACTGATCTTTCTTTTTCAGTGATTAGACATTCAGATTTCTCATTTGTCCTCGAATGCAACAGCAGTTAGAGGGAGTCCCTCCACAGTTTTGTCATGATCCACCCAGTGGATTCTACTTTTCGCCCAACATGTTAGATACGTCTTTAAAACCACTGTGTCCAATGCTTCCGTCTTCAGCAGGTTTACTTTCATCACAGGGAAGGTCCTTATTTTCATCCTGCCAACAGAAAACACGCTGGTCCTGCTAAACGCCATGCAGACAGCGATGATGTGTGTCAGCCCAACATCATAGCAGCCATAATCTCACCGGCTCAGTCCACTTCAGGGCAGAGTCCATCCCAGTCGTTTGGGGGACAGCTGGTTGCCCGTTCAGCGGACATCTAAAGTCATGGCTAAAATAAAATTTGTGTATTTCATGATGGATTTAAATCCATATATGGAAGCGGCGGTGGCGTGTCACGATCCTAGTGGATCAGGAAGCTGTGTTTCCTCACAGTTCTGGTCGCTTCTTCTGACCCGTTCATCTGAAAGCTTTGCTTAACTTTGCTTTAATCCGGGTTTTATCCATTCTGATGGGAGATAGAAACATGTTTGTGTGATGCGGCGCCCCCCGGTGGCGGCCATGCTGACCTGCAGTCTGATCTCCCCTCAGATCACCCGACGCTGGAGCCGCGACACTTTATCGAGGAGAGGGTTGTGAACGAGCACCACCACGACTTCATGTTCCTGGACTGCATCAAGTTCATAAACGAGGTGGGAAGCGGGTCCAGCAGAGACCTGGGTCCGGATTCGGTTCTGGATCCATTCATCACTTTCAGCCATTTATTCCACATTTGATGTTTATGAAGATTTATTTTTATAAGAATCCTGACTTACAGCAGGAATAAACGTGTTTACAGCAGGAATAAACATGTTTACAATAAAAAATAAAAATGTTTACAGCAGGAATAAACCTGTTTACAGTAGGAATAAACCTGTTAACAGCAGGAATACACCTGTTTACAGCAGGAATACACCTGTTTACAGCAGTAATAAACACGTTTACAGCAGAAATAAACATGTTTACAGCAGGAATAAACCTGTTTGCAGCAAAAAATTAAACCTGTATACAGCATAAAATTAAACCTGTTTACAGCAGGAATAAACCTGTTTAAAGCAGAAATAAACCTGTTTACAGCAGGAATAAACCTGTTTACAGCAGGAATAAACCTGTTTACAGCAGGAATAAACACGTTTACAGCAGGAATAAACACGTCTACAGCAGGAATAAACACGTTTACAGCAGGAATAAACACGTTTACAGCAGGAATAAACATGTTTACAGCAGGAATAAACATGTTTGCAGCAGGAATAAACACGTTTACAGCAGGAATAAACACGTTTACAGCAGGAATAAACACGTTTACAGCAGTTATAAACATGGTTACAGCAGGAATACACCTGTTTACAGCAGTAATAAACACGTTTACAGCAGAAATAAACATGTTTACAGCAAAAAATTAAACCTGTATACAGCATAAAATTAAGCCTGTTTACAGCAGGAATAAACCTGTTTACAGCAGGAATAAACCTGTTCACAGCAGGAATAAACAAGTTTACAGCAGGAATAAAGATGTTCACAGCAGGAATAAACACGTTTACAGCAGGAATAAACACGTTTACAGCAGGAATAAACACGTTTACAGCAGTTATAAACATGGTTACAGCAGGAATACACCTGTTTACAGCAGTAATAAACACGTTTACAGCAGTAGTAAACACGTTTACAGCAGGAATGAACAAGTTTACAGCAGGAATAAAGATGTTCACAGCAGGAATAAACAAGTTTACAGCAGAAATAAACATGTTTACAGCAGGAATAAACCTGTTTGCAGCAAAAAATTAAACCTGTATACAGCATAAAATTAAACCTGTTTACAGCAGGAATAAACATGTTTACAGCAGAAATAAACCTGTTTACAGCAGGAATAAACCTGTTTACAGCAGGAATAAACACGTTTACAGCAGAAATAAACACGTTTACAGCAGGAATAAACACGTTTACAGCAGTTATAAACATGGTTACAGCAGGAATACACCTGTTTACAGCAGTAATAAACACGTTTACAACAGAAATAAACATGTTTACAGCAAAAAATTAAACCTGTATACATCATAAAATTAAGCCTGTTTACAGCAGGAATAAACCTGTTTACAGCAGGAATAAACCTGTTCACAGCAGGAATAAACAAGTTTACAGCAGGAATAAAGATGTTCACAGCAGGAATAAAGATGTTCACAGCAGGAATAAACACGTTTACAGCAGGAATAAACACGTTTACAGCAGTTATAAACATGGTTACAGCAGGAATACACCTGTTTACAGCAGTAATAAACACGTTTACAGCAGAAATAAACATGTTTACAGCAGAAATAAACATGTTTACAGCAGGAATAAACCTGTTTGCAGCAAAAAATTAAACCTGTATACAGCATAAAATTAAACCTGTTTACAGCAGGAATAAACCTGTTTACAGCAGGAATAAACCTGTTTACAGCAGGAATAAACATGTTTACAGCAGGAATAAACATGTTTACAGCAGGAATAAACATGTTTACAGCAGGAAAAAACACGTTTACAGCAGGAAAAAACACGTTTACAGCAGGAATAAACACGTTTACAGCAGGAATAAACACGTTTACAGCAGGAATAAACACGTTTACAGCAGGAATAAACAAGTTCACAGCAGGAATAAACACGTTCACAGCAGGAATAAACAAGTTCACAGCAGGAATAAACACGTTTACAGCAGGAATAAACACGTTTACAGCAGGAATAAACACGTTTACAGCAGGAATAAACACGTTTACAGCAGTTATAAACATGGTTACAGCAGGAATAAACCTGTTTACAGCAAAAAATTAAACCTGTTCACAGCAGGAATAAACATGTTTACAGCAGAAATAAACAGGTTTACAGCAGTAATAAACCTGTTTACAGCAGAAATAAACCTGTTTACAGCAGGAATAAACATGTTTACAGCAGGAATAAACATGTTTACAATAAAAAATAAAAATGTTTACAGCAGGAATAAACATGTTTACAATAAAAAATAAAAATGTTTACAGCAGGAATACACCTGTTTACAGCAGAAATAAACACGTTTACAGCAGAAATAAACATGTTTACAGCAGGAATAAACCTGTTTGCAGCAAAAAATTAAACCTGTATACAGCATAAAATTAAACCTGTTTACAGCAGGAATAAACATGTTTAAAGCAGAAATAAACCTGTTTACAGCAGGAATAAACCTGTTTACAGCAGGAATAAACCTGTTCACAGCAGGAATAAACCTGTTTACAGCAGGAATAAACACGTTTACAGCAGGAATAAACATGTTTACAGCAGGAATAAACACGTTTACAGCAGGAATAAACACGTTTACAGCAGGAATAAACATGTTTACAGCAGGAATAAACATGTTTACAGCAGGAATAAACACGTTTACAGCAGGAATAAACAAGTTTACAGCAGGAATAAAGATGTTCACAGCAGGAATAAACACGTTTACAGCAGGAATAAACACGTTTACAGCAGTTATAAACATGGTTACAGCAGGAATACACCTGTTTACAGCAGTAATAAACACGTTTACAGCAGAAATAAACACGTTTACAGCAGGAATAAACCTGTTTGCAGCAAAAAATTAAACCTGTATACAGCATAAAATTAAGCCTGTTTACACCAGGAATAAACCTGTTTACAGCAGGAATAAACCTGTTTACAGCAGGAATGAACCTGTTCACAGCAGGAATAAACAAGTTTACAGCAGGAATAAAGATGTTCACAGCAGGAATAAAGCTGTTCACAGCAGGAATAAACACGTTTACAGCAGGAATAAACACGTTTACAGCAGTTATAAACATGGTTACAGCAGGAATACACCTGTTTACAGCAGTAATAAACACGTTTACAGCAGAAATAAACATGTTTACAGCAGAAATAAACATGTTTACAGCAGGAATAAACCTGTTTGCAGCAAAAAATTAAACCTGTATACAGCATAAAATTAAACCTGTTTACAGCAGGAATAAACATGTTTACAGCAGAAATAAACCTGTTTACAGCAGGAATAAACCTGTTTACAGCAGGAATAAACCTGTTCACAGCAGGAATAAACCTGTTTACAGCAGGAATAAACACGTTTA
The DNA here is from genome assembly GCF_933228915.1 of Telmatherina bonti. Lineage (NCBI taxonomy): Eukaryota > Metazoa > Chordata > Actinopteri > Atheriniformes > Telmatherinidae > Telmatherina > Telmatherina bonti. The sequence continues at coordinate 37,828,874 of NC_136615.1, forward strand.
CAGCAGGAATAAACACGTTTACAGCAGGAATAAACACGTTTACAGCAGGAATAAACACGTTTACAGCAGGAATAAACATGTTTACAGCAGGAATAAACACGTTTACAGCAGTAATAAACACGTTTACAGCAGTAATAAACACGTTTACAGCAGGAATAAACAAGTTTACTGCAGGAATAAACACGTTTACAGCAGGAATAAACACGTTTACAGCAGTTAAAAACATGGTTACAGCAGGAATAAACCTGTTTACAGCAAAAAATTAAACCTGTTCACAGCAGGAATAAACCTGTTTAAAGCAAGAAATTAAACCTGTTCACAGCAGGAATAAACCTGTTCACAGCAGGAATAAACCTTTTTACAGCAGGTATAAACCTGTTTACAGCAGGAATAAACACGTTTACAGCAGAAATAAACATGTTTACAGCAGAAATAAACACGTTTACAGCAGAAATAAACATGTTTACAGCAGAAATAAACATGTTTACAGCAGGAATAAACCTGTTTACAGTAGGAATAAACCTGTTTACAGTAGGAATAAACCTGTTAACAAGTAGGAATAAACCTGTTAACAGTAGGAATAAACCTGTTAACAGCATGAATAAACCTGTTTACAGCAGGAATACACCTGTTTACAGCAGGAATACACCTGTTTACAGCAGAAATAAACACTTTAACAGCAGGAATAAACATGTTTACAGCAGGAATAAACATGTTTACAGCAGGAATAAACATGTTTACAGCAGGAATAAACACGTTTACAGCAGGAATGAACAAGTTTACAGCAGGAATAAAGATGTTCACAGCAGGAATAAAGATGTTCACAGCAGGAATAAACAAGTTTACAGCAGGAATAAACATGTTTACAGCAGGAATAAACCTGTTTGCAGCAAAAAAATTAAACCTGTTTACAGCAGGAATAAACCTGTTTACAGCAGAAATAAACCTGTTCACAGCAGGAATAAACCTGTTTACAGCAGGAATAAACCTGTTTGCAGCAAAAAATTAAACCTGTATACAGCATAAAATTAAACCTGTTTACAGCAGGAATAAACATGTTTAAAGCAGAAATAAACCTGTTTACAGCAGGAATAAACCTGTTTACAGCAGGAATAAACCTGTTCACAGCAGGAATAAACCTGTTTACAGCAGGAATAAACACGTTTACAGCAGGAATAAACATGTTTACAGCAGGAATAAACACGTTTACAGCAGGAATAAACACGTTTACAGCAGGAATAAACACGTTTACAGCATGAATAAACATGTTTACAGCAGGAATAAACATGTTTACAGCAGGAATAAACACGTTTACAGCAGGAATAACCAAGTTTACAGCAGGAATAAACAAGTTTACAGCAGGAATAAACACGTTCACAGCAGGAATAAACACGTTTACAGCAGGAATAAACACGTTTACAGCAGTTATAAACATGGTTACAGCAGGAATAAACCTGTTTACAGCAAAAAAATTAAACCTGTTCACAGCAGGAATAAACATGTTCACAGCAGCAATAAACCTTTTTACAGCAGGTATAAACCTGTTACAGCAGGAATAAACACGTTTACAGCAGAAATAAACACGTTTACAGCAGAAATAAACACGTTTACAGCAGAAATAAACACGTTTACAGCAGAAATAAACATGTTTACAGCAGGAATAAACCTGTTTGCAGCAAAAAATTAAACCTGTATACAGCATAAAATTAAACCTGTTTACAGCAGGAATAAACATGTTTACAGCAGAAATAAACCTGTTTACAGCAGGAATAAACCTGTTTACAGCAGGAATAAACCTGTTCACAGCAGGAATAAACCTGTTTACAGCAGGAATAAACACGTTTACAGCAGGAATAAACACGTTTACAGCAGGAATAAACACGTTTACAGCAGGAATAAACACGTTTACAGCAGGAATAAACACGTTTACAGCAGGAATAAACACGTTTACAGCAGGAATAAACACGTTTACAGCAGTAATAAACACGTTTACAGCAGGAATAAACAAGTTTACTGCAGGAATAAACACGTTTACAGGAATAAACATGTTTACAGCAGGAATAAACATGTTTACAGCAGGAATAAACACGTTTACAGCAGTAATAAACACGTTTACAGCAGGAATAAACACGTTTACTGCAGGAATAAACACGTTTACTGCAGGAATAAACACGTTTACAGCAGGAATAAACACGTTTACAGCAGTTAAAAACATGGTTACAGCAGGAATAAACCTGTTTACAGCAAAAAATTAAACCTGTTCACAGCAGGAATAAACCTGTTTAAAGCAAGAAATTAAACCTGTTCACAGCAGGAATAAACCTGTTCACAGCAGGAATAAACCTATTTACAGCAGGTATAAACCTGTTTACAGCAGGAATAAACACGTTTACAGCAGAAATAAACACGTTTACAGCAGAAATAAACACGTTTACAGCAGAAATAAACATGTTTACAGCAGAAATAAACATGTTTACAGCAGGAATAAACCTGTTTACAGCAGAAATAAACCTGTTCACAGCAGGAATAAACACGTTTACAGCAGTTATAAACATGGTTACAGCAGGAATAAACCTGTTTACAGCAAAAAAATTAAACCTGTTCACAGCAGGAATAAACATGTTCACAGCAGCAATAAACCTTTTTACAGCAGGTATAAACCTGTTACAGCAGGAATAAACACGTTTACAGCAGAAATAAACACGTTTACAGCAGAAATAAACACGTTTACAGCAGAAATAAACACGTTTACAGCAGAAATAAACATGTTTACAGCAGGAATAAACCTGTTTGCAGCAAAAAATTAAACCTGTATACAGCATAAAATTAAACCTGTTTACAGCAGGAATAAACATGTTTACAGCAGAAATAAACCTGTTTACAGCAGGAATAAACCTGTTTACAGCAGGAATAAACCTGTTCACAGCAGGAATAAACCTGTTTACAGCAGGAATAAACACGTTTACAGCAGGAATAAACACGTTTACAGCAGGAATAAACACGTTTACAGCAGGAATAAACACGTTTACAGCAGGAATAAACACGTTTACAGCAGGAATAAACACGTTTACAGCAGGAATAAACACGTTTACAGCAGGAATAAACACGTTTACAGCAGGAATAAACAAGTTTACTGCAGGAATAAACACGTTTACAGGAATAAACATGTTTACAGCAGGAATAAACATGTTTACAGCAGGAATAAACACGTTTACAGCAGTAATAAACACGTTTACAGCAGGAATAAACACGTTTACTGCAGGAATAAACACGTTTACTGCAGGAATAAACACGTTTACAGCAGGAATAAACACGTTTACAGCAGTTAAAAACATGGTTACAGCAGGAATAAACCTGTTTACAGCAAAAAATTAAACCTGTTCACAGCAGGAATAAACCTGTTTAAAGCAAGAAATTAAACCTGTTCACAGCAGGAATAAACCTGTTCACAGCAGGAATAAACCTATTTACAGCAGGTATAAACCTGTTTACAGCAGGAATAAACACGTTTACAGCAGAAATAAACATGTTTACAGCAGAAATAAACACGTTTACAGCAGAAATAAACATGTTTACAGCAGAAATAAACATGTTTACAGCAGGAATAAACCTGTTTACAGTAGGAATAAACCTGTTTACAGTAGGAATAAACCTGTTAACAGTAGGAATAAACCTGTTAACAGCATGAATAAACCTGTTTACAGCAGGAATACACCTGTTTACAGCAGGAATACACCTGTTTACAGCAGAAATAAACACTTTAACAGCAGGAATAAACATGTTTACAGCAGGAATAAACATGTTTACAGCAGGAATAAACACGTTTACAGCAGGAATGAACAAGTTTACAGCAGGAATAAAGATGTTCACAGCAGGAATAAAGATGTTCACAGCAGGAATAAACAAGTTTACAGCAGGAATAAACATGTTTACAGCAGGAATAAACCTGTTTGCAGCAAAAAAATTAAACCTGTATACAGCAAAAAAATTAAACCTGTTTACAGCAGGAATAAACCTGTGTACAGCAGAAATAAACCTGTTCACAGCAGGAATAAACATGTTTACAGCAGGAATAAACCTGTTTGCAGCAGGAATAAACCTGTTTACAGCAGGAATAAACACGTTTACAGCAGGAATAAACATGTTTACAGCAGGAATAAACACGTTTACAGCAGGAATAAACACGTTTACAGCAGGAATAAACACGTTTACAGCATGAATAAACATGTTTACAGCAGGAATAAACATGTTTACAGCAGGAATAAACACGTTTACAGCAGGAATAAACAAGTTTACAGCAGGAATAAACAAGTTTACAGCAGGAATAAACACGTTCACAGCAGGAATAAACACATTTACAGCAGGAATAAACACGTTTACAGCAGTTATAAACATGGTTACAGCAGGAATACACCTGTTTACAGCAGTAATAAACACGTTTACAGCAGAAATAAACACGTTTACAGCAGGAATAAACCTGTTTGCAGCAAGAAATTAAACCTGTATACAGCATAAAATTAAGCCTGTTTACAGCAGGAATAAACCTGTTTACAGCAGGAATAAACCTGTTTACAGCAGGAATGAACCTGTTCACAGCAGGAATAAACAAGTTTACAGCAGGAATAAAGATGTTCACAGCAGGAATAAACACGTTTACAGCAGGAATAAACACGTTTACAGCAGTTATAAACATGGTTACAGCAGGAATACACCTGTTTACAGCAGTAATAAACACGTTTACAGCAGAAATAAACATGTTTACAGCAGGAATAAACCTGTTTGCAGCAAAAAATTAAACCTGTATACAGCATAAAATTAAACCTGTTTACAGCAGGAATAAACCTGTTTACAGCAGGAATAAACCTGTTTACAGCAGGAATAAACCTGTTCACAGCAGGAATAAACCTGTTTACAGCAGGAATAAACACGTTTACAGCAGGAATAAACACGTTTACAGCAGGAATAAACACGTTTACAGCAGGAATAAACATGTTTACAGCAGGAATAAACATGTTTACAGCAGGAATAAACATGTTTACAGCAGGAATAAACACGTTTACAGCAGTAATAAACGCGTTTACAGCAGGAATAAACAAGTTTACTGCAGGAATAAACACGTTTACAGCAGGAATAAACACGTTTACAGCAGTTAAAAACATGGTTACAGCAGGAATAAACCTGTTTACAGCAAAAAATTAAACCTGTTCACAGCAGGAATAAACCTGTTTAAAGCAAAAAATTAAACCTGTTCACAGCAGGAATAAACATGTTCACAGCAGGAATAAACCTTTTTACAGCAGGTATAAACCTGTTACAGCAGGAATAAACACGTTTACAGCAGAAATAAACATGTTTCCAGCAGAAATAAACATGTTTACAGCAGAAATAAACATGTTTACAGCAGGAATAAACCTGTTTACAGTAGGAATAAACCTGTTTACAGTAGGAATAAACCTGTTAACAGCATGAATAAACCTGTTTACAGCATGAATACACCTGTTTACAGCAGGAATACACCTGTTTACAGCAGAAATAAACACTTTAACAGCAGGAATAAACATGTTTACAGCAGGAATAAACATGTTTACAGCAGGAATAAACACGTTTACAGCAGGAATGAACAAGTTTACAGCAGGAATAAAGATGTTCACAGCAGGAATAAACAAGTTTACAGCAGGAATAAACATGTTTATAGCAGGAATAAACCTGTTTGCAGCAAAAAAATTAAACCTGTATACAGCAAAAAATTAAACCTGTTTACAGCAGGAATAAACCTGTTTACAGCAGAAATAAACCTGTTCACAGCAGGAATAAACCTGTTTAAAGCAAAAAATTAAACCTGTTTACAGCAGGAATAAACCTGTTAAAAGCAAAAAATTAAACCTGTTCACAGCAGGAATAAACCTGTTCACAGAAGGAATAAACACGTTTACAGCAGGAATAAACACGTTTACAGCAGGAATAAACACGTTTACAGCAGGAATAAACACGTTTACAGCAGGAATAAACACGTTTACAGCAGGAATAAACACGTTTACAGCAGGAATAAACATGTTTACAGCAGGAATAAACATGTTTACAGCAGGAATAAACACGTTTACAGCAGTAATAAACACGTTTACAGCAGGAATAAACAAGTTTACTGCAGGAATAAACACGTTTACAGCAGGAATAAACACGTTTACAGCAGTTAAAAACATGGTTACAGCAGGAATAAACCTGTTTACAGCAAAAAATTAAACCTGTTCACAGCAGGAATAAACCTGTTTAAAGCAAAAAATTAAACCTGTTCACAGCAGGAATAAACATGTTCACAGCAGGAATAAACCTTTTTACAGCAGGTATAAACCTGTTACAGCAGGAATAAACACGTTTACAGCAGAAATAAACATGTTTACAGCAGAAATAAACACGTTTACAGCAGAAATAAACATGTTTACAGCAGAAATAAACATGTTTACAGCAGAAATAAACATGTTTACAGCAGGAATAAACCTGTTTACAGTAGGAATAAACCTGTTTACAGTAGGAATAAACCTGTTTACAGCAGGAATACACCTGTTTACAGCAGAAATAAACATGTTTACAGCAGAAATAAACATGTTTACAGCAGGAATAAACCTGTTTACAGTAGGAATAAACCTGTTTACAGTAGGAATAAACCTGTTTACAGCAGGAATACACCTGTTTACAGCAGGAATACACCTGTTTACAGCAGGAATACACCTGTTTACAGCAGAAATAAACACTTTAACAGCAGGAATAAACATGTTTACAGCAGGAATAAACATGTTTACAGCAGGAATAAACACGTTTACAGCAGGAATGAACAAGTTTACAGCAGGAATAAAGATGTTCACAGCAGGAATAAACAAGTTTACAGCAGGAATAAACATGTTTACAGCAGGAATAAACCTGTTTGCAGCAAAAAAAATTAAACCTGTATACAGCAAAAAATTAAACCTGTTTACAGCAGGAATAAACCTGTTTACAGCAGAAATAAACCTGTTCACAGCAGGAATAAACCTGTTTAAAGCAAAAAATTAAACCTGTTCACAGCAGGAATAAACCTGTTTAAAGCAAAAAATTAAACCTGTTCACAGCAGGAATAAACATGTTCACAGCAGGAATAAACCTTTTTACAGCAGGAATAAACATGTTCACAGCAGGAATAAACCTTTTTACAGCAGGTATAAACCTGTTACAGCAGGAATAAACACGTTTACAGCAGAAATAAACACGTTTACAGCAGGAATAAACACGTTTACAGCAGTTATAAACATGGTTACAGCAGGAATACACCTGTTTACAGCAGTAATAAACACGTTTACAGCAGGAATGAACAAGTTTACAGCAGGAATAAAGATGTTCACAGCAGGAATAAACAAGTTTACAGCAGAAATAAACCTGTTTACAGCAGAAATAAACCTGTTTACAGCAGGAATAAACCTGTTTACAGCAGGAATAAACCTGTTTACAGCAGGAATAAACCTGTTCACAGAAGGAATAAACACGTTTACAGCAGGAATAAACACGTTTACAGCAGGAATAAACACGTTTACAGCAGGAATAAACACGTTTACAGCAGGAATAAACACGTTTACAGCAGGAATAAACATGTTTACAGCAGGAATAAACATGTTTACAGCAGGAATAAACATGTTTACAGCAGGAATAAACACGTTTACAGCAGTAATAAACACGTTTACAGCAGGAATAAACAAGTTTACTGCAGGAATAAACACGTTTACAGCAGGAATAAACACGTTTACAGCAGTTAAAAACATGGTTACAGCAGGAATAAACCTGTTTACAGCAAAAAATTAAACCTGTTCACAGCAGGAATAAACCTGTTTAAAGCAAAAAATTAAACCTGTTCACAGCAGGAATAAACATGTTCACAGCAGGAATAAACCTTTTTACAGCAGGTATAAACCTGTTACAGCAGGAATAAACACGTTTACAGCAGAAATAAACATGTTTACAGCAGAAATAAACACGTTTACAGCAGAAATAAACATGTTTACAGCAGAAATAAACATGTTTACAGCAGAAATAAACATGTTTACAGCAGGAATAAACCTGTTTACAGTAGGAATAAACCTGTTTACAGTAGGAATAAACCTGTTTACAGCAGGAATACACCTGTTTACAGCAGGAATACACCTGTTTACAGCAGGAATACACCTGTTTACAGCAGAAATAAACACTTTAACAGCAGGAATAAACATGTTTACAGCAGGAATAAACATGTTTACAGCAGGAATAAACACGTTTACAGCAGGAATGAACAAGTTTACAGCAGGAATAAAGATGTTCACAGCAGGAATAAACAAGTTTACAGCAGGAATAAACCTTTTTACAGCAGGAATAAACATGTTCACAGCAGGAATAAACCTTTTTACAGCAGGTATAAACCTGTTACAGCAGGAATAAACACGTTTACAGCAGAAATAAACACGTTTACAGCAGGAATAAACACGTTTACAGCAGTTATAAACATGGTTACAGCAGGAATACACCTGTTTACAGCAGTAATAAACACGTTTACAGCAGGAATGAACAAGTTTACAGCAGGAATAAAGATGTTCACAGCAGGAATAAACAAGTTTACAGCAGAAATAAACCTGTTTACAGCAGGAATAAACCTGTTTACAGCAGGAATAAACCTGTTTACAGCAGGAATAAACCTGTTCACAGAAGGAATAAACACGTTTACAGCAGGAATAAACACGTTTACAGCAGGAATAAACACGTTTACAGCAGGAATAAACACGTTTACAGCAGGAATAAACACGTTTACAGCAGGAATAAACATGTTTACAGCAGGAATAAACATGTTTACAGCAGGAATAAACACGTTTACAGCAGGAATAAACACGTTTACAGCAGTAATAAACACGTTTACAGCAGGAATAAACAAGTTTACTGCAGGAATAAACACGTTTACAGCAGGAATAAACACGTTTACAGCAGTTAAAAACATGGTTACAGCAGGAATAAACCTGTTTACAGCAAAAAATTAAACCTGTTCACAGCAGGAATAAACCTGTTTAAAGCAAAAAATTAAACCTGTTCACAGCAGGAATAAACATGTTCACAGCAGGAATAAACCTTTTTACAGCAGGTATAAACCTGTTACAGCAGGAATAAACACGTTTACAGCAGAAATAAACATGTTTACAGCAGAAATAAACACGTTTACAGCAGAAATAAACATGTTTACAGCAGAAATAAACATGTTTACAGCAGAAATAAACATGTTTACAGCAGGAATAAACCTGTTTACAGTAGGAATAAACCTGTTTACAGTAGGAATAAACCTGTTTACAGCAGGAATACACCTGTTTACAGCAGGAATACACCTGTTTACAGCAGGAATACACCTGTTTACAGCAGAAATAAACACTTTAACAGCAGGAATAAACATGTTTACAGCAGGAATAAACATGTTTACAGCAGGAATAAACACGTTTACAGCAGGAATGAACAAGTTTACAGCAGGAATAAACCTGTTCACAGCAGGAATAAACCTGTTTAAAGCAAAAAATTAAACCTGTTCACAGCAGGAATAAACCTGTTTAAAGCAAAAAATTAAACCTGTTCACAGCAGGAATAAACATGTTCACAGCAGGAATAAACCTTTTTACAGCAGGTATAAACCTGTTACAGCAGGAATAAACACGTTTACAGCAGAAATAAACACGTTTACAGCAGAAATAAACACGTTTACAGCAGAAATAAACACGTTTACAGCAGGAATAAACACGTTTACAGCAGTTATAAACATGGTTACAGCAGGAATACACCTGTTTACAGCAGTAATAAACACGTTTACAGCAGGAATGAACAAGTTTACAGCAGGAATAAAGATGTTCACAGCAGGAATAAACAAGTTTACAGCAGAAATAAACATGTTTACAGCAGGAATAAACCTGTTTGCAGCAAAAAATTAAACCTGTATACAGCATAAAATTAAACCTGTTTACAGCAGGAATAAACATGTTTACAGCAGAAATAAACCTGTTTACAGCAGGAATAAACCTGTTTACAGCAGGAATAAACCTGTTTACAGCAGGAATAAACCTGTTCACAGAAGGAATAAACACGTTTACAGCAGGAATAAACACGTTTACAGCAGGAATAAACACGTTTACAGCAGGAATAAACACGTTTACAGCAGGAATAAACACGTTTACAGCAGGAATAAACATGTTTACAGCAGGAATAAACATGTTTACAGCAGGAATAAACATGTTTCTAGCAGGAATAAACACGTTTACAGCAGGAATAAACACGTTTACAGCAGGAATAAACAAGTTTACTGCAGGAATAAACACGTTTACAGCAGGAATAAACACGTTTACAGCAGTTAAAAACATGGTTACAGCAGGAATAAACCTGTTTACAGCAAAAAATTAAACCTGTTCACAGCAGGAATAAACCTGTTTAAAGCAAAAAATTAAACCTGTTCACAGCAGGAATAAACATGTTCACAGCAGGAATAAACCTTTTTACAGCAGGTATAAACCTGTTACAGCAGGAATAAACACGTTTACAGCAGAAATAAACATGTTTACAGCAGAAATAAACACGTTTACAGCAGAAATAAACATGTTTACAGCAGAAATAAACATGTTTACAGCAGGAATAAACCTGTTTACAGCAGGAATAAACCTGTTTACAGTAGGAATAAACCTGTTTACAGTAGGAATAAACCTGTTAACAGCAGGAATACACCTGTTTACAGCAGGAATACACCTGTTTACAGCAGAAATAAACACTTTAACAGCAGGAATAAACATGTTTACAGCAGGAATAAACATGTTTACAGCAGGAATAAACACGTTTACTGCAGGAATAAACACGTTTACAGCAGGAATAAACACGTTTACAGCAGTTAAAAACATGGTTACAGCAGGAATAAACACGTTTACAGCAGGAATAAACACGTTTACAGCAGTTAAAAACATGGTTACAGCAGGAATAAACCTGTTTACAGCAAAAAATTAAACCTGTTCACAGCAGGAATAAACCTGTTTAAAGCAAAAAATTAAACCTGTTCACAGCAGGAATAAACATGTTCACAGCAGGAATAAACCTTTTTACAGCAGGTATAAACCTGTTACAGCAGGAATAAACACGTTTACAGCAGGAATAAACATGTTTACAGCAGGAATAAACACGTTTACAGCAGGAATGAACAAGTTTACAGCAGGAATAAAGATGTTCACAGCAGGAATAAACAAGTTTACAGCAGGAATAAACCTGTTTACAGCAGGAATAAACCTGTTTGCAGCAAAAAAATTAAACCTGTATACAGCAAAAAATTAAACCTGTTTACAGCAGGAATAAACCTGTTTACAGCAGAAATAAACCTGTTCACAGCAGGAATAAACCTGTTTAAAGCAAAAAATTAAACCTGTTCACAGCAGGAATAAACCTGTTTAAAGCAAAAAATTAAACCTGTTCACAGCAGGAATAAACATGTTCACAGCAGGAATAAACCTTTTTACAGCAGGTATAAACCTGTTACAGCAGGAATAAACACGTTTACAGCAAAAAATTAAACCTGTTCACAGCAGGAATAAACCTGTTTGCAGCAAAAAAATTAAACCTGTATACAGCAAAAAATTAAACCTGTTTACAGCAGGAATAAACCTGTTTACAGCAGAAATAAACCTGTTCACAGCAGGAATAAACCTGTTTAAAGCAAAAAATTAAACCTGTTCACAGCAGGAATAAACATGTTCACAGCAGGAATAAACCTTTTTACAGCAGGTATAAACCTGTTACAGCAGGAATAAACACGTTTACAGCAGAAATAAACACGTTTACAGCAGGAATAAACACGTTTACAGCAGTTATAAACATGGTTACAGCAGGAATACACCTGTTTACAGCAGTAATAAACACGTTTACAGCAGGAATGAACAAGTTTACAGCAGGAATAAAGATGTTCACAGCAGGAATAAACAAGTTTACAGCAGAAATAAACATGTTTACAGCAGGAATAAACCTGTTTGCAGCAAAAAATTAAACCTGTATACAGCATAAAATTAAACCTGTTTACAGCAGGAATAAACATGTTTACAGCAGGAATAAACATGTTTACAGCAGAAATAAACCTGTTTACAGCAGGAATAAACCTGTTTACAGCAGGAATAAACCTGTTTACAGCAGGAATAAACACGTTTACAGCAGGAATAAACACGTTTACAGCAGGAATAAACACGTTTACAGCAGGAATAAACATGTTTACAGCAGGAATAAACAAGTTTACTGCAGGAATAAACACGTTTACAGCAGGAATAAACACGTTTACAGCAGTTATAAACATGGTTACAGCAGGAATAAACCTGTTTACAGCAAAAAAATTAAACCTGTTCACAGCAGGAATAAACATGTTCACAGCAGGAATAAACCTTTTTACAGCAGGTATAAACCTGTTACAGCAGGAATAAACATGTTTACAGCAGAAATAAACACGTTTACAGCAGAAATAAACACGTTTACAGCAGAAATAAACACGTTTACAGCAGAAATAAACACGTTTACAGCAGGAATAAACCTGTTTACAGTAGGAATAAACCTGTTTACAGTAGGAATAAACCTGTTTACAGTAGGAATAAACCTGTTAACAGCATGAATAAACCGGTTTACAGCAGGAATACACCTGTTTACAGCAGGAATACACCTGTTTACAGCAGAAATAAACACTTTAACAGCAGGAATAGACATGTTTACAGCATGAATAAACATGTTTACAGCAGGAATAAACACGTTTACAGCAGGAATGAACAAGTTTACAGCAGGAATAAAGATGTTCACAGCGGGAATAAACAAGTTTACAGCAGGAATAAACATGTTTACAGCAGGAATAAACCTGTTTGCAGCAAAAAAAATTAAACCTGTATACAGCAAAAAATTAAACCTGTTTACAGCAGGAATAAACCTGTTTACAGCAGGAATAAACCTGTTCACAGCAGGAATAAACATGTTTACAGCAGGAATAAACACGTTTACAGCAGTAATAAACACGTTTACAGCAGGAATAAACAAGTTTACTGCAGGAATAAACACGTTTACAGCAGGAATAAACACGTTTACAGCAGTTAAAAACATGGTTACAGCAGGAATAAACCTGTTTACAGCAAAAAATTAAACCTGTTCACAGCAGGAATAAACCTGTTTAAAGCAAAAAATTAAACCTGTTCACAGCAGGAATAAACATGTTCACAGCAGGAATAAACCTTTTTACAGCAGGTATAAACCTGTTACAGCAGGAATAAACACGTTTACAGCAGAAATAAACATGTTTACAGCAGAAATAAACACGTTTACAGCAGAAATAAACATGTTTACAGCAGAAATAAACATGTTTACAGCAGAAATAAACATGTTTACAGCAGGAATAAACCTGTTTACAGTAGGAATAAACCTGTTTACAGTAGGAATAAACCTGTTTACAGCAGGAATACACCTGTTTACAGCAGGAATACACCTGTTTACAGCAGGAATAAACATGTTTACAGCAGGAATAAACATGTTTACAGCAGGAATAAACACGTTTACAGCAGGAATGAACAAGTTTACAGCAGGAATAAAGATGTTCACAGCAGGAATAAACAAGTTTACAGCAGGAATAAACATGTTTACAGCAGGAATAAACCTGTTTGCAGCAAAAAAAATTAAACCTGTATACAGCAAAAAATTAAACCTGTTTACAGCAGGAATAAACCTGTTTACAGCAGAAATAAACCTGTTCACAGCAGGAATAAACCTGTTTAAAGCAAAAAATTAAACCTGTTCACAGCAGGAATAAACCTGTTTAAAGCAAAAAATTAAACCTGTTCACAACAGGAATAAACATGTTCACAGCAGGAATAAACCTTTTTACAGCAGGAATAAACATGTTCACAGCAGGAATAAACCTTTTTACAGCAGGTATAAACCTGTTACAGCAGGAATAAACACGTTTACAGCAGAAATAAACACGTTTACAGCAGGAATAAACACGTTTACAGCAGTTATAAACATGGTTACAGCAGGAATACACCTGTTTACAGCAGTAATAAACACGTTTACAGCAGGAATGAACAAGTTTACAGCAGGAATAAAGATGTTCACAGCAGGAATAAACAAGTTTACAGCAGAAATAAACCTGTTTACAGCAGGAATAAACCTGTTTACAGCAGGAATAAACCTGTTTACAGCAGGAATACACCTGTTCACAGAAGGAATAAACACGTTTACAGCAGGAATAAACACGTTTACAGCAGGAATAAACACGTTTACAGCAGGAATAAACACGTTTACAGCAGGAATAAACACGTTTACAGCAGGAATAAACATGTTTACAGCAGAAATAAACCTGTTTACAGCAGGAATAAACCTGTTTACAGCAGGAATAAACCTGTTTACAGCAGGAATAAACACGTTTACAGCAGGAATAAACACGTTTACAGCAGGAATAAACACGTTTACAGCAGGAATAAACATGTTTACAGCAGGAATAAACAAGTTTACTGCAGGAATAAACACGTTTACAGCAGGAATAAACACGTTTACAGCAGTTATAAACATGGTTACAGCAGGAATAAACCTGTTTACAGCAAAAAAATTAAACCTGTTCACAGCAGGAATAAACATGTTCACAGCAGGAATAAACCTTTTTACAGCAGGTATAAACCTGTTACAGCAGGAATAAACATGTTTACAGCAGAAATAAACACGTTTACAGCAGAAATAAACACGTTTACAGCAGAAATAAACACGTTTACAGCAGAAATAAACACGTTTACAGCAGGAATAAACCTGTTTACAGTAGGAATAAACCTGTTTACAGTAGGAATAAACCTGTTTACAGTAGGAATAAACCTGTTAACAGCATGAATAAACCGGTTTACAGCAGGAATACACCTGTTTACAGCAGGAATACACCTGTTTACAGCAGAAATAAACACTTTAACAGCAGGAATAAACATGTTTACAGCATGAATAAACATGTTTACAGCAGGAATAAACACGTTTACAGCAGGAATGAACAAGTTTACAGCAGGAATAAAGATGTTCACAGCGGGAATAAACAAGTTTACAGCAGGAATAAACATGTTTACAGCAGGAATAAACCTGTTTGCAGCAAAAAAAATTAAACCTGTATACAGCAAAAAATTAAACCTGTTTACAGCAGGAATAAACCTGTTTACAGCAGGAATAAACCTGTTCACAGCAGGAATAAACATGTTTACAGCAGGAATAAACACGTTTACAGCAGTAATAAACACGTTTACAGCAGGAATAAACAAGTTTACTGCAGGAATAAACACGTTTACAGCAGGAATAAACACGTTTACAGCAGTTAAAAACATGGTTACAGCAGGAATAAACCTGTTTACAGCAAAAAATTAAACCTGTTCACAGCAGGAATAAACCTGTTTAAAGCAAAAAATTAAACCTGTTCACAGCAGGAATAAACATGTTCACAGCAGGAATAAACCTTTTTACAGCAGGTATAAACCTGTTACAGCAGGAATAAACACGTTTACAGCAGAAATAAACATGTTTACAGCAGAAATAAACACGTTTACAGCAGAAATAAACATGTTTACAGCAGAAATAAACATGTTTACAGCAGAAATAAACATGTTTACAGCAGGAATAAACCTGTTTACAGTAGGAATAAACCTGTTTACAGTAGGAATAAACCTGTTTACAGCAGGAATACACCTGTTTACAGCAGGAATACACCTGTTTACAGCAGGAATAAACATGTTTACAGCAGGAATAAACATGTTTACAGCAGGAATAAACACGTTTACAGCAGGAATGAACAAGTTTACAGCAGGAATAAAGATGTTCACAGCAGGAATAAACAAGTTTACAGCAGGAATAAACATGTTTACAGCAGGAATAAACCTGTTTGCAGCAAAAAAAATTAAACCTGTATACAGCAAAAAATTAAACCTGTTTACAGCAGGAATAAACCTGTTTACAGCAGAAATAAACCTGTTCACAGCAGGAATAAACCTGTTTAAAGCAAAAAATTAAACCTGTTCACAGCAGGAATAAACCTGTTTAAAGCAAAAAATTAAACCTGTTCACAGCAGGAATAAACATGTTCACAGCAGGAATAAACCTTTTTACAGCAGGAATAAACATGTTCACAGCAGGAATAAACCTTTTTACAGCAGGTATAAACCTGTTACAGCAGGAATAAACACGTTTACAGCAGAAATAAACACGTTTACAGCAGGAATAAACACGTTTACAGCAGTTATAAACATGGTTACAGCAGGAATACACCTGTTTACAGCAGTAATAAACACGTTTACAGCAGGAATGAACAAGTTTACAGCAGGAATAAAGATGTTCACAGCAGGAATAAACAAGTTTACAGCAGAAATAAACCTGTTTACAGCAGGAATAAACCTGTTTACAGCAGGAATAAACCTGTTTACAGCAGGAATACACCTGTTCACAGAAGGAATAAACACGTTTACAGCAGGAATAAACACGTTTACAGCAGGAATAAACACGTTTACAGCAGGAATAAACACGTTTACAGCAGGAATAAACACGTTTACAGCAGGAATAAACATGTTTACAGCAGGAATAAACATGTTTACAGCAGGAATAAACATGTTTACAGCAGGAATAAACACGTTTACAGCAGTAATAAACACGTTTACAGCAGGAATAAACAAGTTTACTGCAGGAATAAACACGTTTACAGCAGGAATAAACACGTTTACAGCAGTTAAAAACATGGTTACAGCAGGAATAAACCTGTTTACAGCAAAAAATTAAACCTGTTCACAGCAGGAATAAACCTGTTTAAAGCAAAAAATTAAACCTGTTCACAGCAGGAATAAACATGTTCACAGCAGGAATAAACCTTTTTACAGCAGGTATAAACCTGTTACAGCAGGAATAAACACGTTTACAGCAGAAATAAACATGTTTACAGCAGAAATAAACACGTTTACAGCAGAAATAAACATGTTTACAGCAGAAATAAACATGTTTACAGCAGAAATAAACATGTTTACAGCAGGAATAAACCTGTTTACAGTAGGAATAAACCTGTTTACAGTAGGAATAAACCTGTTTACAGCAGGAATACACCTGTTTACAGCAGGAATACACCTGTTTACAGCAGGAATAAACATGTTTACAGCAGGAATAAACATGTTTACAGCAGGAATAAACACGTTTACAGCAGGAATGAACAAGTTTACAGCAGGAATAAAGATGTTCACAGCAGGAATAAACAAGTTTACAGCAGGAATAAACATGTTTACAGCAGGAATAAACCTGTTTGCAGCAAAAAAAATTAAACCTGTATACAGCAAAAAATTAAACCTGTTTACAGCAGGAATAAACCTGTTTACAGCAGAAATAAACCTGTTCACAGCAGGAATAAACCTGTTTAAAGCAAAAAATTAAACCTGTTCACAGCAGGAATAAACCTGTTTAAAGCAAAAAATTAAACCTGTTCACAGCAGGAATAAACATGTTCACAGCAGGAATAAACCTTTTTACAGCAGGAATAAACATGTTCACAGCAGGAATAAACCTTTTTACAGCAGGTATAAACCTGTTACAGCAGGAATAAACACGTTTACAGCAGAAATAAACACGTTTACAGCAGGAATAAACACGTTTACAGCAGTTATAAACATGGTTACAGCAGGAATACACCTGTTTACAGCAGTAATAAACACGTTTACAGCAGGAATGAACAAGTTTACAGCAGGAATAAAGATGTTCACAGCAGGAATAAACAAGTTTACAGCAGAAATAAACCTGTTTACAGCAGGAATAAACCTGTTTACAGCAGGAATAAACCTGTTTACAGCAGGAATACACCTGTTCACAGAAGGAATAAACACGTTTACAGCAGGAATAAACACGTTTACAGCAGGAATAAACACGTTTACAGCAGGAATAAACACGTTTACAGCAGGAATAAACACGTTTACAGCAGGAATAAACATGTTTACAGCAGGAATAAACATGTTTACAGCAGGAATAAACATGTTTACAGCAGGAATAAACACGTTTACAGCAGTAATAAACACGTTTACAGCAGGAATAAACAAGTTTACTGCAGGAATAAACACGTTTACAGCAGGAA
The DNA here is from genome assembly GCF_933228915.1 of Telmatherina bonti. NCBI lineage: Eukaryota > Metazoa > Chordata > Actinopteri > Atheriniformes > Telmatherinidae > Telmatherina > Telmatherina bonti. The sequence continues at coordinate 37,847,013 of NC_136615.1, forward strand.
TAAACACGTTTACAGCAGTTAAAAACATGGTTACAGCAGGAATAAACCTGTTTACAGCAAAAAATTAAACCTGTTCACAGCAGGAATAAACCTGTTTAAAGCAAAAAATTAAACCTGTTCACAGCAGGAATAAACATGTTCACAGCAGGAATAAACCTTTTTACAGCAGGTATAAACCTGTTACAGCAGGAATAAACACGTTTACAGCAGAAATAAACATGTTTACAGCAGAAATAAACACGTTTACAGCAGAAATAAACATGTTTACAGCAGAAATAAACATGTTTACAGCAGAAATAAACATGTTTACAGCAGAAATAAACATGTTTACAGCAGGAATAAACCTGTTTACAGTAGGAATAAACCTGTTTACAGCAGGAATACACCTGTTTACAGCAGGAATACACCTGTTTACAGCAGGAATACACCTGTTTACAGCAGAAATAAACACTTTAACAGCAGGAATAAACATGTTTACAGCAGGAATAAACATGTTTACAGCAGGAATAAACACGTTTACAGCAGGAATGAACAAGTTTACAGCAGGAATAAAGATGTTCACAGCAGGAATAAACAAGTTTACAGCAGGAATAAACCTGTTTACAGCAGGAATAAACCTGTTTGCAGCAAAAAAAATTTAACCTGTATACAGCAAAAAATTAAACCTGTTTACAGCAGGAATAAACCTGTTTACAGCAGAAATAAACCTGTTCACAGCAGGAATAAACCTGTTTAAAGCAAAAAATTAAACCTGTTCACAGCAGGAATAAACCTGTTTAAAGCAAAAAATTAAACCTGTTCACAGCAGGAATAAACATGTTCACAGCAGGAATAAACCTTTTTACAGCAGGTATAAACCTGTTACAGCAGGAATAAACACGTTTACAGCAGAAATAAACACGTTTACAGCAGAAATAAACACGTTTACAGCAGGAATAAACACGTTTACAGCAGTTATAAACATGGTTACAGCAGGAATACACCTGTTTACAGCAGTAATAAACACGTTTACAGCAGGAATGAACAAGTTTACAGCAGGAATAAAGATGTTCACAGCAGGAATAAACAAGTTTGCAGCAGAAATAAACATGTTTACAGCAGGAATAAACCTGTTTGCAGCAAAAAATTAAACCTGTATACAGCATAAAATTAAACCTGTTTACAGCAGGAATAAACATGTTTACAGCAGAAATAAACCTGTTTACAGCAGGAATAAACCTGTTTACAGCAGGAATAAACCTGTTTACAGCAGGAATAAACCTGTTCACAGAAGGAATAAACACGTTTACAGCAGGAATAAACACGTTTACAGCAGGAATAAACACGTTTACAGCAGGAATAAACACGTTTACAGCAGGAATAAACATGTTTACAGCAGGAATAAACATGTTTACAGCAGGAATAAACATGTTTACAGCAGGAATAAACACGTTTACAGCAGTAATAAACACGTTTACAGCAGGAATAAACAAGTTTACTGCAGGAATAAACACGTTTACAGCAGGAATAAACACGTTTACAGCAGTTAAAAACATGGTTACAGCAGGAATAAACCTTTTTACAGCAGGTATAAACCTGTTACAGCAGGAATGAACACGTTTACAGCAGAAATAAACATGTTTACAGCAGAAATAAACACGTTTACAGCAGAAATAAACATGTTTACAGCAGAAATAAACATGTTTACAGCAGGAATAAACCTGTTTACAGTAGGAATAAACCTGTTTACAGTAGGAATAAACCTGTTTACAGTAGGAATAAACCTGTTAACAGCAGGAATGCACCAGTTTACAGCAGGAATACACCTGTTTACAGCAGAAATAAACACTTTAACAGCAGGAATAAACATGTTTACAGCAGGAATAAACATGTTTACAGCAGGAATAAACACGTTTACAGCAGGAATGAACAAGTTTACAGCAGGAATAAAGATGTTCACAGCAGGAATAAACAAGTTTACAGCAGGAATAAACATGTTTACAGCAGGAATAAACCTGTTTGCAGCAAAAAAATTAAACCTGTATACAGCAAAAAATTAAACCTGTTTACAGCAGGAATAAACCTGTTTACAGCAGAAATAAACCTGTTCACAGCAGGAATAAACCTGTTTAAAGCAAAAAATTAAACCTGTTCACAGCAGGAATAAACCTGTTTAAAGCAAAAAATTAAACCTGTTCACAGCAGGAATAAACATGTTCACAGCAGGAATAAACCTTTTTACAGCAGGTATAAACCTGTTACAGCAGGAATAAACACGTTTACAGCAAAAAATTAAACCTGTTCACAGCAGGAATAAACCTGTTTGCAGCAAAAAAATTAAACCTGTATACAGCAAAAAATTAAACCTGTTTACAGCAGGAATAAACCTGTTTACAGCAGAAATAAACCTGTTCACAGCAGGAATAAACCTGTTTAAAGCAGTTATAAACATGGTTACAGCAGGAATAAACCTGTTTACAGCAAAAAATTAAACCTGTTCACAGCAGGAATAAACATGTTCACAGCAGGAATAAACCTTTTTACAGCAGGTATAAACCTGTTACAGCAGGAATAAACACGTTTACAGCAAAAAATTAAACCTGTTCACAGCAGGAATAAACCTGTTTGCAGCAAAAAAATTAAACCTGTATACAGCAAAAAATTAAACCTGTTTACAGCAGGAATAAACCTGTTTACAGCAGAAATAAACCTGTTCACAGCAGGAATAAACCTGTTTAAAGCAAAAAATTAAACCTGTTCACAGCAGGAATAAACCTGTTTAAAGCAAAAAATTAAACCTGTTCACAGCAGGAATAAACATGTTCACAGCAGGAATAAACCTTTTTACAGCAGGTATAAACCTGTTACAGCAGGAATAAACACGTTTACAGCAGAAATAAACACGTTTACAGCAGGAATAAACACGTTTACAGCAGTTATAAACATGGTTACAGCAGGAATACACCTGTTTACAGCAGTAATAAACACGTTTACAGCAGGAATGAACAAGTTTACAGCAGGAATAAAGATGTTCACAGCAGGAATAAACAAGTTTACAGCAGAAATAAACATGTTTACAGCAGGAATAAACCTGTTTGCAGCAAAAAATTAAACCTGTATACAGCATAAAATTAAACCTGTTTACAGCAGGAATAAACATGTTTCCAGCAGGAATAAACATGTTTACAGCAGAAATTAAACCTGTATACAGCAAAAAATTAAACCTGTTTACAGCAGGAATAAACCTGTTTACAGCAGAAATAAACCTGTTCACAGCAGGAATAAACCTGTTTAAAGCAAAAAATTAAACCTGTTCACAGCAGGAATAAACCTGTTTAAAGCAAAAAATTAAACCTGTTCACAGCAGGAATAAACATGTTCACAGCAGGAATAAACCTTTTTACAGCAGGAATAAACATGTTCACAGCAGGAATAAACCTTTTTACAGCAGGTATAAACCTGTTACAGCAGGAATAAACACGTTTACAGCAGAAATAAACACGTTTACAGCAGGAATAAACACGTTTACAGCAGTTATAAACATGGTTACAGCAGGAATACACCTGTTTACAGCAGTAATAAACACGTTTACAGCAGGAATGAACAAGTTTACAGCAGGAATAAAGATGTTCACAGCAGGAATAAACAAGTTTACAGCAGAAATAAACCTGTTTACAGCAGGAATAAACCTGTTTACAGCAGGAATAAACCTGTTTACAGCAGGAATACACCTGTTCACAGAAGGAATAAACACGTTTACAGCAGGAATAAACACGTTTACAGCAGGAATAAACACGTTTACAGCAGGAATAAACACGTTTACAGCAGGAATAAACACGTTTACAGCAGGAATAAACATGTTTACAGCAGGAATAAACATGTTTACAGCAGGAATAAACATGTTTACAGCAGGAATAAACACGTTTACAGCAGTAATAAACACGTTTACAGCAGGAATAAACAAGTTTACTGCAGGAATAAACACGTTTACAGCAGGAATAAACACGTTTACAGCAGTTAAAAACATGGTTACAGCAGGAATAAACCTGTTTACAGCAAAAAATTAAACCTGTTCACAGCAGGAATAAACCTGTTTAAAGCAAAAAATTAAACCTGTTCACAGCAGGAATAAACATGTTCACAGCAGGAATAAACCTTTTTACAGCAGGTATAAACCTGTTACAGCAGGAATAAACACGTTTACAGCAGAAATAAACATGTTTACAGCAGAAATAAACACGTTTACAGCAGAAATAAACATGTTTACAGCAGAAATAAACATGTTTACAGCAGAAATAAACATGTTTACAGCAGGAATAAACCTGTTTACAGTAGGAATAAACCTGTTTACAGTAGGAATAAACCTGTTTACAGCAGGAATACACCTGTTTACAGCAGGAATACACCTGTTTACAGCAGGAATACACCTGTTTACAGCAGAAATAAACACTTTAACAGCAGGAATAAACATGTTTACAGCAGGAATAAACATGTTTACAGCAGGAATAAACACGTTTACAGCAGGAATGAACAAGTTTACAGCAGGAATAAAGATGTTCACAGCAGGAATAAACAAGTTTACAGCAGGAATAAACCTGTTTACAGCAGGAATAAACCTGTTTGCAGCAAAAAAAATTAAACCTGTATACAGCAAAAAATTAAACCTGTTTACAGCAGGAATAAACCTGTTTACAGCAGAAATAAACCTGTTCACAGCAGGAATAAACCTGTTTAAAGCAAAAAATTAAACCTGTTCACAGCAGGAATAAACCTGTTTAAAGCAAAAAATTAAACCTGTTCACAGCAGGAATAAACATGTTCACAGCAGGAATAAACCTTTTTACAGCAGGAATAAACATGTTCACAGCAGGAATAAACCTTTTTACAGCAGGTATAAACCTGTTACAGCAGGAATAAACACGTTTACAGCAGAAATAAACACGTTTACAGCAGGAATAAACACGTTTACAGCAGTTATAAACATGGTTACAGCAGGAATACACCTGTTTACAGCAGTAATAAACACGTTTACAGCAGGAATGAACAAGTTTACAGCAGGAATAAAGATGTTCACAGCAGGAATAAACAAGTTTACAGCAGAAATAAACCTGTTTACAGCAGGAATAAACCTGTTTACAGCAGGAATAAACCTGTTTACAGCAGGAATACACCTGTTCACAGAAGGAATAAACACGTTTACAGCAGGAATAAACACGTTTACAGCAGGAATAAACACGTTTACAGCAGGAATAAACACGTTTACAGCAGGAATAAACACGTTTACAGCAGGAATAAACATGTTTACAGCAGGAATAAACATGTTTACAGCAGGAATAAACATGTTTACAGCAGGAATAAACACGTTTACAGCAGTAATAAACACGTTTACAGCAGGAATAAACAAGTTTACTGCAGGAATAAACACGTTTACAGCAGGAATAAACACGTTTACAGCAGTTAAAAACATGGTTACAGCAGGAATAAACCTGTTTACAGCAAAAAATTAAACCTGTTCACAGCAGGAATAAACCTGTTTAAAGCAAAAAATTAAACCTGTTCACAGCAGGAATAAACATGTTCACAGCAGGAATAAACCTTTTTACAGCAGGTATAAACCTGTTACAGCAGGAATAAACACGTTTACAGCAGAAATAAACATGTTTACAGCAGAAATAAACACGTTTACAGCAGAAATAAACATGTTTACAGCAGAAATAAACATGTTTACAGCAGAAATAAACATGTTTACAGCAGGAATAAACCTGTTTACAGTAGGAATAAACCTGTTTACAGTAGGAATAAACCTGTTTACAGCAGGAATACACCTGTTTACAGCAGGAATACACCTGTTTACAGCAGGAATACACCTGTTTACAGCAGAAATAAACACTTTAACAGCAGGAATAAACATGTTTACAGCAGGAATAAACATGTTTACAGCAGGAATAAACACGTTTACAGCAGGAATGAACAAGTTTACAGCAGGAATAAAGATGTTCACAGCAGGAATAAACAAGTTTACAGCAGGAATAAACCTGTTTACAGCAGGAATAAACCTGTTTGCAGCAAAAAAAATTTAACCTGTATACAGCAAAAAATTAAACCTGTTTACAGCAGGAATAAACCTGTTTACAGCAGAAATAAACCTGTTCACAGCAGGAATAAACCTGTTTAAAGCAAAAAATTAAACCTGTTCACAGCAGGAATAAACCTGTTTAAAGCAAAAAATTAAACCTGTTCACAGCAGGAATAAACATGTTCACAGCAGGAATAAACCTTTTTACAGCAGGTATAAACCTGTTACAGCAGGAATAAACACGTTTACAGCAGAAATAAACACGTTTACAGCAGAAATAAACACGTTTACAGCAGGAATAAACACGTTTACAGCAGTTATAAACATGGTTACAGCAGGAATACACCTGTTTACAGCAGTAATAAACACGTTTACAGCAGGAATGAACAAGTTTACAGCAGGAATAAAGATGTTCACAGCAGGAATAAACAAGTTTGCAGCAGAAATAAACATGTTTACAGCAGGAATAAACCTGTTTGCAGCAAAAAATTAAACCTGTATACAGCATAAAATTAAACCTGTTTACAGCAGGAATAAACATGTTTACAGCAGAAATAAACCTGTTTACAGCAGGAATAAACCTGTTTACAGCAGGAATAAACCTGTTTACAGCAGGAATAAACCTGTTCACAGAAGGAATAAACACGTTTACAGCAGGAATAAACACGTTTACAGCAGGAATAAACACGTTTACAGCAGGAATAAACACGTTTACAGCAGGAATAAACATGTTTACAGCAGGAATAAACATGTTTACAGCAGGAATAAACATGTTTACAGCAGGAATAAACACGTTTACAGCAGTAATAAACACGTTTACAGCAGGAATAAACAAGTTTACTGCAGGAATAAACACGTTTACAGCAGGAATAAACACGTTTACAGCAGTTAAAAACATGGTTACAGCAGGAATAAACCTTTTTACAGCAGGTATAAACCTGTTACAGCAGGAATAAACACGTTTACAGCAGAAATAAACATGTTTACAGCAGAAATAAACACGTTTACAGCAGAAATAAACATGTTTACAGCAGAAATAAACATGTTTACAGCAGGAATAAACCTGTTTACAGTAGGAATAAACCTGTTTACAGTAGGAATAAACCTGTTTACAGTAGGAATAAACCTGTTTACAGTAGGAATGCACCAGTTTACAGCAGGAATACACCTGTTTACAGCAGAAATAAACACTTTAACAGCAGGAATAAACATGTTTACAGCAGGAATAAACATGTTTACAGCAGGAATAAACACGTTTACAGCAGGAATGAACACGTTTACAGCAGGAATAAAGATGTTCACAGCAGGAATAAACAAGTTTACAGCAGGAATAAACATGTTTACAGCAGGAATAAACCTGTTTGCAGCAAAAAAATTAAACCTGTATACAGCAAAAAATTAAACCTGTTTACAGCAGGAATAAACCTGTTTACAGCAGAAATAAACCTGTTCACAGCAGGAATAAACCTGTTTAAAGCAAAAAATTAAACCTGTTCACAGCAGGAATAAACCTGTTTAAAGCAAAAAATTAAACCTGTTCACAGCAGGAATAAACATGTTCACAGCAGGAATAAACCTTTTTACAGCAGGTATAAACCTGTTACAGCAGGAATAAACACGTTTACAGCAAAAAATTAAACCTGTTCACAGCAGGAATAAACCTGTTTGCAGCAAAAAAATTAAACCTGTATACAGCAAAAAATTAAACCTGTTTACAGCAGGAATAAACCTGTTTACAGCAGAAATAAACCTGTTCACAGCAGGAATAAACCTGTTTAAAGCAGTTATAAACATGGTTACAGCAGGAATAAACCTGTTTACAGCAAAAAATTAAACCTGTTCACAGCAGGAATAAACATGTTCACAGCAGGAATAAACCTTTTTACAGCAGGTATAAACCTGTTACAGCAGGAATAAACACGTTTACAGCAAAAAATTAAACCTGTTCACAGCAGGAATAAACCTGTTTGCAGCAAAAAAATTAAACCTGTATACAGCAAAAAATTAAACCTGTTTACAGCAGGAATAAACCTGTTTACAGCAGAAATAAACCTGTTCACAGCAGGAATAAACCTGTTTAAAGCAAAAAATTAAACCTGTTCACAGCAGGAATAAACCTGTTTAAAGCAAAAAATTAAACCTGTTCACAGCAGGAATAAACATGTTCACAGCAGGAATAAACCTTTTTACAGCAGGTATAAACCTGTTACAGCAGGAATAAACACGTTTACAGCAGAAATAAACACGTTTACAGCAGGAATAAACACGTTTACAGCAGTTATAAACATGGTTACAGCAGGAATACACCTGTTTACAGCAGTAATAAACACGTTTACAGCAGGAATGAACAAGTTTACAGCAGGAATAAAGATGTTCACAGCAGGAATAAACAAGTTTACAGCAGAAATAAACATGTTTACAGCAGGAATAAACCTGTTTGCAGCAAAAAATTAAACCTGTATACAGCATAAAATTAAACCTGTTTACAGCAGGAATAAACATGTTTCCAGCAGGAATAAACATGTTTACAGCAGAAATTAAACCTGTATACAGCAAAAAATTAAACCTGTTTACAGCAGGAATAAACCTGTTTACAGCAGAAATAAACCTGTTCACAGCAGGAATAAACCTGTTTAAAGCAAAAAATTAAACCTGTTCACAGCAGGAATAAACCTGTTTAAAGCAAAAAATTAAACCTGTTCACAGCAGGAATAAACATGTTCACAGCAGGAATAAACCTTTTTACAGCAGGAATAAACATGTTCACAGCAGGAATAAACCTTTTTACAGCAGGTATAAACCTGTTACAGCAGGAATAAACACGTTTACAGCAGAAATAAACACGTTTACAGCAGGAATAAACACGTTTACAGCAGTTATAAACATGGTTACAGCAGGAATACACCTGTTTACAGCAGTAATAAACACGTTTACAGCAGGAATGAACAAGTTTACAGCAGGAATAAAGATGTTCACAGCAGGAATAAACAAGTTTACAGCAGAAATAAACCTGTTTACAGCAGGAATAAACCTGTTTACAGCAGGAATAAACCTGTTTACAGCAGGAATACACCTGTTCACAGAAGGAATAAACACGTTTACAGCAGGAATAAACACGTTTACAGCAGGAATAAACACGTTTACAGCAGGAATAAACACGTTTACAGCAGGAATAAACACGTTTACAGCAGGAATAAACATGTTTACAGCAGGAATAAACATGTTTACAGCAGGAATAAACATGTTTACAGCAGGAATAAACACGTTTACAGCAGTAATAAACACGTTTACTGCAGGAATAAACAAGTTTACTGCAGGAATAAACACGTTTACAGCAGGAATAAACACGTTTACAGCAGTTAAAAACATGGTTACAGCAGGAATAAACCTGTTTACAGCAAAAAATTAAACCTGTTCACAGCAGGAATAAACCTGTTTAAAGCAAAAAATTAAACCTGTTCACAGCAGGAATAAACATGTTCACAGCAGGAATAAACCTTTTTACAGCAGGTATAAACCTGTTACAGCAGGAATAAACAAGTTTACAGCAGGAATAAACCTGTTTACAGCAGGAATACACCTGTTTACAGCAGAAATAAACACTTTAACAGCAGGAATAAACATGTTTACAGCAGGAATAAACATGTTTACAGCAGGAATAAACACGTTTACAGCAGGAATGAACAAGTTTACAGCAGGAATAAAGATGTTCACAGCAGGAATAAACAAGTTTACAGCAGGAATAAACCTGTTTACAGCAGGAATAAACCTGTTTGCAGCAAAAAAAATTAAACCTGTATACAGCAAAAAATTAAACCTGTTTACAGCAGGAATAAACCTGTTTACAGCAGAAATAAACCTGTTCACAGTAGGAATAAACCTGTTTACAGCAGGAATACACCTGTTTACAGCAGGAATACACCTGTTTACAGCAGGAATACACCTGTTTACAGCAGAAATAAACACTTTAACATCAGGAATAAACATGTTTACAGCAGGAATAAACATGTTTACAGCAGGAATAAACACGTTTACAGCAGGAATGAACAAGTTTACAGCAGGAATAAAGATGTTCACAGCAGGAATAAACAAGTTTACAGCAGGAATAAACCTGTTTACAGCAGGAATAAACCTGTTTGCAGCAAAAAAAATTAAACCTGTATACAGCAAAAAATTAAACCTGTTTACAGCAGGAATAAACCTGTTTACAGCAGAAATAAACCTGTTCACAGCAGGAATAAACCTGTTTAAAGCAAAAAATTAAACCTGTTCACAGCAGGAATAAACCTGTTTAAAGCAAAAAATTAAACCTGTTCACAGCAGGAATAAACATGTTCACAGCAGGAATAAACACGTTTACAGCAGTTAAAAACATGGTTACAGCAGGAATAAACCTGTTTACAGCAAAAAATTAAACCTGTTCACAGCAGGAATAAACCTGTTTAAAGCAAAAAATTAAACCTGTTCACAGCAGGAATAAACATGTTCACAGCAGGAATAAACCTTTTTACAGCAGGTATAAACCTGTTACAGCAGGAATAAACACGTTTACAGCAGAAATAAACATGTTTACAGCAGAAATAAACACGTTTACAGCAGAAATAAACATGTTTACAGCAGAAATAAACATGTTTACAGCAGAAATAAATATGTTTACAGCAGGAATAAACCTGTTTACAGTAGGAATAAACCTGTTTACAGTAGGAATAAACCTGTTTACAGCAGGAATACACCTGTTACAGCAGGAATAAACACGTTTACAGCAGTTAAAAACATGGTTACAGCAGGAATAAACCTGTTTACAGCAAAAAATTAAACCTGTTCACAGCAGGAATAAACCTGTTTGCAGCAAAAAATTAAACCTGTATACAGCATAAAATTAAACCTGTTTACAGCAGGAATAAACATGTTTACAGCAGGAATAAACATGTTTACAGCAGAAATAAACCTGTTTACAGCAGGAATAAACCTGTTTACAGCAGGAATAAACACGTTTACAGCAGGAATAAACCTGTTTGCAGCAACAAAATTAAACCTGTATACAGCAAAAAATTAAACCTGTTTACAGCAGGAATAAACCTGTTTACAGCAGAAATAAACCTGTTTACAGCAGAAATAAACCTGTTCACAGCAGGAATAAACCTGTTTAAAGCAGTTATAAACATGGTTACAGCAGGAATACACCTGTTTACAGCAGGAATACACCTGTTTACAGCAGAAATAAACACTTTAACAGCAGGAATAAACATGTTTACAGCAGGAATAAACATGTTTACAGCAGGAATAAACACGTTTACAGCAGGAATGAACAAGTTTACAGCAGGAATAAAGATGTTCACAGCAGGAATAAACAAGTTTACAGCAGGAATAAACATGTTTACAGCAGGAATAAACCTGTTTGCAGCAAAAAAATTAAACCTGTATACAGCAAAAAATTAAACCTGTTTACAGCAGGAATAAACCTGTTTACAGCAGAAATAAACCTGTTCACAGCAGGAATAAACCTGTTTAAAGCAAAAAATTAAACCTGTTCACAGCAGGAATAAACCTGTTTAAAGCAAAAAATTAAACCTGTTCACAGCAGGAATAAACATGTTCACAGCAGGAATAAACCTTTTTACAGCAGGTATAAACCTGTTACAGCAGGAATAAACACGTTTACAGCAAAAAATTAAACCTGTTCACAGCAGGAATAAACCTGTTTGCAGCAAAAAAATTAAACCTGTATACAGCAAAAAATTAAACCTGTTTACAGCAGGAATAAACCTGTTTACAGCAGAAATAAACCTGTTCACAGCAGGAATAAACCTGTTTAAAGCAGTTATAAACATGGTTACAGCAGGAATAAACCTGTTTACAGCAAAAAATTAAACCTGTTCACAGCAGGAATAAACCTGTTACAGCAGGAATAAACACGTTTACAGCAAAAAATTAAACCTGTTCACAGCAGGAATAAACCTGTTTGCAGCAAAAAAATTAAACCTGTATACAGCAAAAAATTAAACCTGTTTACAGCAGGAATAAACCTGTTTACAGCAGAAATAAACCTGTTCACAGCAGGAATAAACCTGTTTAAAGCAAAAAATTAAACCTGTTCACAGCAGGAATAAACCTGTTTAAAGCAAAAAATTAAACCTGTTCACAGCAGGAATAAACATGTTCACAGCAGGAATAAACCTTTTTACAGCAGGTATAAACCTGTTACAGCAGGAATAAACACGTTTACAGCAGAAATAAACACGTTTACAGCAGGAATAAACACGTTTACAGCAGTTATAAACATGGTTACAGCAGGAATACACCTGTTTACAGCAGTAATAAACACGTTTACAGCAGGAATGAACAAGTTTACAGCAGGAATAAAGATGTTCACAGCAGGAATAAACAAGTTTACAGCAGAAATAAACATGTTTACAGCAGGAATAAACCTGTTTGCAGCAAAAAATTAAACCTGTATACAGCATAAAATTAAACCTGTTTACAGCAGGAATAAACATGTTTACAGCAGGAATAAACATGTTTACAGCAGAAATAAACCTGTTTACAGCAGGAATAAACCTGTTTACAGCAGGAATAAACACGTTTACAGCAGGAATAAACCTGTTTGCAGCAACAAAATTAAACCTGTATACAGCAAAAAATTAAACCTGTTTACAGCAGGAATAAACCTGTTTACAGCAGAAATAAACCTGTTCACAGCAGGAATAAACCTGTTTAAAGCAAAAAATTAAACCTGTTCACAGCAGGAATAAACCTGTTTAAAGCAAAAAATTAAACCTGTTCACAGCAGGAATAAACATGTTCACAGCAGGAATAAACCTTTTTACAGCAGGTATAAACCTGTTACAGCAGGTATAAACCTGTTACAGCAGAAATAAACACGTTTACAGCAGGAATAAACACGTTTACAGCAGTTATAAACATGGTTACAGCAGGAATACACCTGTTTACAGCAGTAATAAACACGTTTACAGCAGGAATGAACAAGTTCACAGCAGAAATAAACACGTTTACAGCAGAAATAAACATGTTTACAGCAGAAATAAACATGTTTACAGCAGGAATAAACCTGTTTACAGTAGGAATAAACCTGTTTACAGTAGGAATAAACCTGTTTACAGTAGGAATAAACCTGTTAACAGCAGGAATACACCTGTTTACAGCAGGAATACACCTGTTTACAGCAGAAATAAACACTTTAACAGCAGGAATAAACATGTTTACAGCAGGAATAAACATGTTTACAGCAGGAATAAACACGTTTACAGCAGGAATGAACAAGTTTACAGCAGGAATAAAGATGTTCACAGCAGGAATAAACAAGTTTACAGCAGGAATAAACATGTTTACAGCAGGAATAAACCTGTTTGCAGCAAAAAAATTAAACCTGTATACAGCATAAAATTAAACCTGTTTACAGCAGGAATAAACATGTTTACAGCAGGAATAAACATGTTTACAGCAGAAATAAACCTGTTTACAGCAGGAATAAACCTGTTTACAGCAGGAATAAACACGTTTACAGCAGGAATAAACCTGTTTGCAGCAACAAAATTAAACCTGTATACAGCAAAAAATTAAACCTGTTTACAGCAGGAATAAACCTGTTTACAGCAGAAATAAACCTGTTCACAGCAGGAATAAACCTGTTTAAAGCAAAAAATTAAACCTGTTCACAGCAGGAATAAACCTGTTTAAAGCAAAAAATTAAACCTGTTCACAGCAGGAATAAACATGTTCACAGCAGGAATAAACCTTTTTACAGCAGGTATAAACCTGTTACAGCAGGTATAAACCTGTTACAGCAGAAATAAACACGTTTACAGCAGGAATAAACACGTTTACAGCAGTTATAAACATGGTTACAGCAGGAATACACCTGTTTACAGCAGAAATAAACCTGTTCACAGCAGGAATAAACCTGTTTAAAGCAAAAAATTAAACCTGTTCACAGCAGGAATAAACATGTTCACAGCAGGAATAAACCTTTTTACAGCAGGTATAAACCTGTTACAGCAGGAATAAACACGTTTACAGCAGAAATAAACACGTTTACAGCAGAAATAAACACGTTTACAGCAGGAATAAACACGTTTACAGCAATTATAAACATGGTTACAGCAGGAATACACCTGTTTACAGCAGTAATAAACACGTTTACAGCAGGAATGAACAAGTTTACAGCAGGAATAAAGATGTTCACAGCAGGAATAAACAAGTTTACAGCAGAAATAAACATGTTTACAGCAGGAATAAACCTGTTTGCAGCAAAAAATTAAACCTGTATACAGCATAAAATTAAACCTGTTTACAGCAGGAATAAACATGTTTACAGCAGAAATAAACCTGTTTACAGCAGGAATAAACCTGTTTACAGCAGGAATAAACCTGTTTACAGCAGGAATAAACCTGTTCACAGAAGGAATAAACACGTTTACAGCAGGAATAAACACGTTTACAGCAGGAATAAACACGTTTACAGCAGGAATAAACACGTTTACAGCAGGAATAAACATGTTTACAGCAGGAATAAACATGTTTACAGCAGGAATAAACACGTTTACAGCAGTAATAAACACGTTTACAGCAGTAATAAACACGTTTACAGCAGGAATAAACAAGTTTACTGCAGGAATAAACACGTTTACAGCAGGAATAAACACGTTTACAGCAGTTAAAAACATGGTTACAGCAGGAATAAACCTGTTTACAGCAAAAAATTAAACCTGTTCACAGCAGGAATAAACCTGTTTAAAGCAAAAAATTAAACCTGTTCACAGCAGGAATAAACATGTTCACAGCAGGAATAAACCTTTTTACAGCAGGTATAAACCTGTTACAGCAGGAATAAACACGTTTACAGCAGAAATAAACATGTTTACAGCAGAAATAAACACGTTTACAGCAGAAATAAACATGTTTACAGCAGAAATAAACATGTTTACAGCAGGAATAAACCTGTTTACAGTAGGAATAAACCTGTTTACAGTAGGAATAAACCTGTTTACAGTAGGAATAAACCTGTTAACAGCAGGAATACACCTGTTTACAGCAGGAATACACCTGTTTACAGCAGAAATAAACACTTTAACAGCAGGAATAAACATGTTTACAGCAGGAATAAACATGTTTACAGCAGGAATAAACACGTTTACAGCAGGATTGAACAAGTTTACAGCAGGAATAAAGATGTTCACAGCAGGAATAAACAAGTTTACAGCAGGAATAAACATGTTTACAGCAGGAATAAACCTGTTTGCAGCAAAAAAATTAAACCTGTATACAGCAAAAAATTAAACCTGTTTACAGCAGGAATAAACCTGTTTACAGCAGAAATAAACCTGTTCACAGCAGGAATAAACCTGTTTAAAGCAAAAAATTAAACCTGTTCACAGCAGGAATAAACCTGTTTAAAGCAAAAAATTAAACCTGTTCACAGCAGGAATAAACCTTTTTACAGCAGGTATAAACCTGTTACAGCAGGAATAAACACGTTTACAGCAAAAAATTAAACCTGTTCACAGCAGGAATAAACCTGTTTGCAGCAAAAAAATTAAACCTGTATACAGCAAAAAATTAAACCTGTTTACAGCAGGAATAAACCTGTTTACAGCAGGAATAAACCTGTTTACAGCAGAAATAAACCTGTTCACAGCAGGAATAAACCTGTTTAAAGCAGTTATAAACATGGTTACAGCAGGAATAAACCTGTTTACAGCAAAAAATTAAACCTGTTCACAGCAGGAATAAACATGTTCACAGCAGGAATAAACCTTTTTACAGCAGGTATAAACCTGTTACAGCAGGAATAAACACGTTTACAGCAAAAAATTAAACCTGTTCACAGCAGGAATAAACCTGTTTGCAGCAAAAAAATTAAACCTGTATACAGCAAAAAATTAAACCTGTTTACAGCAGGAATAAACCTGTTTACAGCAGAAATAAACCTGTTCACAGCAGGAATAAACCTGTTTAAAGCAGTTATAAACATGGTTACAGCAGGAATAAACCTGTTTACAGCAAAAAATTAAACCTGTTCACAGCAGGAATAAACATGTTCACAGCAGGAATAAACCTTTTTACAGCAGGTATAAACCTGTTACAGCAGGAATAAACACGTTTACAGCAAAAAATTAAACCTGTTCACAGCAGGAATAAACCTGTTTGCAGCAAAAAAATTAAACCTGTATACAGCAAAAAATTAAACCTGTTTACAGCAGGAATAAACCTGTTTACAGCAGAAATAAACCTGTTCACAGCAGGAATAAACCTGTTTAAAGCAAAAAATTAAACCTGTTCACAGCAGGAATAAACCTGTTTAAAGCAAAAAATTAAACCTGTTCACAGCAGGAATAAACATGTTCACAGCAGGAATAAACCTTTTTACAGCAGGTATAAACCTGTTACAGCAGGAATAAACACGTTTACAGCAGAAATAAACACGTTTACAGCAGGAATAAACACGTTTACAGCAGTTATAAACATGGTTACAGCAGGAATACACCTGTTTACAGCAGTAATAAACACGTTTACAGCAGGAATGAACAAGTTTACAGCAGGAATAAAGATGTTCACAGCAGGAATAAACAAGTTTACAGCAGAAATAAACATGTTTACAGCAGGAATAAACCTGTTTGCAGCAAAAAATTAAACCTGTATACAGCATAAAATTAAACCTGTTTACAGCAGGAATAAACATGTTTACAGCAGGAATAAACATGTTTACAGCAGAAATAAACCTGTTTACAGCAGGAATAAACCTGTTTACAGCAGGAATAAACACGTTTACAGCAGGAATAAACCTGTTTGCAGCAACAAAATTAAACCTGTATACAGCAAAAAATTAAACCTGTTTACAGCAGGAATAAACCTGTTTACAGCAGAAATAAACCTGTTCACAGCAGGAATAAACCTGTTTAAAGCAAAAAATTAAACCTGTTCACAGCAGGAATAAACCTGTTTAAAGCAAAAAATTAAACCTGTTCACAGCAGGAATAAACATGTTCACAGCAGGAATAAACCTTTTTACAGCAGGTATAAACCTGTTACAGCAGGTATAAACCTGTTACAGCAGAAATAAACACGTTTACAGCAGGAATAAACACGTTTACAGCAGTTATAAACATGGTTACAGCAGGAATACACCTGTTTACAGCAGTAATAAACACGTTTACAGCAGGAATGAACAAGTTCACAGCAGAAATAAACACGTTTACAGCAGAAATAAACATGTTTACAGCAGAAATAAACATGTTTACAGCAGGAATAAACCTGTTTACAGTAGGAATAAACCTGTTTACAGTAGGAATAAACCTGTTTACAGTAGGAATAAACCTGTTAACAGCAGGAATACACCTGTTTACAGCAGGAATACACCTGTTTACAGCAGAAATAAACACTTTAACAGCAGGAATAAACATGTTTACAGCAGGAATAAACATGTTTACAGCAGGAATAAACACGTTTACAGCAGGAATGAACAAGTTTACAGCAGGAATAAAGATGTTCACAGCAGGAATAAACAAGTTTACAGCAGGAATAAACATGTTTACAGCAGGAATAAACCTGTTTGCAGCAAAAAAATTAAACCTGTATACAGCATAAAATTAAACCTGTTTACAGCAGGAATAAACATGTTTACAGCAGGAATAAACATGTTTACAGCAGAAATAAACCTGTTTACAGCAGGAATAAACCTGTTTACAGCAGGAATAAACACGTTTACAGCAGGAATAAACCTGTTTGCAGCAACAAAATTAAACCTGTATACAGCAAAAAATTAAACCTGTTTACAGCAGGAATAAACCTGTTTACAGCAGAAATAAACCTGTTCACAGCAGGAATAAACCTGTTTAAAGCAAAAAATTAAACCTGTTCACAGCAGGAATAAACCTGTTTAAAGCAAAAAATTAAACCTGTTCACAGCAGGAATAAACATGTTCACAGCAGGAATAAACCTTTTTACAGCAGGTATAAACCTGTTACAGCAGGTATAAACCTGTTACAGCAGAAATAAACACGTTTACAGCAGGAATAAACACGTTTACAGCAGTTATAAACATGGTTACAGCAGGAATACACCTGTTTACAGCAGAAATAAACCTGTTCACAGCAGGAATAAACCTGTTTAAAGCAAAAAATTAAACCTGTTCACAGCAGGAATAAACCTGTTTAAAGCAAAAAATTAAACCTGTTCACAGCAGGAATAAACATGTTCACAGCAGGAATAAACCTTTTTACAGCAGGTATAAACCTGTTACAGCAGGAATAAACACGTTTACAGCAGAAATAAACACGTTTACAGCAGAAATAAACACGTTTACAGCAGGAATAAACACGTTTACAGCAATTATAAACATGGTTACAGCAGGAATACACCTGTTTACAGCAGTAATAAACACGTTTACAGCAGGAATGAACAAGTTTACAGCAGGAATAAACCTGTTTGCAGCAAAAAAATTAAACCTGTATACAGCAAAAAATTAAACCTGTTTACAGCAGGAATAAACCTGTTTACAGCAGAAATAAACCTGTTCACAGCAGGAATAAACCTGTTTAAAGCAAAAAATTAAACCTGTTCACAGCAGGAATAAACCTGTTTAAAGCAAAAAATTAAACCTGTTCACAGCAGGAATAAACATGTTCACAGCAGGAATAAACCTTTTTACAGCAGGTATAAACCTGTTACAGCAGGAATAAACACGTTTACAGCAGAAATAAACACGTTTACAGCAGGAATAAACACGTTTACAGCAGTTATAAACATGGTTACAGCAGGAATACACCTGTTTACAGCAGTAATAAACACGTTTACAGCAGGAATGAACAAGTTTACAGCAGGAATAAAGATGTTCACAGCAGGAATAAACAAGTTTACAGCAGAAATAAACATGTTTACAGCAGGAATAAACCTGTTTGCAGCAAAAAATTAAACCTGTATACAGCATAAAATTAAACCTGTTTACAGCAGGAATAAACATGTTTACAGCAGGAATAAACATGTTTACAGCAGAAATAAACCTGTTTACAGCAGGAATAAACCTGTTTACAGCAGGAATAAACACGTTTACAGCAGGAATAAACCTGTTTGCAGCAACAAAATTAAACCTGTATACAGCAAAAAATTAAACCTGTTTACAGCAGGAATAAACCTGTTTACAGCAGAAATAAACCTGTTCACAGCAGGAATAAACCTGTTTAAAGCAAAAAATTAAACCTGTTCACAGCAGGAATAAACCTGTTTAAAGCAAAAAATTAAACCTGTTCACAGCAGGAATAAACATGTTCACAGCAGGAATAAACCTTTTTACAGCAGGTATAAACCTGTTACAGCAGGTATAAACCTGTTACAGCAGAAATAAACACGTTTACAGCAGGAATAAACACGTTTACAGCAGTTATAAACATGGTTACAGCAGGAATACACCTGTTTACAGCAGTAATAAACACGTTTACAGCAGGAATGAACAAGTTCACAGCAGAAATAAACACGTTTACAGCAGAAATAAACATGTTTACAGCAGAAATAAACATGTTTACAGCAGGAATAAACCTGTTTACAGTAGGAATAAACCTGTTTACAGTAGGAATAAACCTGTTTACAGTAGGAATAAACCTGTTAACAGCAGGAATACACCTGTTTACAGCAGGAATACACCTGTTTACAGCAGAAATAAACACTTTAACAGCAGGAATAAACATGTTTACAGCAGGAATAAACATGTTTACAGCAGGAATAAACACGTTTACAGCAGGAATGAACAAGTTTACAGCAGGAATAAACCTGTTAACAGCAGGAATACACCTGTTTACAGCAGGAATACACCTGTTTACAGCAGAAATAAACACTTTAACAGCAGGAATAAACAAGTTTACAGCAGAAATAAACATGTTTACAGCAGGAATAAACCTGTTTGCAGCAAAAAATTAAACCTGTATACAGCATAAAATTAAACCTGTTTACAGCAGGAATAAACATGTTTACAGCAGAAATAAACCTGTTTACAGCAGGAATAAACCTGTTTACAGCAGGAATAAACCTGTTCACAGAAGGAATAAACACGTTTACAGCAGGAATAAACACGTTTACAGCAGGAATAAACACGTTTACAGCAGGAATAAACACGTTTACAGCAGGAATAAACATGTTTACAGCAGGAATAAACATGTTTACAGCAGGAATAAACACGTTTACAGCAGGAATAAACACGTTTACAGCAGTAATAAACACGTTTACAGCAGGAATAAACAAGTTTACTGCAGGAATAAACACGTTTACAGCAGGAATAAACACGTTTACAGCAGTTAAAAACATGGTTACAGCTGGAATAAACCTGTTTACAGCAAAAAATTAAACCTGTTCACAGCAGGAATAAACCTGTTTAAAGCAAAAAATTAAACCTGTTCACAGCAGGAATAAACATGTTCACAGCAGGAATAAACCTTTTTACAGCAGGTATAAACCTGTTACAGCAGGAATAAACACGTTTACAGCAGAAATAAACATGTTTACAGCAGAAATAAACACGTTTACAGCAGAAATAAACATGTTTACAGCAGAAATAAACATGTTTACAGCAGGAATAAACCTGTTTACAGTAGGAATAAACCTGTTTACAGTAGGAATAAACCTGTTTACAGCAGGAATAAACACGTTTACAGCAGTTATAAACATGGTTACAGCAGGAATACACCTGTTTACAGCAGTAATAAACACGTTTACAGCAGGAATGAACAAGTTTACAGCAGGAATAAAGATGTTCACAGCAGGAATAAACAAGTTTACAGCAGAAATAAACATGTTTACAGCAGGAATAAACCTGTTTGCAGCAAAAAATTAAACCTGTATACAGCATAAAATTAAACCTGTTTACAGCAGGAATAAACATGTTTACAGCAGGAATAAACATGTTTACAGCAGAAATAAACCTGTTTACAGCAGGAATAAACCTGTTTACAGCAGGAATAAACACGTTTACAGCAGGAATAAACCTGTTTGCAGCAACAAAATTAAACCTGTATACAGCAAAAAATTAAACCTGTTTACAGCAGGAATAAACCTGTTTACAGCAGAAATAAACCTGTTCACAGCAGGAATAAACCTGTTTAAAGCAAAAAATTAAACCTGTTCACAGCAGGAATAAACCTGTTTAAAGCAAAAAATTAAACCTGTTCACAGCAGGAATAAACATGTTCACAGCAGG
The DNA here is from genome assembly GCF_933228915.1 of Telmatherina bonti. Taxonomy (NCBI): domain Eukaryota; kingdom Metazoa; phylum Chordata; class Actinopteri; order Atheriniformes; family Telmatherinidae; genus Telmatherina; species Telmatherina bonti. The sequence goes on from NC_136615.1 coordinate 37,868,271, forward strand.
AATAAACCTTTTTACAGCAGGTATAAACCTGTTACAGCAGGTATAAACCTGTTACAGCAGAAATAAACACGTTTACAGCAGGAATAAACACGTTTACAGCAGTTATAAACATGGTTACAGCAGGAATACACCTGTTTACAGCAGTAATAAACACGTTTACAGCAGGAATGAACAAGTTCACAGCAGAAATAAACACGTTTACAGCAGAAATAAACATGTTTACAGCAGAAATAAACATGTTTACAGCAGGAATAAACCTGTTTACAGTAGGAATAAACCTGTTTACAGTAGGAATAAACCTGTTTACAGTAGGAATAAACCTGTTAACAGCAGGAATACACCTGTTTACAGCAGGAATACACCTGTTTACAGCAGAAATAAACACTTTAACAGCAGGAATAAACATGTTTACAGCAGGAATAAACATGTTTACAGCAGGAATAAACACGTTTACAGCAGGAATGAACAAGTTTACAGCAGGAATAAAGATGTTCACAGCAGGAATAAACAAGTTTACAGCAGGAATAAACATGTTTACAGCAGGAATAAACCTGTTTGCAGCAAAAAAATTAAACCTGTATACAGCAAAAAATTAAACCTGTTTACAGCAGGAATAAACCTGTTTACAGCAGAAATAAACCTGTTCACAGCAGGAATAAACCTGTTTACAGCAAAAAATTAAACCTGTTCACAGCAGGAATAAACCTGTTTAAAGCAAAAAATTAAACCTGTTCACAGCAGGAATAAACATGTTCACAGCAGGAATAAACCTTTTTACAGCAGGTATAAACCTGTTCACAGCAGGAATAAACCTGTTTGCAGCAAAAAAATTAAACCTGTATACAGCAAAAAATTAAACCTGTTTACAGCAGGAATAAACCTGTTTACAGCAGAAATAAACCTGTTCACAGCAGGAATAAACCTGTTTAAAGCAGTTATAAACATGGTTACAGCAGGAATAAACCTGTTTACAGCAAAAAATTAAACCTGTTCACAGCAGGAATAAACATGTTCACAGCAGGAATAAACCTTTTTACAGCAGGTATAAACCTGTTACAGCAGGAATAAACACGTTTACAGCAAAAAATTAAACCTGTTCACAGCAGGAATAAACCTGTTTGCAGCAAAAAAATTAAACCTGTATACAGCAAAAAATTAAACCTGTTTACAGCAGGAATAAACCTGTTTACAGCAGAAATAAACCTGTTCACAGCAGGAATAAACCTGTTTAAAGCAAAAAATTAAACCTGTTCACAGCAGGAATAAACCTGTTTAAAGCAAAAAATTAAACCTGTTCACAGCAGGAATAAACATGTTCACAGCAGGAATAAACCTTTTTACAGCAGGTATAAACCTGTTACAGCAGGAATAAACACGTTTACAGCAGAAATAAACACGTTTACAGCAGGAATAAACACGTTTACAGCAGTTATAAACATGGTTACAGCAGGAATACACCTGTTTACAGCAGTAATAAACACGTTTACAGCAGGAATGAACAAGTTTACAGCAGGAATAAAGATGTTCACAGCAGGAATAAACAAGTTTACAGCAGAAATAAACATGTTTACAGCAGGAATAAACCTGTTTGCAGCAAAAAATTAAACCTGTATACAGCATAAAATTAAACCTGTTTACAGCAGGAATAAACATGTTTACAGCAGGAATAAACATGTTTACAGCAGAAATAAACCTGTTTACAGCAGGAATAAACCTGTTTACAGCAGGAATAAACACGTTTACAGCAGGAATAAACCTGTTTGCAGCAACAAAATTAAACCTGTATACAGCAAAAAATTAAACCTGTTTACAGCAGGAATAAACCTGTTTACAGCAGAAATAAACCTGTTCACAGCAGGAATAAACCTGTTTAAAGCAAAAAATTAAACCTGTTCACAGCAGGAATAAACCTGTTTAAAGCAAAAAATTAAACCTGTTCACAGCAGGAATAAACATGTTCACAGCAGGAATAAACCTTTTTACAGCAGGTATAAACCTGTTACAGCAGGAATAAACACGTTTACAGCAGAAATAAACACGTTTACAGCAGGAATAAACACGTTTACAGCAGGAATAAACATGTTTACAGCAGGAATAAACATGTTTACAGCAGGAATAAACATGTTTACAGCAGGAATAAACACGTTTACAGCAGTAATAAACACGTTTACAGCAGGAATAAACAAGTTTACTGCAGGAATAAACACGTTTACAGCAGGAATAAACACGTTTACAGCAGTTAAAAACATGGTTACAGCAGGAATAAACCTGTTTACAGCAAAAAATTAAACCTGTTCACAGCAGGAATAAACCTGTTTAAAGCAAAAAATTAAACCTGTTCACAGCAGGAATAAACATGTTCACAGCAGGAATAAACCTTTTTACAGCAGGTATAAACCTGTTACAGCAGGAATAAACACGTTTACAGCAGAAATAAACATGTTTACAGCAGAAATAAACACGTTTACAGCAGAAATAAACATGTTTACAGCAGGAATAAACCTGTTTACAGTAGGAATAAACCTGTTTACAGTAGGAATAAACCTGTTTACAGTAGGAATAAACCTGTTAACAGCAGGAATACACCTGTTTACAGCAGGAATACACCTGTTTACAGCAGAAATAAACACTTTAACAGCAGGAATAAACATGTTTACAGCAGGAATAAACATGTTTACAGCAGGAATAAACACGTTTACAGCAGGAATGAACAAGTTTACAGCAGGAATAAAGATGTTCACAGCAGGAATAAACAAGTTTACAGCAGGAATAAACATGTTTACAGCAGGAATAAACCTGTTTGCAGCAAAAAAATTAAACCTGTATACAGCAAAAAATTAAACCTGTTTACAGCAGGAATAAACCTGTTTACAGCAGAAATAAACCTGTTCACAGCAGGAATAAACCTGTTTAAAGCAAAAAATTAAACCTGTTCACAGCAGGAATAAACCTGTTTAAAGCAAAAAATTAAACCTGTTCACAGCAGGAATAAACCTTTTTACAGCAGGTATAAACCTGTTACAGCAGGAATAAACACGTTTACAGCAAAAAATTAAACCTGTTCACAGCAGGAATAAACCTGTTTGCAGCAAAAAAATTAAACCTGTATACAGCAAAAAATTAAACCTGTTTACAGCAGGAATAAACCTGTTTACAGCAGAAATAAACCTGTTCACAGCAGGAATAAACCTGTTTAAAGCAGTTATAAACATGGTTACAGCAGGAATAAACCTGTTTACAGCAAAAAATTAAACCTGTTCACAGCAGGAATAAACATGTTCACAGCAGGAATAAACCTTTTTACAGCAGGTATAAACCTGTTACAGCAGGAATAAACACGTTTACAGCAAAAAATTAAACCTGTTCACAGCAGGAATAAACCTGTTTGCAGCAAAAAAATTAAACCTGTATACAGCAAAAAATTAAACCTGTTTACAGCAGGAATAAACCTGTTTACAGCAGAAATAAACCTGTTCACAGCAGGAATAAACCTGTTTAAAGCAAAAAATTAAACCTGTTCACAGCAGGAATAAACCTGTTTAAAGCAAAAAATTAAACCTGTTCACAGCAGGAATAAACATGTTCACAGCAGGAATAAACCTTTTTACAGCAGGTATAAACCTGTTACAGCAGGAATAAACACGTTTACAGCAGAAATAAACACGTTTACAGCAGGAATAAACACGTTTACAGCAGTTATAAACATGGTTACAGCAGGAATACACCTGTTTACAGCAGTAATAAACACGTTTACAGCAGGAATGAACAAGTTTACAGCAGGAATAAAGATGTTCACAGCAGGAATAAACAAGTTTACAGCAGAAATAAACATGTTTACAGCAGGAATAAACCTGTTTGCAGCAAAAAATTAAACCTGTATACAGCATAAAATTAAACCTGTTTACAGCAGGAATAAACATGTTTACAGCAGGAATAAACATGTTTACAGCAGAAATAAACCTGTTTACAGCAGGAATAAACCTGTTTACAGCAGGAATAAACACGTTTACAGCAGGAATAAACCTGTTTGCAGCAACAAAATTAAACCTGTATACAGCAAAAAATTAAACCTGTTTACAGCAGGAATAAACCTGTTTACAGCAGAAATAAACCTGTTCACAGCAGGAATAAACCTGTTTAAAGCAAAAAATTAAACCTGTTCACAGCAGGAATAAACCTGTTTAAAGCAAAAAATTAAACCTGTTCACAGCAGGAATAAACATGTTCACAGCAGGAATAAACCTTTTTACAGCAGGTATAAACCTGTTACAGCAGGTATAAACCTGTTACAGCAGAAATAAACACGTTTACAGCAGGAATAAACACGTTTACAGCAGTTATAAACATGGTTACAGCAGGAATACACCTGTTTACAGCAGAAATAAACCTGTTCACAGCAGGAATAAACCTGTTTAAAGCAAAAAATTAAACCTGTTCACAGCAGGAATAAACCTGTTTAAAGCAAAAAATTAAACCTGTTCACAGCAGGAATAAACATGTTCACAGCAGGAATAAACCTTTTTACAGCAGGTATAAACCTGTTACAGCAGGAATAAACACGTTTACAGCAGAAATAAACACGTTTACAGCAGAAATAAACACGTTTACAGCAGGAATAAACACGTTTACAGCAATTATAAACATGGTTACAGCAGGAATACACCTGTTTACAGCAGTAATAAACACGTTTACAGCAGGAATGAACAAGTTTACAGCAGGAATAAAGATGTTCACAGCAGGAATAAACAAGTTTACAGCAGAAATAAACATGTTTACAGCAGGAATAAACCTGTTTGCAGCAAAAAATTAAACCTGTATACAGCATAAAATTAAACCTGTTTACAGCAGGAATAAACATGTTTACAGCAGAAATAAACCTGTTTACAGCAGGAATAAACCTGTTTACAGCAGGAATAAACCTGTTTACAGCAGGAATAAACCTGTTCACAGAAGGAATAAACACGTTTACAGCAGGAATAAACACGTTTACAGCAGGAATAAACACGTTTACAGCAGGAATAAACACGTTTACAGCAGGAATAAACATGTTTACAGCAGGAATAAACATGTTTACAGCAGGAATAAACACGTTTACAGCAGTAATAAACACGTTTACAGCAGTAATAAACACGTTTACAGCAGGAATAAACAAGTTTACTGCAGGAATAAACACGTTTACAGCAGGAATAAACACGTTTACAGCAGTTAAAAACATGGTTACAGCAGGAATAAACCTGTTTACAGCAAAAAATTAAACCTGTTCACAGCAGGAATAAACCTGTTTAAAGCAAAAAATTAAACCTGTTCACAGCAGGAATAAACATGTTCACAGCAGGAATAAACCTTTTTACAGCAGGTATAAACCTGTTACAGCAGGAATAAACACGTTTACAGCAGAAATAAACATGTTTACAGCAGAAATAAACACGTTTACAGCAGAAATAAACATGTTTACAGCAGAAATAAACATGTTTACAGCAGGAATAAACCTGTTTACAGTAGGAATAAACCTGTTTACAGTAGGAATAAACCTGTTAACAGCAGGAATACACCTGTTTACAGCAGGAATACACCTGTTTACAGTAGGAATAAACCTGTTTACAGTAGGAATAAACCTGTTAACAGCAGGAATACACCTGTTTACAGCAGGAATACACCTGTTTACAGCAGAAATAAACACTTTAACAGCAGGAATAAACATGTTTACAGCAGGAATAAACATGTTTACAGCAGGAATAAACACGTTTACAGCAGGAATGAACAAGTTTACAGCAGGAATAAAGATGTTCACAGCAGGAATAAACAAGTTTACAGCAGGAATAAACATGTTTACAGCAGGAATAAACCTGTTTGCAGCAAAAAAATTAAACCTGTATACAGCAAAAAATTAAACCTGTTTACAGCAGGAATAAACCTGTTTACAGCAGAAATAAACCTGTTCACAGCAGGAATAAACCTGTTTAAAGCAAAAAATTAAACCTGTTCACAGCAGGAATAAACCTGTTTAAAGCAAAAAATTAAACCTGTTCACAGCAGGAATAAACATGTTCACAGCAGGAATAAACCTTTTTACAGCAGGTATAAACCTGTTACAGCAGGAATAAACACGTTTACAGCAAAAAATTAAACCTGTTCACAGCAGGAATAAACCTGTTTGCAGCAAAAAAATTAAACCTGTATACAGCAAAAAATTAAACCTGTTTACAGCAGGAATAAACCTGTTTACAGCAGAAATAAACCTGTTCACAGCAGGAATAAACCTGTTTAAAGCAGTTATAAACATGGTTACAGCAGGAATAAACCTGTTTACAGCAAAAAATTAAACCTGTTCACAGCAGGAATAAACATGTTCACAGCAGGAATAAACCTTTTTACAGCAGGTATAAACCTGTTACAGCAGGAATAAACACGTTTACAGCAAAAAATTAAACCTGTTCACAGCAGGAATAAACCTGTTTGCAGCAAAAAAATTAAACCTGTATACAGCAAAAAATTAAACCTGTTTACAGCAGGAATAAACCTGTTTACAGCAGAAATAAACCTGTTCACAGCAGGAATAAACCTGTTTAAAGCAAAAAATTAAACCTGTTCACAGCAGGAATAAACCTGTTTAAAGCAAAAAATTAAACCTGTTCACAGCAGGAATAAACATGTTCACAGCAGGAATAAACCTTTTTACAGCAGGTATAAACCTGTTACAGCAGGAATAAACACGTTTACAGCAGAAATAAACACGTTTACAGCAGGAATAAACACGTTTACAGCAGTTATAAACATGGTTACAGCAGGAATACACCTGTTTACAGCAGTAATAAACACGTTTACAGCAGGAATGAACAAGTTTACAGCAGGAATAAAGATGTTCACAGCAGGAATAAACAAGTTTACAGCAGAAATAAACATGTTTACAGCAGGAATAAACCTGTTTGCAGCAAAAAATTAAACCTGTATACAGCATAAAATTAAACCTGTTTACAGCAGGAATAAACATGTTTACAGCAGGAATAAACATGTTTACAGCAGAAATAAACCTGTTTACAGCAGGAATAAACCTGTTTACAGCAGGAATAAACACGTTTACAGCAGGAATAAACCTGTTTGCAGCAACAAAATTAAACCTGTATACAGCAAAAAATTAAACCTGTTTACAGCAGGAATAAACCTGTTTACAGCAGAAATAAACCTGTTCACAGCAGGAATAAACCTGTTTAAAGCAAAAAATTAAACCTGTTCACAGCAGGAATAAACATGTTCACAGCAGGAATAAACCTTTTTACAGCAGGTATAAACCTGTTACAGCAGGTATAAACCTGTTACAGCAGAAATAAACACGTTTACAGCAGGAATAAACACGTTTACAGCAGTTATAAACATGGTTACAGCAGGAATACACCTGTTTACAGCAGTAATAAACACGTTTACAGCAGGAATGAACAAGTTCACAGCAGAAATAAACACGTTTACAGCAGAAATAAACATGTTTACAGCAGAAATAAACATGTTTACAGCAGGAATAAACCTGTTTACAGTAGGAATAAACCTGTTTACAGTAGGAATAAACCTGTTTACAGTAGGAATAAACCTGTTAACAGCAGGAATACACCTGTTTACAGCAGGAATACACCTGTTTACAGCAGAAATAAACACTTTAACAGCAGGAATAAACATGTTTACAGCAGGAATAAACATGTTTACAGCAGGAATAAACACGTTTACAGCAGGAATGAACAAGTTTACAGCAGGAATAAAGATGTTCACAGCAGGAATAAACAAGTTTACAGCAGGAATAAACATGTTTACAGCAGGAATAAACCTGTTTGCAGCAAAAAAATTAAACCTGTATACAGCATAAAATTAAACCTGTTTACAGCAGGAATAAACATGTTTACAGCAGGAATAAACATGTTTACAGCAGAAATAAACCTGTTTACAGCAGGAATAAACCTGTTTACAGCAGGAATAAACACGTTTACAGCAGGAATAAACCTGTTTGCAGCAACAAAATTAAACCTGTATACAGCAAAAAATTAAACCTGTTTACAGCAGGAATAAACCTGTTTACAGCAGAAATAAACCTGTTCACAGCAGGAATAAACCTGTTTAAAGCAAAAAATTAAACCTGTTCACAGCAGGAATAAACCTGTTTAAAGCAAAAAATTAAACCTGTTCACAGCAGGAATAAACATGTTCACAGCAGGAATAAACCTTTTTACAGCAGGTATAAACCTGTTACAGCAGGTATAAACCTGTTACAGCAGAAATAAACACGTTTACAGCAGGAATAAACACGTTTACAGCAGTTATAAACATGGTTACAGCAGGAATACACCTGTTTACAGCAGAAATAAACCTGTTCACAGCAGGAATAAACCTGTTTAAAGCAAAAAATTAAACCTGTTCACAGCAGGAATAAACATGTTCACAGCAGGAATAAACCTTTTTACAGCAGGTATAAACCTGTTACAGCAGGAATAAACACGTTTACAGCAGAAATAAACACGTTTACAGCAGAAATAAACACGTTTACAGCAGGAATAAACACGTTTACAGCAATTATAAACATGGTTACAGCAGGAATACACCTGTTTACAGCAGTAATAAACACGTTTACAGCAGGAATGAACAAGTTTACAGCAGGAATAAAGATGTTCACAGCAGGAATAAACAAGTTTACAGCAGAAATAAACATGTTTACAGCAGGAATAAACCTGTTTGCAGCAAAAAATTAAACCTGTATACAGCATAAAATTAAACCTGTTTACAGCAGGAATAAACATGTTTACAGCAGAAATAAACCTGTTTACAGCAGGAATAAACCTGTTTACAGCAGGAATAAACCTGTTTACAGCAGGAATAAACCTGTTCACAGAAGGAATAAACACGTTTACAGCAGGAATAAACACGTTTACAGCAGGAATAAACACGTTTACAGCAGGAATAAACACGTTTACAGCAGGAATAAACATGTTTACAGCAGGAATAAACATGTTTACAGCAGGAATAAACACGTTTACAGCAGTAATAAACACGTTTACAGCAGTAATAAACACGTTTACAGCAGGAATAAACAAGTTTACTGCAGGAATAAACACGTTTACAGCAGGAATAAACACGTTTACAGCAGTTAAAAACATGGTTACAGCAGGAATAAACCTGTTTACAGCAAAAAATTAAACCTGTTCACAGCAGGAATAAACCTGTTTAAAGCAAAAAATTAAACCTGTTCACAGCAGGAATAAACATGTTCACAGCAGGAATAAACCTTTTTACAGCAGGTATAAACCTGTTACAGCAGGAATAAACACGTTTACAGCAGAAATAAACATGTTTACAGCAGAAATAAACACGTTTACAGCAGAAATAAACATGTTTACAGCAGAAATAAACATGTTTACAGCAGGAATAAACCTGTTTACAGTAGGAATAAACCTGTTTACAGTAGGAATAAACCTGTTTACAGTAGGAATAAACCTGTTAACAGCAGGAATACACCTGTTTACAGCAGGAATACACCTGTTTACAGCAGAAATAAACACTTTAACAGCAGGAATAAACATGTTTACAGCAGGAATAAACATGTTTACAGCAGGAATAAACACGTTTACAGCAGGATTGAACAAGTTTACAGCAGGAATAAAGATGTTCACAGCAGGAATAAACAAGTTTACAGCAGGAATAAACATGTTTACAGCAGGAATAAACCTGTTTGCAGCAAAAAAATTAAACCTGTATACAGCAAAAAATTAAACCTGTTTACAGCAGGAATAAACCTGTTTACAGCAGAAATAAACCTGTTCACAGCAGGAATAAACCTGTTTAAAGCAAAAAATTAAACCTGTTCACAGCAGGAATAAACCTGTTTAAAGCAAAAAATTAAACCTGTTCACAGCAGGAATAAACCTTTTTACAGCAGGTATAAACCTGTTACAGCAGGAATAAACACGTTTACAGCAAAAAATTAAACCTGTTCACAGCAGGAATAAACCTGTTTGCAGCAAAAAAATTAAACCTGTATACAGCAAAAAATTAAACCTGTTTACAGCAGGAATAAACCTGTTTACAGCAGAAATAAACCTGTTCACAGCAGGAATAAACCTGTTTAAAGCAGTTATAAACATGGTTACAGCAGGAATAAACCTGTTTACAGCAAAAAATTAAACCTGTTCACAGCAGGAATAAACATGTTCACAGCAGGAATAAACCTTTTTACAGCAGGTATAAACCTGTTACAGCAGGAATAAACACGTTTACAGCAAAAAATTAAACCTGTTCACAGCAGGAATAAACCTGTTTGCAGCAAAAAAATTAAACCTGTATACAGCAAAAAATTAAACCTGTTTACAGCAGGAATAAACCTGTTTACAGCAGAAATAAACCTGTTCACAGCAGGAATAAACCTGTTTAAAGCAGTTATAAACATGGTTACAGCAGGAATAAACCTGTTTACAGCAAAAAATTAAACCTGTTCACAGCAGGAATAAACATGTTCACAGCAGGAATAAACCTTTTTACAGCAGGTATAAACCTGTTACAGCAGGAATAAACACGTTTACAGCAAAAAATTAAACCTGTTCACAGCAGGAATAAACCTGTTTGCAGCAAAAAAATTAAACCTGTATACAGCAAAAAATTAAACCTGTTTACAGCAGGAATAAACCTGTTTACAGCAGAAATAAACCTGTTCACAGCAGGAATAAACCTGTTTAAAGCAAAAAATTAAACCTGTTCACAGCAGGAATAAACCTGTTTAAAGCAAAAAATTAAACCTGTTCACAGCAGGAATAAACATGTTCACAGCAGGAATAAACCTTTTTACAGCAGGTATAAACCTGTTACAGCAGGAATAAACACGTTTACAGCAGAAATAAACACGTTTACAGCAGGAATAAACACGTTTACAGCAGTTATAAACATGGTTACAGCAGGAATACACCTGTTTACAGCAGTAATAAACACGTTTACAGCAGGAATGAACAAGTTTACAGCAGGAATAAAGATGTTCACAGCAGGAATAAACAAGTTTACAGCAGAAATAAACATGTTTACAGCAGGAATAAACCTGTTTGCAGCAAAAAATTAAACCTGTATACAGCATAAAATTAAACCTGTTTACAGCAGGAATAAACATGTTTACAGCAGGAATAAACATGTTTACAGCAGAAATAAACCTGTTTACAGCAGGAATAAACCTGTTTACAGCAGGAATAAACACGTTTACAGCAGGAATAAACCTGTTTGCAGCAACAAAATTAAACCTGTATACAGCAAAAAATTAAACCTGTTTACAGCAGGAATAAACCTGTTTACAGCAGAAATAAACCTGTTCACAGCAGGAATAAACCTGTTTAAAGCAAAAAATTAAACCTGTTCACAGCAGGAATAAACCTGTTTAAAGCAAAAAATTAAACCTGTTCACAGCAGGAATAAACATGTTCACAGCAGGAATAAACCTTTTTACAGCAGGTATAAACCTGTTACAGCAGGTATAAACCTGTTACAGCAGAAATAAACACGTTTACAGCAGGAATAAACACGTTTACAGCAGTTATAAACATGGTTACAGCAGGAATACACCTGTTTACAGCAGTAATAAACACGTTTACAGCAGGAATGAACAAGTTCACAGCAGAAATAAACACGTTTACAGCAGAAATAAACATGTTTACAGCAGAAATAAACATGTTTACAGCAGGAATAAACCTGTTTACAGTAGGAATAAACCTGTTTACAGTAGGAATAAACCTGTTTACAGTAGGAATAAACCTGTTAACAGCAGGAATACACCTGTTTACAGCAGGAATACACCTGTTTACAGCAGAAATAAACACTTTAACAGCAGGAATAAACATGTTTACAGCAGGAATAAACATGTTTACAGCAGGAATAAACACGTTTACAGCAGGAATGAACAAGTTTACAGCAGGAATAAAGATGTTCACAGCAGGAATAAACAAGTTTACAGCAGGAATAAACATGTTTACAGCAGGAATAAACCTGTTTGCAGCAAAAAAATTAAACCTGTATACAGCATAAAATTAAACCTGTTTACAGCAGGAATAAACATGTTTACAGCAGGAATAAACATGTTTACAGCAGAAATAAACCTGTTTACAGCAGGAATAAACCTGTTTACAGCAGGAATAAACACGTTTACAGCAGGAATAAACCTGTTTGCAGCAACAAAATTAAACCTGTATACAGCAAAAAATTAAACCTGTTTACAGCAGGAATAAACCTGTTTACAGCAGAAATAAACCTGTTCACAGCAGGAATAAACCTGTTTAAAGCAAAAAATTAAACCTGTTCACAGCAGGAATAAACCTGTTTAAAGCAAAAAATTAAACCTGTTCACAGCAGGAATAAACATGTTCACAGCAGGAATAAACCTTTTTACAGCAGGTATAAACCTGTTACAGCAGGTATAAACCTGTTACAGCAGAAATAAACACGTTTACAGCAGGAATAAACACGTTTACAGCAGTTATAAACATGGTTACAGCAGGAATACACCTGTTTACAGCAGAAATAAACCTGTTCACAGCAGGAATAAACCTGTTTAAAGCAAAAAATTAAACCTGTTCACAGCAGGAATAAACCTGTTTAAAGCAAAAAATTAAACCTGTTCACAGCAGGAATAAACATGTTCACAGCAGGAATAAACCTTTTTACAGCAGGTATAAACCTGTTACAGCAGGAATAAACACGTTTACAGCAGAAATAAACACGTTTACAGCAGAAATAAACACGTTTACAGCAGGAATAAACACGTTTACAGCAATTATAAACATGGTTACAGCAGGAATACACCTGTTTACAGCAGTAATAAACACGTTTACAGCAGGAATGAACAAGTTTACAGCAGGAATAAAGATGTTCACAGCAGGAATAAACAAGTTTACAGCAGAAATAAACATGTTTACAGCAGGAATAAACCTGTTTGCAGCAAAAAATTAAACCTGTATACAGCATAAAATTAAACCTGTTTACAGCAGGAATAAACATGTTTACAGCAGAAATAAACCTGTTTACAGCAGGAATAAACCTGTTTACAGCAGGAATAAACCTGTTCACAGAAGGAATAAACACGTTTACAGCAGGAATAAACACGTTTACAGCAGGAATAAACACGTTTACAGCAGGAATAAACACGTTTACAGCAGGAATAAACATGTTTACAGCAGGAATAAACATGTTTACAGCAGGAATAAACACGTTTACAGCAGGAATAAACACGTTTACAGCAGTAATAAACACGTTTACAGCAGGAATAAACAAGTTTACTGCAGGAATAAACACGTTTACAGCAGGAATAAACACGTTTACAGCAGTTAAAAACATGGTTACAGCAGGAATAAACCTGTTTACAGCAAAAAATTAAACCTGTTCACAGCAGGAATAAACCTGTTTAAAGCAAAAAATTAAACCTGTTCACAGCAGGAATAAACATGTTCACAGCAGGAATAAACCTTTTTACAGCAGGTATAAACCTGTTACAGCAGGAATAAACACGTTTACAGCAGAAATAAACATGTTTACAGCAGAAATAAACACGTTTACAGCAGAAATAAACATGTTTACAGCAGAAATAAACATGTTTACAGCAGGAATAAACCTGTTTACAGTAGGAATAAACCTGTTTACAGTAGGAATAAACCTGTTTACAGCAGGAATAAACACGTTTACAGCAGTTATAAACATGGTTACAGCAGGAATACACCTGTTTACAGCAGTAATAAACACGTTTACAGCAGGAATGAACAAGTTTACAGCAGGAATAAAGATGTTCACAGCAGGAATAAACAAGTTTACAGCAGAAATAAACATGTTTACAGCAGGAATAAACCTGTTTGCAGCAAAAAATTAAACCTGTATACAGCATAAAATTAAACCTGTTTACAGCAGGAATAAACATGTTTACAGCAGGAATAAACATGTTTACAGCAGAAATAAACCTGTTTACAGCAGGAATAAACCTGTTTACAGCAGGAATAAACACGTTTACAGCAGGAATAAACCTGTTTGCAGCAACAAAATTAAACCTGTATACAGCAAAAAATTAAACCTGTTTACAGCAGGAATAAACCTGTTTACAGCAGAAATAAACCTGTTCACAGCAGGAATAAACCTGTTTAAAGCAAAAAATTAAACCTGTTCACAGCAGGAATAAACCTGTTTAAAGCAAAAAATTAAACCTGTTCACAGCAGGAATAAACATGTTCACAGCAGGAATAAACCTTTTTACAGCAGGTATAAACCTGTTACAGCAGGTATAAACCTGTTACAGCAGAAATAAACACGTTTACAGCAGGAATAAACACGTTTACAGCAGTTATAAACATGGTTACAGCAGGAATACACCTGTTTACAGCAGTAATAAACACGTTTACAGCAGGAATGAACAAGTTCACAGCAGAAATAAACACGTTTACAGCAGAAATAAACATGTTTACAGCAGAAATAAACATGTTTACAGCAGGAATAAACCTGTTTACAGTAGGAATAAACCTGTTTACAGTAGGAATAAACCTGTTTACAGTAGGAATAAACCTGTTAACAGCAGGAATACACCTGTTTACAGCAGGAATACACCTGTTTACAGCAGAAATAAACACTTTAACAGCAGGAATAAACATGTTTACAGCAGGAATAAACATGTTTACAGCAGGAATAAACACGTTTACAGCAGGAATGAACAAGTTTACAGCAGGAATAAAGATGTTCACAGCAGGAATAAACAAGTTTACAGCAGGAATAAACATGTTTACAGCAGGAATAAACCTGTTTGCAGCAAAAAAATTAAACCTGTATACAGCAAAAAATTAAACCTGTTTACAGCAGGAATAAACCTGTTTACAGCAGAAATAAACCTGTTCACAGCAGGAATAAACCTGTTTACAGCAAAAAATTAAACCTGTTCACAGCAGGAATAAACCTGTTTAAAGCAAAAAATTAAACCTGTTCACAGCAGGAATAAACATGTTCACAGCAGGAATAAACCTTTTTACAGCAGGTATAAACCTGTTCACAGCAGGAATAAACCTGTTTGCAGCAAAAAAATTAAACCTGTATACAGCAAAAAATTAAACCTGTTTACAGCAGGAATAAACCTGTTTACAGCAGAAATAAACCTGTTCACAGCAGGAATAAACCTGTTTAAAGCAGTTATAAACATGGTTACAGCAGGAATAAACCTGTTTACAGCAAAAAATTAAACCTGTTCACAGCAGGAATAAACATGTTCACAGCAGGAATAAACCTTTTTACAGCAGGTATAAACCTGTTACAGCAGGAATAAACACGTTTACAGCAAAAAATTAAACCTGTTCACAGCAGGAATAAACCTGTTTGCAGCAAAAAAATTAAACCTGTATACAGCAAAAAATTAAACCTGTTTACAGCAGGAATAAACCTGTTTACAGCAGAAATAAACCTGTTCACAGCAGGAATAAACCTGTTTAAAGCAAAAAATTAAACCTGTTCACAGCAGGAATAAACCTGTTTAAAGCAAAAAATTAAACCTGTTCACAGCAGGAATAAACATGTTCACAGCAGGAATAAACCTTTTTACAGCAGGTATAAACCTGTTACAGCAGGAATAAACACGTTTACAGCAGAAATAAACACGTTTACAGCAGGAATAAACACGTTTACAGCAGTTATAAACATGGTTACAGCAGGAATACACCTGTTTACAGCAGTAATAAACACGTTTACAGCAGGAATGAACAAGTTTACAGCAGGAATAAAGATGTTCACAGCAGGAATAAACAAGTTTACAGCAGAAATAAACATGTTTACAGCAGGAATAAACCTGTTTGCAGCAAAAAATTAAACCTGTATACAGCATAAAATTAAACCTGTTTACAGCAGGAATAAACATGTTTACAGCAGGAATAAACATGTTTACAGCAGAAATAAACCTGTTTACAGCAGGAATAAACCTGTTTACAGCAGGAATAAACACGTTTACAGCAGGAATAAACCTGTTTGCAGCAACAAAATTAAACCTGTATACAGCAAAAAATTAAACCTGTTTACAGCAGGAATAAACCTGTTTACAGCAGAAATAAACCTGTTCACAGCAGGAATAAACCTGTTTAAAGCAAAAAATTAAACCTGTTCACAGCAGGAATAAACCTGTTTAAAGCAAAAAATTAAACCTGTTCACAGCAGGAATAAACATGTTCACAGCAGGAATAAACCTTTTTACAGCAGGTATAAACCTGTTACAGCAGGTATAAACCTGTTACAGCAGAAATAAACACGTTTACAGCAGGAATAAACACGTTTACAGCAGTTATAAACATGGTTACAGCAGGAATACACCTGTTTACAGCAGTAATAAACACGTTTACAGCAGGAATGAACAAGTTCACAGCAGAAATAAACACGTTTACAGCAGAAATAAACAAGTTTACAGCAGAAATAAACATGTTTACAGCAGGAATAAACCTGTTTACAGTAGGAATAAACCTGTTTACAGTAGGAATAAACCTGTTTACAGTAGGAATAAACCTGTTAACAGCAGGAATACACCTGTTTACAGCAGGAATACACCTGTTTACAGCAGAAATAAACACTTTAACAGCAGGAATAAACATGTTTACAGCAGGAATAAACATGTTTACAGCAGGAATAAACACGTTTACAGCAGGAATGAACAAGTTTACAGCAGGAATAAAGATGTTCACAGCAGGAATAAACAAGTTTACAGCAGGAATAAACATGTTTACAGCAGGAATAAACCTGTTTGCAGCAAAAAAATTAAACCTGTATACAGCAAAAAATTAAACCTGTTTACAGCAGGAATAAACCTGTTTACAGCAGAAATAAACCTGTTCACAGCAGGAATAAACCTGTTTACAGCAAAAAATTAAACCTGTTCACAGCAGGAATAAACCTGTTTAAAGCAAAAAATTAAACCTGTTCACAGCAGGAATAAACATGTTCACAGCAGGAATAAACCTTTTTACAGCAGGAATAAACATGTTCACAGCAGGAATAAACCTTTTTACAGCAGGTATAAACCTGTTACAGCAGGAATAAACACGTTTACAGCAGAAATAAACACGTTTACAGCAGGAATAAACACGTTTACAGCAGTTATAAACATGGTTACAGCAGGAATACACCTGTTTACAGCAGTAATAAACACGTTTACAGCAGGAATGAACAAGTTTACAGCAGGAATAAAGATGTTCACAGCAGGAATAAACAAGTTTACAGCAGAAATAAACATGTTTACAGCAGGAATAAACCTGTTTGCAGCAAAAAATTAAACCTGTATACAGCATAAAATTAAACCTGTTTACAGCAGGAATGAACATGTTTACAGCAGGAATAAACATGTTTACAGCAGAAATAAACCTGTTTACAGCAGGAATAAACCTGTTTACAGCAGGAATAAACACGTTTACAGCAGGAATAAACCTGTTTGCAGCAACAAAATTAAACCTGTATACAGCAAAAAATTAAACTTGTTTACAGCAGGAATAAACCTGTTTACAGCAGAAATAAACCTGTTCACAGCAGGAATAAACCTGTTTAAAGCAAAAAATTAAACCTGTTCACAGCAGGAATAAACCTGTTTAAAGCAAAAAATTAAACCTGTTCACAGCAGGAATAAACATGTTCACAGCAGGAATAAACCTTTTTACAGCAGGTATAAACCTGTTACAGCAGGTATAAACCTGTTACAGCAGAAATAAACACGTTTACAGCAGGAATAAACACGTTTACAGCAGTTATAAACATGGTTACAGCAGGAATACACCTGTTTACAGCAGTAATAAACACGTTTACAGCAGGAATGAACAAGTTCACAGCAGGAATAAACAAGTTTACAGCAGGAATAAACATGTTTACAGCAGAAATAAACCTGTTTACAGCAGGAATAAACCTGTTTACAGCAGGAATAAACCTGTTTACAGCAGGAATAAACCTGTTTACAGCAGGAATAAGCACGTTTACAGCAGGAATAAACACGTTTACAGCAGGAATAAACATGTTTACAGCAGGAATAAACATGTTTACAGCAGGAATAAACATGTTTACAGCAGGAATAAACATGTTTACAGCAGGAATAAACAAGTTTACTGCAGGAATAAACACGTTTACAGCAGGAATAAACACGTTTACAGCAGTTATAAACATGGTTACAGCAAAAAATTAAACCTGTTCACAGCAGGAATAAACATGTTCACAGCAGGAATAAACCTTTTTACAGCAGGTATAAACCTGTTACAGCAGGAATAAACACGTTTACAGCAAAAAATTAAACCTGTTCACAGCAGGAATAAACCTGTTTGCAGCAAAAAAATTAAACCTGTATACAGCAAAAAATTAAACCTGTTTACAGCAGGAATAAACCTGTTTACAGCAGAAATAAACCTGTTCACAGCAGGAATAAACCTGTTTAAAGCAAAAAATTAAACCTGTTCACAGCAGGAATAAACCTGTTTAAAGCAAAAAATTAAACCTGTTCACAGCAGGAATAAACATGTTCACAGCAGGAATAAACCTTTTTACAGCAGGTATAAACCTGTTACAGCAGGAATAAACACGTTTACAGCAGAAATAAACACGTTTACAGCAGGAATAAACACGTTTACAGCAGTTATAAACATGGTTACAGCAGGAATACACCTGTTTACAGCAGTAATAAACACGTTTACAGCAGGAATGAACAAGTTTACAGCAGGAATAAAGATGTTCACAGCAGGAATAAACAAGTTTACAGCAGAAATAAACATGTTTACAGCAGGAATAAACCTGTTTGCAGCAAAAAATTAAACCTGTATACAGCATAAAATTAAACCTGTTTACAGCAGGAATAAACATGTTTACAGCAGGAATAAACATGTTTACAGCAGAAATAAACCTGTTTACAGCAGGAATAAACCTGTTTACAGCAGGAATAAACACGTTTACAGCAGGAATAAACACGTTTACAGCAGGAATAAACACGTTTACAGCAGGAATAAACATGTTTACAGCAGGAATAAACATGTTTACAGCAGGAATAAACAAGTTTACTGCAGGAATAAACACGTTTACAGCAGGAATAAACACGTTTACAGCAGTTATAAACATGGTTACAGCAGGAATAAACCTGTTTACAGCAAAAAAATTAAACCTGTTCACAGCAGGAATAAACATGTTCACAGCAGGAATAAACCTTTTTACAGCAGGTATAAACCTGTTACAGCAGGAATAAACATGTTTACAGCAGAAATAAACACGTTTACAGCAGAAATAAACACGTTTACAGCAGAAATAAACACGTTTACAGCAGAAATAAACATGTTTACAGCAGGAATAAACCTGTTTACAGTAGGAATAAACCTGTTTA
The DNA here is from genome assembly GCF_933228915.1 of Telmatherina bonti. Lineage (NCBI taxonomy): Eukaryota > Metazoa > Chordata > Actinopteri > Atheriniformes > Telmatherinidae > Telmatherina > Telmatherina bonti. Next base: position 37,887,622 of record NC_136615.1, read on the forward strand.
CAGTAGGAATAAACCTGTTTACAGTAGGAATAAACCTGTTAACAGCATGAATAAACCGGTTTACAGCAGGAATACACCTGTTTACAGCAGGAATACACCTGTTTACAGCAGAAATAAACACTTTAACAGCAGGAATAAACATGTTTACAGCATGAATAAACATGTTTACAGCAGGAATAAACACGTTTACAGCAGGAATGAACAAGTTTACAGCAGGAATAAAGATGTTCACAGCGGGAATAAACAAGTTTACAGCAGGAATAAACATGTTTACAGCAGGAATAAACCTGTTTGCAGCAAAAAAAATTAAACCTGTATACAGCAAAAAATTAAACCTGTTTACAGCAGGAATAAACCTGTTTACAGCAGGAATAAACCTGTTCACAGCAGGAATAACCCTGTTTACAGCAGGAATAAACACGTTTACAGCAGGAATAAACACGTTTACAGCAGGAATAAACACGTTTACAGCAGGAATAAACATGTTTACAGCAGGAATAAACATGTTTACAGCAGGAATAAACACGTTTACAGCAGTAATAAACACGTTTACAGCAGGAATAAACAAGTTTACTGCAGGAATAAACACGTTTACAGCAGGAATAAACACGTTTACAGCAGGAATAAACATGTTTACAGCAGGAATAAACATGTTTACAGCAGGAATAAACAAGTTTACTGCAGGAATAAACACGTTTACAGCAGGAATAAACACGTTTACAGCAGTTATAAACATGGTTACAGCAGGAATAAACCTGTTTACAGTAGGAATAAACCTGTTTACAGTAGGAATAAACCTGTTTACAGTAGGAATAAACCTGTTAACAGCATGAATAAACCGGTTTACAGCAGGAATACACCTGTTTACAGCAGGAATACACCTGTTTACAGCAGAAATAAACACTTTAACAGCAGGAATAAACATGTTTACAGCATGAATAAACATGTTTACAGCAGGAATAAACACGTTTACAGCAGGAATGAACAAGTTTACAGCAGGAATAAAGATGTTCACAGCGGGAATAAACAAGTTTACAGCAGGAATAAACATGTTTACAGCAGGAATAAACCTGTTTGCAGCAAAAAAAATTAAACCTGTATACAGCAAAAAATTAAACCTGTTTACAGCAGGAATAAACCTGTTTACAGCAGGAATAAACCTGTTCACAGCAGGAATAACCCTGTTTACAGCAGGAATAAACACGTTTACAGCAGGAATAAACACGTTTACAGCAGGAATAAACACGTTTACAGCAGGAATAAACATGTTTACAGCAGGAATAAACATGTTTACAGCAGGAATAAACACGTTTACAGCAGTAATAAACACGTTTACAGCAGGAATAAACACGTTTACAGCAGGACTAAACACGTTTACAGCAGGAATAAACACGTTTACAGCAGGAATAAACATGTTTACAGCAGGAATAAACACGTTTACAGCAGGAATAAACACGTTTACAGCAGGAATAAACACGTTTACAGCAGGAATAAACATGTTTACAGCAGGAATAAACATGTTTACAGCAGGAATAAACAAGTTTACTGCAGGAATAAACACGTTTACAGCAGGAATAAACACGTTTACAGCAGTTATAAACATGGTTACAGCAGGAATAAACCTGTTTACAGCAAAAAAATTAAACCTGTTCACAGCAGGAATAAACATGTTCACAGCAGGAATAAACCTTTTTACAGCAGGTATAAACCTGTTACAGCAGGAATAAACATGTTTACAGCAGAAATAAACACGTTTACAGCAGAAATAAACACGTTTACAGCAGAAATAAACATGTTTACAGCAGGAATAAACCTGTTTACAGTAGGAATAAACCTGTTTACAGTAGGAATAAACCTGTTTACAGTAGGAATAAACCTGTTAACAGCATGAATAAACCGGTTTACAGCAGGAATACACCTGTTTACAGCAGGAATACACCTGTTTACAGCAGAAATAAACACTTTAACAGCAGGAATAAACATGTTTACAGCATGAATAAACATGTTTACAGCAGGAATAAACACGTTTACAGCAGGAATGAACAAGTTTACAGCAAGAATAAAGATGTTCACAGCAGGAATAAACAAGTTTACAGCAGGAATAAACATGTTTACAGCAGGAATAAACCTGTTTGCAGCAAAAAAAATTAAACCTGTATACAGCAAAAAATTAAACCTGTTTACAGCAAAAAATTAAACCTGTTTACAGCAGGAATAAACCTGTTTACAGCAGAAATAAACCTGTTCACAGCAGGAATAAACCTGTTTAAAGCAAAAAATTAAACCTGTTCACAGCAGGAATAAACCTGTTTAAAGCAAAAAATTAAACCTGTTCACAGCAGGAATAAACATGTTCACAGCAGGAATAAACCTTTTTACAGCAGGTATAAACCTGTTACAGCAGGTATAAACCTGTTACAGCAGAAATAAACACGTTTACAGCAGGAATAAACACGTTTACAGCAGTTATAAACATGGTTACAGCAGGAATACACCTGTTTACAGCAGTAATAAACACGTTTACAGCAGGAATGAACAAGTTCACAGCAGGAATAAACAAGTTTACAGCAGGAATAAACAAGTTTACAGCAGAAATAAACCTGTTTACAGCAGGAATAAACCTGTTTACAGCAGGAATAAACCTGTTTACAGCAGGAATAAACCTGTTTACAGCAGGAATAAGCACGTTTACAGCAGGAATAAACACGTTTACAGCAGGAATAAACACGTTTACAGCAGGAATAAACATGTTTACAGCAGGAATAAACATGTTTACAGCAGGAATAAACATGTTTACAGCAGGAATAAACATGTTTACAGCAGGAATAAACAAGTTTACTGCAGGAATAAACACGTTTACAGCAGGAATAAACACGTTTACAGCAGTTATAAACATGGTTACAGCAAAAAATTAAACCTGTTCACAGCAGGAATAAACATGTTCACAGCAGGAATAAACCTTTTTACAGCAGGTATAAACCTGTTACAGCAGGAATAAACACGTTTACAGCAAAAAATTAAACCTGTTCACAGCAGGAATAAACCTGTTTGCAGCAAAAAAATTAAACCTGTATACAGCAAAAAATTAAACCTGTTTACAGCAGGAATAAACCTGTTTACAGCAGAAATAAACCTGTTCACAGCAGGAATAAACCTGTTTAAAGCAAAAAATTAAACCTGTTCACAGCAGGAATAAACCTGTTTAAAGCAAAAAATTAAACCTGTTCACAGCAGGAATAAACATGTTCACAGCAGGAATAAACCTTTTTACAGCAGGTATAAACCTGTTACAGCAGGAATAAACACGTTTACAGCAGAAATAAACACGTTTACAGCAGGAATAAACACGTTTACAGCAGTTATAAACATGGTTACAGCAGGAATACACCTGTTTACAGCAGTAATAAACACGTTTACAGCAGGAATGAACAAGTTTACAGCAGGAATAAAGATGTTCACAGCAGGAATAAACAAGTTTACAGCAGAAATAAACATGTTTACAGCAGGAATAAACCTGTTTGCAGCAAAAAATTAAACCTGTATACAGCATAAAATTAAACCTGTTTACAGCAGGAATAAACATGTTTACAGCAGGAATAAACATGTTTACAGCAGAAATAAACCTGTTTACAGCAGGAATAAACCTGTTTACAGCAGGAATAAACCTGTTTACAGCAGGAATAAACACGTTTACAGCAGGAATAAACACGTTTACAGCAGGAATAAACACGTTTACAGCAGGAATAAACATGTTTACAGCAGGAATAAACATGTTTACAGCAGGAATAAACAAGTTTACTGCAGGAATAAACACGTTTACAGCAGGAATAAACACGTTTACAGCAGTTATAAACATGGTTACAGCAGGAATAAACCTGTTTACAGCAAAAAAATTAAACCTGTTCACAGCAGGAATAAACATGTTCACAGCAGGAATAAACCTTTTTACAGCAGGTATAAACCTGTTACAGCAGGAATAAACATGTTTACAGCAGAAATAAACACGTTTACAGCAGAAATAAACACGTTTACAGCAGAAATAAACACGTTTACAGCAGAAATAAACATGTTTACAGCAGGAATAAACCTGTTTACAGTAGGAATAAACCTGTTTACAGTAGGAATAAACCTGTTTACAGTAGGAATAAACCTGTTAACAGCATGAATAAACCGGTTTACAGCAGGAATACACCTGTTTACAGCAGGAATACACCTGTTTACAGCAGAAATAAACACTTTAACAGCAGGAATAAACATGTTTACAGCATGAATAAACATGTTTACAGCAGGAATAAACACGTTTACAGCAGGAATGAACAAGTTTACAGCAGGAATAAAGATGTTCACAGCGGGAATAAACAAGTTTACAGCAGGAATAAACATGTTTACAGCAGGAATAAACCTGTTTGCAGCAAAAAAAATTAAACCTGTATACAGCAAAAAATTAAACCTGTTTACAGCAGGAATAAACCTGTTTACAGCAGGAATAAACCTGTTCACAGCAGGAATAAACCTGTTTACAGCAGGAATAAACACGTTTACAGCAGGAATAAACACGTTTACAGCAGGAATAAACACGTTTACAGCAGGAATAAACATGTTTACAGCAGGAATAAACATGTTTACAGCAGGAATAAACACGTTTACAGCAGTAATAAACACGTTTACAGCAGGAATAAACAAGTTTACTGCAGGAATAAACACGTTTACAGCAGGAATAAACACGTTTACAGCAGGAATAAACACGTTTACAGCAGGAATAAACACGTTTACAGCAGGAATAAACACGTTTACAGCAGGAATAAACATGTTTACAGCAGGAATAAACACGTTTACAGCAGGAATAAACACGTTTACAGCAGTTATAAACATGGTTACAGCAGGAATAAACCTGTTTACAGCAAAAAAATTAAACCTGTTCACAGCAGGAATAAACATGTTCACAGCAGGAATAAACCTTTTTACAGCAGGTATAAACCTGTTACAGCAGGAATAAACATGTTTACAGCAGAAATAAACACGTTTACAGCAGAAATAAACACGTTTACAGCAGAAATAAACACGTTTACAGCAGAAATAAACATGTTTACAGCAGGAATAAACCTGTTTACAGTAGGAATAAACCTGTTTACAGTAGGAATAAACCTGTTTACAGTAGGAATAAACCTGTTAACAGCATGAATAAACCGGTTTACAGCAGGAATACACCTGTTTACAGCAGGAATACACCTGTTTACAGCAGAAATAAACACTTTAACAGCAGGAATAAACATGTTTACAGCAGGAATAAACCTGTTTGCAGCAAAAAAAATTAAACCTGTATACAGCAAAAAATTAAACCTGTTTACAGCAGGAATAAACCTGTTTACAGCAGGAATAAACCTGTTTACAGCAGGAATAAACACGTTTACAGCAGGAATAAACACGTTTACAGCAGGAATAAACACGTTTACAGCAGGAATAAACACGTTTACAGCAGGAATAAACATGTTTACAGCAGGAATAAACATGTTTACAGCAGGAATAAACACGTTTACAGCAGTAATAAACACGTTTACAGCAGGAATAAACAAGTTTACTGCAGGAATAAACACGTTTACAGCAGGAATAAACACGTTTACAGCAGTTAAAAACATGGTTACAGCAGGAATAAACCTGTTTACAGCAAAAAATTAAACCTGTTCACAGCAGGAATAAACCTGTTTAAAGCAAAAAATTAAACCTGTTCACAGCAGGAATAAACATGTTCACAGCAGGAATAAACCTTTTTACAGCAGGTATAAACCTGTTACAGCAGGAATAAACATGTTTACAGCAGGAATAAACATGTTTCCAGCAGGAATAAACACGTTTACAGCAGGAATGAACAAGTTTACAGCAGGAATGAACAAGTTTACAGCAGGAATAAACAAGTTTACAGCAGGAATAAACATGTTTACAGCATGAATAAACATGTTTACAGCAGGAATAAACACGTTTACAGCAGGAATGAACAAGTTTACAGCAGGAATAAAGATGTTCACAGCAGGAATAAACAAGTTTACAGCAGGAATAAACATGTTTACAGCAGGAATAAACCTGTTTGCAGCAAAAAAAATTAAACCTGTATACAGCAAAAAATTAAACCTGTTTACAGCAGGAATAAACCTGTTTACAGCAGGAATAAACACGTTTACAGCAGGAATAAACACGTTTACAGCAGGAATAAACACGTTTACAGCAGGAATAAACATGTTTACAGCAGGAATAAACACGTTTACAGCAGGAATAAACACGTTTACAGCAGTAATAAACACGTTTACAGCAGGAATAAACAAGTTTACTGCAGGAATAAACACGTTTACAGCAGGAATAAACACGTTTACAGCAGTTAAAAACATGGTTACAGCAGGAATAAACCTGTTTACAGCAAAAAATTAAACCTGTTCACAGCAGGAATAAACCTGTTTAAAGCAAAAAATTAAACCTGTTCACAGCAGGAATAAACATGTTCACAGCAGGAATAAACCTTTTTACAGCAGGAATAAACCTGTTACAGCAGGAATAAACATGTTTACAGCAGGAATAAACATGTTTCCAGCAGGAATAAACACGTTTACAGCAGGAATGAACAAGTTTACAGCAGGAATAAAGATGTTCACAGCAGGAATAAACAAGTTTACAGCAGGAATAAACATGTTTACAGCAGGAATAAACCTGTTTGCAGCAACAAAATTAAACCTGTATACAGCAAAAAATTAAACCTGTTTACAGCAGGAATAAACCTGTTTACAGCAGAAATAAACATGTTCACAGCAGGAATAAACCTGTTTAAAGCAAAAAATTAAACCTGTTCACAGCAGGAATAAACCTGTTTAAAGCAAAAAATTAAACCTGTTCACAGCAGGAATAAACATGTTCACAGCAGGAATAAACCTTTTTACAGCAGGTATAAACCTGTTACAGCAGGTATAAACCTGTTACAGCAGGTATAAACCTGTTACAGCAGAAATAAACACGTTTACAGCAGGAATAAACACGTTTACAGCAGTTATAAACATGGTTACAGCAGGAATACACCTGTTTACAGCAGTAATAAACACGTTTACAGCAGGAATGAACAGGTTCACAGCAGGAATAAACAAGTTTACAGCAGAAATAAACATGTTTACAGCAGGAATAAACCTGTTTGCAGCAAAAAATTAAACCTGTATACAGCATAAAATTAAACCTGTTTACAGCAGGAATAAACATGTTTACAGCAGAAATAAACCTGTTTACAGCAGGAATAAACCTGTTTACAGCAGGAATAAACCTGTTTACAGCAGGAATAAACCTGTTTACAGCAGGAATAAGCACGTTTACAGCAGGAATAAACACGTTTACAGCAGGAATAAACACGTTTACAGCAGGAATAAACATGTTTACAGCAGGAATAAACATGTTTACAGCAGGAATAAACATGTTTACAGCAGGAATAAACAAGTTTACTGCAGGAATAAACACGTTTACAGCAGGAATAAACACGTTTACAGCAGTTATAAACATGGTTACAGCAGGAATAAACCTGTTTACAGCAAAAAATTAAACCTGTTCACAGCAGGAATAAACATGTTCACAGCAGGAATAAACCTTTTTACAGCAGGTATAAACCTGTTACAGCAGGAATAAACACGTTTACAGCAGAAATAAACACGTTTACAGCAGAAATAAACATGTTTACAGCAGAAATAAACATGTTTACAGCAGGAATAAACCTGTTTACAGTAGGAATAAACCTGTTTACAGTAGGAATAAACCTGTTTACAGTAGGAATAAACCTGTTAACAGCATGAATAAACCTGTTTACAGCAGGAATACACCTGTTTACAGCAGAAATAAACACTTTAACAGCAGGAATAAACATGTTTACAGCATGAATAAACATGTTTACAGCAGGAATAAACACGTTTACGGCAGGAATGAACAAGTTTACAGCAGGAATAAACATGTTCACAGCAGGAATAAACAAGTTTACAGCAGGAATAAACATGTTTACAGCAGGAATAAACCTGTTTGCAGCAACAAAATTAAACCTGTATACAGCATAAAATTAAACCTGTTTACAGCAGGAATAAACCTGTTTACAGCAGAAATAAACCTGTTCACAGCAGGAATAAACCTGTTTACAGCAGGAATAAACACGTTTACAGCAGGAATAAACACGTTTACAGCAGGAATAAACACGTTTACAGCAGGAAAAAACAAGTTCACAGCAGGAATAAACAAGTTCACAGCAGGAATAAACACGTTTACAGCAGGAATAAACACGTTTACAGCAGTTATAAACATGGTTACAGCAGGAATAAACCTGTTTACAGCAAAAAATTAAACCTGTTCACAGCAGGAATAAACATGTTTACAGCAGAAATAAACAGGTTTACAGCAGAAATAAACCTGTTCACAGCAGGAATAAACACGTTTACAGCAGTTATAAACATGGTTACAGCAGGAATAAACCTGTTTACAGCAAAAAATTAAACCTGTTTACAGCAGGAATAAACATGTTTACAGCAGGAATAAACATGTTTACAATAAAAAATAAAAATGTTTACAGCAGGAATAAACCTGTTTACAGTAGGAATAAACCTGTTCACAGCAGGAATAAACATGTTTACAGCAGAAATAAACAGGTTTACAGCAGGAATAAACCTGTTTACAGCGAAAAATTAAACCTTTTCACAGCAGGAATAAACATGTTCACAGCAGGAATAAACCTTTTTACAGCAGGCATAAACGTGTTACAGCAGGAATAAACCTGTTTCCAGCAGGAATACACCTGTTTACACCAGGAATACACCTGTTTACAGCAGAAATAAACACTAACAGCAGAAATAAACACGTTTACAGCAAAAATAAACACGTTTACAGCAGTAATAAACACGTTTGCAGCAGGAATAAACATGTTTACAGCAGGAATACACCTGTTTACAGCAGAAATAAACACGTTTACAGCAAAAATAAACACGTTTACAGCAGTAATAAACATGTTTACAGCAGTAATAAACATGTTTACAACAGTAATAAACATGTTTACAACAGTAATAAACATGTTTACAGCAGTAATAAACATGTTTACAGCAGGAATAAACATGTTTCCAGCAGGAATACACCTGTTTACAGCAGGAATACACCTGTTTACAGCAGAAATAAACACTAACAGCAGAAATAAACACGTTTACAGCAAAAATAAACACGTTTACAGCAGTAATAAACACGTTTACAGCAGGAATAAACATGTTTACAGCAGGAATACACCCGTTTACAGCAGAAATAAACACTAACAGCAGAAATAAACACGTTTACAGCAAAAATAAACACGTTTACAGCAGTAATAAACACGTTTACAGCAGGAATAAACATGTTTACAGCAGGAATACACCTGTTTACAGCAGAAATAAACACGTTTACAGCAAAAATAAACATGTTTACAGCAGTAATAAACATGTTTACAGCAGTAATAAACATGTTTACAACAGTAATAAACATGTTTACAGCAGGAATAAACATGTTTACAGCAGGAATAAACATGTTTACAGCAGGAATAAACACGTTTACAACAGTTATAAACATGGTTACAGCAGTAATAAACATGTTTACAGCAGGAATAAACATGTTTACAGCAGGAATACACCTGTTTAAAGCAGAAATAAACACGTTTACAGCAAAAATAAACATGTTTACAGCAGTAATAAACATGTTTACAACAGTAATAAACATGTTTACAGCAGGAATAAACATGTTTACAGCAGGAATACACCCGTTTACAGCAGAAATAAACACTAACAGCAGAAATAAACACGTTTACAGCAAAAATAAACACGTTTACAGCAGGAATAAACACGTTCACAGCAGGAATAAACCTGTTCACAGCAGGAATAAACAAGTTCACAGCAGGAATAAACAAGTTCACAGCAGGAATAAACAAGTTCACAGCAGGAATAAACACGTTTACAGCAGGAATAAACACGTTTACAGCAGTTATAAACATGGTTACAGCAGGAATAAACCTGTTTACAGCAAAAAATTAAACCTGTTTACAGCAAAAAATTAAACCTGTTCACAGCAGGAATAAACATGTTTACAGCAGAAATAACCAGGTTTACAGCAAGAATAAACCTGTTTACAGCGAAAAATTAAACCTGTTCACAGCAGGAATAAACATGTTCACAGCAGGAATAAACCTTTTTACAGCAGGCATAAACGTGTTACAGCAGGAATAAACCTGTTTCCAGCAGGAATACACCTGTTTCCAGCAGGAATACACCTGTTTACAGCAGAAATAAACACTAACAGCAGAAATAAACACGTTTACAGCAGAAATAAACACGTTTACAGCAAAAATAAACACGTTTACAACAGTAATAAACATGTTTACAGCAGTAATAAACATGTTTACAGCAGAAATAAACACTAACAGCAGAAATAAACATGTTTACAGCAGGAATAAACATGTTTACAACAGTAATAAACATGTTTACAACAGTAATAAACATGTTTACAGCAGTAATAAACATGTTTACAGCAGGAATAAACATGTTTACAGCAGGAATACACCTGTTTGCAGCAAAAAATTAAACCTGTATACAGCAAAAAATTAAACCTGTTTACAGCAGGAATAAACCTGTTTACAGCAGGAATAAACCTGTTTACAGCAGGAATAAACCTGTTTACAGCAGAAATAAACCTGTTTACAGCAGAAATAAACCGGTTTACAGCAGAAATAAACCGGTTTACAGCAGAAATAAACCGGTTTACAGCAGGAATACACCTGTTTACAGCGGGAATAAACATGTTTACAGCGGGAATAAACATGTTTACAGCGGGAATAAACATTTTTACAGCAGGAATAAACCTGTTTACAGTAGGAATAAACCTGTTAACAGCATGAATAAAGCGGTTTACAGCAGGAATACACCTGTTTAAAGCAGGAATACACCTGTTTACAGCAGAAATAAACACTAACAGCAGAAATAAACATGTTTACAGCAGGAATAAACATGTTTACAACAGTAATAAACATGTTTACAACAGTAATAAACATGTTTACAGCAGTAATAAACATGTTTACAGCAGGAATAAACATGTTTACAGCAGGAATACACCTGTTTGCAGCAAAAAATTAAACCTGTATACAGCAAAAAATTAAACCTGTTTACAGCAGGAATAAACCTGTTTACAGCAGGAATAAACCTGTTTACAGCAGGAATAAACCTGTTTACAGCAGAAATAAACCTGTTTACAGCAGAAATAAACCGGTTTACAGCAGAAATAAACCGGTTTACAGCAGAAATAAACCGGTTTACAGCAGGAATACACCTGTTTACAGCGGGAATAAACATGTTTACAGCGGGAATAAACATGTTTACAGCGGGAATAAACATTTTTACAGCAGGAATAAACCTGTTTACAGTAGGAATAAACCTGTTAACAGCATGAATAAAGCGGTTTACAGCAGGAATACACCTGTTTAAAGCAGGAATACACCTGTTTACAGCAGAAATAAACATGTTTACAGCAGGAAAAAACACGTTTACAGCAGGAAAAAACACGTTTACAGCAGGAAAAAACACGTTTACAGCAGGAATAAACAAGTTCACAGCAGGAATAAACAAGTTCACAGCAGGAATAAACACGTTTACAGCAGGAATAAACACGTTTACAGCAGGAGTAAACACGTTTACAGCAGGAATAACCACGTTTACAGCAAGAATAAACCTGTTTACAGCAGGAATAAACCTGTTTACAGCAGAAATAAACCTGTTTACAGCAGAAATAAACCGGTTTACAGCAGGAATACACCTGTTTACAGCACGAATACACCTGTTTACAGCAGGAATAAACATGGTTACAGCAGGAATAAACATGGTTACAGCAAAAAAATAAACCTGTTCACAGCAGGAATAAACATGTTTACAGCAGAAATAAACAGGTTTACAGCAAGAATAAACCTGTTTACAGCGAAAAATTAAACCTGTTCACAGCAGGAATAAACATGTTCACAGCAGGAATAAACCTTTTTACAGCAGGCATAAACGTGTTACAGCAGGCATAAACGTGTTACAGCAGGAATAAACATGTTTCCAGCAGGAATACACCTGTTTCCAGCAGGAATACACCTGTTTACAGCAGAAATAAACACTAACAGCAGAAATAAACACGTTTACAGCAGTAATAAACACGTTAACAGCAGGAATAAACATGTTTACAGCAGGAATACACCTGTTTACAGCAGAAATAAACACGTTTACAGCAAAAATAAACACGTTTACAGCAGTAATAAACACGTTTACAGCAGTAATAAACATGTTTACAACAGTAATAAACATGTTTACAACAGTAATAAACATGTTTACAGCAGGAATAAACATGTTTACAGCAGGAATACACCTGTTTACAGCAGAAATAAACACTTTAACAGCAGAAATAAACACGTTTACAGCAAAAATAAACACGTTTACAGCAGAAATAAACATGTTTACAGCAGGAATAAACATGTTTACAGCAGGAATAAACATGTTTACAGCAGGAATAAAAATGTTTACAGCAGGAATAAAAAATTTTACAGCAGGAATAAACCTGTTTACAGTAGGAATAAACCTGTTAACAGCATGAATAACCTGTTAACAGCAGGAATACACCTGTTTACAGCAGAAATACACGTTTACAGCAGAAATAAACTCGTTTACAGCAGGAATAAACACGTTTACAGCAGGAATAAACACATTTACAGCAGGAATAAACACGTTTACAGCAGGAATAAACATGTTCACAGCAGGAATAAACACGTTTACAGCAGGAATAAACACGTTTACAGCAGTTATAAATATGGTTACAGCAGGAATAAACCTGTTTACAGCAAAAAATTAAACCTGTTCACAGCAGGGATAAACATGTTTACAGCAGAAATAAACAGGTTTACAGCAGGAATAAACCTGTTTACAGCAAAAAATTAAACCTGTTTACAGCAGGAATAAACCTGTTTAAAGCAAAAAATTAAACCTGTTCACAGCAGGAATAAACATGTTCACAGCAGGAATAAACACTAACATCAGAAATAAACACGTTTACAGCAGAAATAAACCGGTTTACAGCAGAAATAAACCGGTTTACAGCAGAAATAAAGCGGTTTACAGCAGGAATACACCTGTTTACAGCAGGAATAAACATGTTTACAGCGGGAATAAACATTTTTACAGCAGGAATAAACCTGTTTACAGCAAAAAATTAAACCTTTTCACAGCAGGAATAAACATGTTTACAGCAGAAATAAACACGTTTACAGCAGAAATTAACACTTTAACATCAGAAATAAACACGTTTACAGCAGTAATAAACACGTTTACAGCAGGAATAAACATGTTTACAGCAGGAATAAACATGTTTACAGCAGGAATAAAAACGTTTACAGCAGAAATAAACACTTTAACATCAGAAATAAACACGTTTACAGCAGTAATAAACACGTTTACAGCAGTAATAAACATGTTTACAGCAGGAATAAACCTGTTTACAGTAGGAATAAACCCGTTTACAGCAGGAATAAACCTGTTTAAAGCAAAAAATTAAACCTGTTCACAGCAGGAATAAACATTTTTACAGCAGGAATAAACATGTTTACAGCAGGACTACACCTGTTTACAGCAGGAATACACCTGTTTACAGCAGGAATAAAGTTTACAGCAGAAATAAACATGTTTACAGCAGGAATAAACACGTTTACAGCAGTAATAAACACGTTTACAGCAGGAATACACCTGTTTACAGCAGGAATAAACATGTTCACAGCAGGAATAAACACGTTTACAGCAGGAATAAATACGTTTACAGCAGTTATAAACATGGTTACAGCAGGAATACACCTGTTTACAGCAGAAATAAACATGTTTACAGCAGAAATAAACATGTTTACAGCAGGAATAAACCTGTTTGCAGCAAAAAATTAAACCTGTATACAGCATAAAATTAAACCTGTTTACAGCAGGAATAAACATGTTTACAGCAGAAATAAACCTGTTTACAGCAGGAATAAACCTGTTTACAGCAAAGAATTAAACCTGTATACAGTAAAAAATTAAACCTGTTTACAGCAGGAATAAACCTGTTTACAGCAGAAATAAACCTGTTTACAGCAGAAATAAACCGGTTTACAGCAGGAATACACCTGTTTACAGCAGGAATACACCTGTTTACAGCACGAATACACCTGTTTACAGCAGGAATAAACCTGTTTACAGCGAAAAATTAAACCTGTTTACAGCAGGAATAAACATGTTTACATCAGAAATAAACAGGTTTACAGCAGGAATAAACCTGTTTACAGCAGGAATAAACCTGTTTACAGTATGAATAAACCTGTTTACAGCAGGAATAAACCTGTTTACAGCAAAGAATTAAACCTGTATACAGTAAAAAATTAAACCTGTTTACAGCAGGAATAAACCTGTTTACAGCAGAAATAAACCTGTTTACAGCAGAAATAAACCGGTTTACAGCAGGAATACACCTGTTTACAGCAGGAATACACCTGTTTACAGCACGAATACACCTGTTTACAGCAGGAATAAACATTTTAACAGCAGGAATAAACCTGTTTACAGCGAAAAATTAAACCTGTTTACAGCAGGAATAAACATGTTTACAGCAGGAATAAACCTGTTTACAGCAGGAATAAACCTGTTTACAGTAGGAATAAACCTGTTAACAGCATGAATAAACCTGTTTACAGCAGTAATACACCTGTTTACAGCAGGAATACACCTGTTTACAGCAGAAATAAACACTTTAACAGCAGAAATAAACACGTTTACAGCAGTAATAAACATGTTTACAGCAGGAATAAACACGTTTACAGCAGGAATAAACACGTTTACAGCAGGAATAAAGATGTTCACAGCAGGAATAAACACGTTTACAGCAGTTATAAACATGGTTACAGCAGGAATACACTGTTTACAGCAGTAATAAACACGTTTACAGCAGAAATAAACACGTTTACAGCAGTAATAAACATGTTTACAGCAGGAATAAACCTGTTTACAGCAGGAATAAACATGTTTACAGTACAAATAAAACATGTTTACAGCAGGAATAAACCTGTTTGCAGCAAAAAATTAAACCTGTATACAGCAAGAAAATTAAACCTGTTTACAGCAGGAATAAACCGGTTTACAGCAGAAATAAAGCGGTTTACAGCAGGAATACACCTGTTTACAGCAGGAATAAACATGTTTACAGCGGGAATAAACATTTTTACAGCAGGAATAAACCTGTTTACAGCAAAAAATTAAACCTTTTCACAGCAGGAATAAACATGTTTACAGCAGAAATAAACACGTTTACAGCAGAAATTAACACTTTAACATCAGAAATAAACACGTTTACAGCAGTAATAAACATGTTTACAGCAGGAATAAACATGTTTACAGCAGGAATAAACACGTTTACAGCAGAAACAAACACTTTAACATCAGAAATAAACACGTTTACAGCAGTAATAAACACGTTTACAGCAGTAATAAACATGTTTACAGCAGGAATAAACCTGTTTACAGTAGGAATAAACCCGTTTACAGCAGGAATAAACCTGTTTACAGCAGGAATACACCTGTTTACAGCAGGAATACACCTGTTTACAGCAAAAATAAACATGTTTACAGCAGGAATGAACACGTTTACAGCAGGAATGAACACGTTTACAGCAAGAATGAACACGTTTACAGCAGGAATAAACATGTTTACAGCAGGAATAAAAGTGTTTACAGCAGGAATAAAAATGTTTACAGCAGAAATAAAAGTGTTTACAGCAGGAATAAAGTTTACAGCAGAAATAAACATGTTTACAGCAGGAATAAAGTTTACAGCAGAAATAAACATGTTTACAGCAGGAATAAACCTGTTTACAGTAGGAATAAACACGTTTACAGCAGTAATAAACACGTTTACAGCAGGAATACACCTGTTTACAGCAGAAATAAACACGTTTACAGCAGAAATAAACATGTTCACAGCAGGAATAAACACGTTTACAGCAGGAATAAATACGTTTACAGCAGTTATAAACATGGTTACAGCAGGAGTACACCTGTTTACAGCAGTAATAAACACGTTTACAGCAGAAATAAACATGTTTACAGCAGAAATAAACATGTTTACAGCAGGAATAAACCTGTTTGCAGCAAAAAATTTAACCTGTATACAGCATAAAATTAAACCTGTTTACAGCAGAAATAAACCTGTTTACAGCAGGAATAAACCTGTTTACAGCAGGAATAAACCTGTTTACAGCAGGAATAAACCTGTTCACAGCAGGAATAAACCTGTTTACAGCAGGAATAAACACGTTTACAGCAGGAATAAACACGTTTACAGCAGGAATAAACACGTTTACAGCAGGAATAAACATGTTTACAGCAGGAATAAACACGTTTACAGCAGGAATAAACACGTTTACAGCAGGAATAAACACGTTTACAGCAGGAATAAACAAGTTTACTGCACGAATAAACACGTTTACAGCAGGAATAAACAAGTTTACAGCAGTTATAAACATGGTTACAGCAGGAATAAACCTGTTTACAGCAAAAAATTAAACCTGTTCACAGCAGGAATAAACATGTTCACAGCAGGAATAAACCTTTTTACAGCAGGTATAAACCTGTTACAGCAGGAATAAACACGTTTACAGCAGAAATAAACATGTTTACAGCAGAAATAAACACGTTTACAGCAGAAATAACATGTTTACAGCAGAAATAAACATGTTTACAGCAGGAATAAACCTGTTTACAGTAGGAATAAACCTGTTTACAGCAGGAATGAACACGTTTACAGCAGGAATAAAGATGTTCACAGCAGGAATAAACAAGTTTACAGCAGGAATAAACATGTTTACAGCAGGAATAAACCTGTTTGCAGCAAAAAAATTAAACCTGTATACAGCAAAAAATTAAACCTGTTTACAGCAGGAATAAACCTGTTTACAGCAGAAATAAACCTGTTCACAGCAGGAATAAACCTGTTTAAAGCAAAAAATTAAACCTGTTCACAGCAGGAATAAACCTGTTTAAAGCAAAAAATTAAACCTGTTCACAGCAGGAATAAACATGTTCACAGCAGGAATAAACCTTTTTACAGCAGGTATAAACCTGTTACAGCAGGAATAAACACGTTTACAGCAGAAATAAACACGTTTACAGCAGAAATAAACACGTTTACAGCAGAAATAAACATGTTTACAGCAGAAATAAACATGTTTACAGCAGAAATAAACATGTTTACAGCAGGAATAAACCTGTTTACAGTAGGAATAAACCTGTTTACAGTAGGAATAAACCTGTTAACAGCATGAATAAACCTGTTTACAGCAGGAATACACCTGTTTACAGCAGGAATACACCTGTTTACAGCAGAAATAAACACTAACAGCAGGAATAAACATGTTTACAGCAGGAATAAACATGTTTACAGCAGGAATAAACACGTTTACAGCAGGAATGAACAAGTTTACAGCAGGAATAAAGATGTCCACAGCAGGAATAAACAAGTTTACAGCAGGAATAAACATGGTTACAGCAGGAATAAACCTGTTTGCAGCAAAAAAATTAAACCTGTATACAGCAAAAAATTAAACCTGTTTACAGCAGGAATAAACCTGTTTACAGCAGAAATAAACCTGTTTACAGCAGGAATAAACCTGTTTACAGCAGGAATAAACCTGTTTACAGCAGGAATAAACACGTTTACAGCAGGAATAAACAAGTTCACAGCAGGAATAAACAAGTTCACAGCAGGAATAAACACGTTTACAGCAGGAATAAACACGTTTACAGCAGAAATTAACACTTTAACATCAGAAATAAACACGTTTACAGCAGTAATAAACACGTTTACAGCAGGAATAAACATGTTTACAGCAGGAATAAACATGTTTACAGCAGGAATAAAAACGTTTACAGCAGAAATAAACACTTTAACATCAGAAATAAACACGTTTACAGCAGTAATAAACACGTTTACAGCAGTAATAAACATGTTTACAGCAGGAATAAACCTGTTTACAGTAGGAATAAACCCGTTTACAGCAGGAATAAACCTGTTTAAAGCAAAAAATTAAACCTGTTCACAGCAGGAATAAACATTTTTACAGCCGGAATAAACATGTTTACAGCAGGACTACACCTGTTTACAGCAGGAATACACCTGTTTACAGCAGGAATAAAGTTTACAGCAGAAATAAACATGTTTACAGCAGGAATAAACACGTTTACAGCAGTAATAAACACGTTTACAGCAGAAATAAACACTTTAACAGCAGGAATAAACACGTTTACAGCAGGAATTAACACGTTTACAGCAGAAATAAACATGGTTACAGCAGGAATGAACCTGTTCACAGCAGGAATAAACAAGTTCACAGCAGGAATAAAGATGTTCACAGCAGGAATAAACACGTTTACAGCAGGAATAAACACGTTTACAGCAGTTATAAAAATGGTTACAGCAGGAATACACCTGTTTACAGCAGTAATAAACACGTTTACAGCAGGAATGAACAAGTTTACAGCAGGAATAAAGATGTTCACAGCAGGAATAAACAAGTTTACAGCAGAAATAAACATGTTTACAGCAGGAATAAACCTGTTTGCAGCAAAAAATTAAACCTGTATACAGCATAAAATTAAACCTGTTTACAGCAGGAATAAAGTTTACAGCAGAAATAAACATGTTTACAGCAGGAATAAACACGTTTACAGCAGTAATAAACACGTTTACAGCAGAAATAAACACTTTAACAGCAGGAATAAACACGTTTACAGCAGGAATTAACACGTTTACAGCAGAAATAAACATGGTTACAGCAGGAATGAACCTGTTCACAGCAGGAATAAACAAGTTCACAGCAGGAATAAAGATGTTCACAGCAGGAATAAACACGTTTACAGCAGGAATAAACACGTTTACAGCAGTTATAAAAATGGTTACAGCAGGAATACACCTGTTTACAGCAGTAATAAACACGTTTACAGCAGAAATAAACCTGTTTACAGCAGGAATAAACACGTTTACAGCAGGAATAAACACGTTTACAGCAGGAATAAACACGTTTACAGCAGGAATAAACATGTTTACAGCAGGAATAAACACGTTTACAGCAGGAATAAACACGTTTACAGCAGGAATAAACACGTTTACAGCAGGAATAAACATGGTTACAGCAGGAATAAACCTGTTTACAGCAAAAAATTAAACATGTTCACAGCAGGAATAAACCTGTTTAAAGCAAAAAATTAAACCTGTTCACAGCAGGAATAAACATGTTCACAGCAGGAATAAACCTTTTTACAGCAGGTATAAACCTGTTACAGCAGGAATAAACACGTTTACAGCAGAAATAAACATGTTTACAGCAGAAATAAACACGTTTACAGCAGAAATAAACATGTTTACAGCAGAAATAAACATGTTTACAGCAGAAATAAACCTGTTTACAGCAGGAATAAACCTGTTTACAGCAGGAATAAACCTGTTTACAGTAGGAATAAACCTGTTTACAGTAGGAATAAACCTGTTAACAGCAGGAATAAACACTTTAACAGCAGGAATAAACATGTTTACAGCAGGAATACAACTTTTTACAGCAGGAATACACCTGTTTACAGCAGGAATAAACCTGTTTGCAGCAAAAAAATTAAACCTGTATACAGCAAAAAATTAAACCTGTTTACAGCAGGAATAAACCTGTTTACAGCAGAAATAAACCTGTTCACAGCAGGAATAAACCTGTTCACAGCAGGAATAAACACGTTTACAGCAGGAATAAACACGTTTACAGCAGGAATAAACATGTTTACAGCAGGAAAAAACACGTTTACAGCAGGAATAAACACGTTTACAGCAGGAATAAACAAGTTCACAGCAGGAATAAACAAGTTCACAGCAGGAATAAACAAGTTCACAGCAGGAATAAACACGTTTACAGCAGGAATAAACACGTTTACAGCAGGAATAAACACGTTTACAGCAGTTATAAACATGGTTACAGCAGGAATAAACCTGTTTACAGCAAAAAATTAAACCTGTTCACAGCAGCAATAAACCTTTTTACAGCAGGTATAAACCTGTTACAGCAGGAATAAACACGTTTACAGCAGAAATAAACATGTTTACAGCAGAAATAAACACGTTTACAGCAGAAATAAACATGTTTACAGCAGAAATAAACATGTTTACAGCAGAAATAAACATGTTTACAGCAGGAATAAACATGTTCACACCAGGAATACACCTGTTTACAGCAAAAATGTAAACCTGTTTACAGCAGGAATAAACCTGTTTAAAGCAAAAAATTAAACCTGTTCACAGCAGGAATAAACATTTTTACAGCAGGAATAAACATGTTTACAGCAGGAATACACCTGTTTACAGCAGAAATAAACATGTTTACAGCAGGAATAAACACGTTTACAGCAGGAATAAACACGTTTACAGCAGGAATAAACACGTTTACAGCAGGAATAAAAATGTTTACAGCAGAAATAAACATGTTTAAAGCAGGAATAAACCTGTTTACAGTAGGAATAAACCTGTTTACAGTAGGAATAAACCTGTTAACAGCATGAATAAACCTGTGTACAGCAGGAATACACCTGTTTACAGCAGGAATACACCTGTTTACAGCAGGAATAAACATGTTTACAGCAGAAATAAACATGTTTACAGCAGAAATAAACATGTTTACAGCAGGAATAAACATTTTTACAGCAGAAATACACTTGTTTACAGCAGGAATACACCTGTTTACAGCAGGAATAAACATGTTCACACCAGCAATACACCTGTTTACAGCAGGAATAAACCTGTTTACAGCAAAAAAGTAAACCTGTTTACAGCAGGAATAAACCTGTTTAAAGCAAAAAATTAAACCTGTTCACAGCAGGAATAAACATGTTCACAGCAGGAATAAACCTTTTTACAGCAGGAATACGACTTTTTACAGCAGGAATACACCTGTTTACAGCAGAAATAAACATGTTTACAGCAGGAATAAACACGTTTACAGCAGAAATAAACGTTTACAGCAGAAATAAACACGTTTACAGCAGAAATAAACATGTTTACAGCAGGAATAAACCTGTTTACAGTAGGAATAAACCTGTTAACAGCATGAATAAACCCGTTTACAGCAGGAATAAACCCGTTTACAGCAGGAATAAACCTGTTTAAAGCAAAAAATTAAACCTGTTCACAGCAGGAATAAACATTTTTACAGCAGGAATAAACATGTTTATAGCAGGACTACACCTGTTTACAGCAGGAATACACCTGTTTACAGCAGAAATAAACATGTTTACAGCAGGAAAACACCTGTTTACAGCAGGAATAAACACGTTTACAGCATGAATAAACACGTTTACAGCAGGAATAAACACGTTTACAGCAGGAATGAACACGTTTACAGCAGGAATAAACATGTTTACAGCAGGAATAAAAATGTTTACAGCAGAAATAAACATGTTTACAGCAGGAATAAAAATGTTTACAGCAGGAATAAAGATATTTACAGCAGGAATAAACATGTTCACACCAGGAATACACCTGGTTACAGTAAAAAAGTAAACCTGTTTACAGCAGGAATAAACCTGTTTAAAGCAAAAAATTAAACCTGTTCACAGCAGGAATAAACCTTTTTACAGCAGGAATACAACTTTTTACAGCAGGAATACACCTGTTTACAGCAGAAATAAACATGTTTACAGCAGGAATAAACACGTTTACAGCAGAAATAAACATGTTTACAGCAGAAATAAACACGTTTACAGCAGAAATAAACATGTTTACAGCAGGAATAAACCTGTTTACAGTAGGAATAAACCTGTTAACAGCATGAATAAACCCGTTTACAGCAGGAATAAACCTGTTTAAAGCAAAAAATTAAACCTGTTCACAGCAGGAATAAACATTTTTACAGCAGGAATAAACATGTTTACAGCAGGACTACACCTGTTTACAGCAGGAATACACCTGTTTACAGCAGAAATAAACATGTTTACAGCAGGAAAACACCTGTTTACAGCAGGAATAAACCTGTTTGCAGCAGGAATAAACCTGTTTAAAGCAAAAAATTAAACCTGTTCACAGCAGGAATAAACATTTTTACAGCAGGAATAAACATGTTTACAGCAGGAATACACCTGTTTACAGCAGAAATAAACATGTTTACAGCAGGAATAAACACGTTTACAGCAGGAATAAACACGTTTACAGCAGGAATAAACATGTTTACAGCAGGAATAAAAATGTTTACAGCAGAAATAAACCTGTTAACAGCATGAATAAACCTGTGTACAGCAGGAATACACCTGTTTACAGCAGGAATACACCTGTTTACAGCAGAAATAAACACGTTTACAGCAGAAATAAACATGTTTACAGCAGGAATGAACCTGTTTGCAGCAAAAAATTAAACCTGTATACAGCAAAAAATTAAACCTGTTTACAGCAGGAATGAACCTGTTTACAGCAGAAATAAACCGGTTAACAGCAGGAATACACCTGTTTACAGCAGGAATACACCTGTTTACAGCAGGAATAAACATGTTTACAGCAGAAATAAACATGTTTACAGCAGGAATAAACATGTTTACAGCGAAGAATTAAACCTGTTTACAGCGAAGAATTAAACCTGTTTACAGCAGGAATAAAAATGTTTACAGCAGGAATAAACATGTTCACACCAGGAATACACCTGTTTACAGCAGGAATACACCTGTTTACAGCAGGAATAAACCTGTTTACAGCAGGAATAAACCTGTTTACAGCAGAAATACACTTGTTTACAGCAGGAATATACCTGTTTACAGCAGGAATAAACATGTTCACACCAGCAATACACCTGTTTTCAGCAGGAATAAACCTGTTTACAGCAAAAAAGTAAACCTGTTTAAAGCAAAAAATTAAACCTGTTCACAGCAGGAATAAACATGTTCACAGCAGGAATAAACCTTTTTACAGCAGGAATACAACTTTTTACAGCAGTAATACACCTGTTTACAGCAGAAATAAACATGTTTACAGCAGGAATAAACACGTTTACAGCAGAAATAAACATGTTTACAGCAGAAATAAACACGTTTACAGCAGAAATAAACATGTTTACAGCAGGAATAAACATGTTTACAGCAGGAATAAAAATGTTTACAGCAGAAATAAACATGTTTACAGTAGGAATAAAAATGTTTACAGCAGGAATAAACATGTTCACACCAGGAATACACCTGTTTACAGCAAAAATGTAAACCTGTTTACAGCAGGAATAAACCTGTTTAAAGCAAAAAATTAAACCTGTTCACAGCAGGAATAAACATTTTTACAGCAGGAATAAACATGTTTACAGCAGGAATACACCTGTTTACAGCAGAAATAAACATGTTTACAGCAGGAATAAACACGTTTACAGCAGGAATAAACACGTTTACAGCAGGAATAAACACGTTTACAGCAGGAATAAACACGTTTACAGCAGGAATAAACATGTTTACAGCAGGAATAAAAATGTTTACAGCAGAAATAAACATGTTTAAAGCAGGAATAAACCTGTTTACAGTAGGAATAAACCTGTTTACAGTAGGAATAAACCTGTTTACAGTAGGAATAAACCTGTTAACAGCATGAATAAACCTGTGTACAGCAGGAATACACCTGTTTACAGCAGGAATACACCTGTTTACAGCAGGAATAAACATGTTTACAGCAGAAATAAACATGTTTACAGCAGAAATAAACATGTTTACAGCAGAAATGAACCTGTTTACAGCGAAGAATTAAACCTGTTTACAGCAGGAATAAAAATGTTTACAGCAGGAATAAAAATGTTTACAGCAGGAATAAACATGTTCACACCAGGAATACACCTGTTTACAGCAGGAATACACCTGTTTACAGCAGGAATAAACCTGTTTACAGCAGGAATAAACCTGTTTACAGCAGAAATACACTTGTTTACAGCAGGAATACACCTGTTTACAGCAGGAATAAACATGTTCACACCAGCAATACACCTGTTTACAGCAGGAATAAACCTGTTTACAGCAAAAAAGTAAACCTGTTTACAGCAGGAATAAACCTGTTTAAAGCAAAAAATTAAACCTGTTCACAGCAGGAATAAACATGTTCACAGCAGGAATAAACCTTTTTACAGCAGGAATACAACTTTTTACAGCAGGAATACACCTGTTTACAGCAGAAATAAACATGTTTACAGCAGGAATAAACACGTTTACAGCAGAAATAAACACGTTTACAGCAGAAATAAACATGTTTACAGCAGAAATAAACACGTTTACAGCAGGAATAAACCTGTTTACAGTAGGAATAAACCTGTTTAAAGCAAAAAATTAAACCTGTTCACAGCAGGAATAAACATTTTTACAGCAGGAATAAACATGTTTACAGCAGGACTACACCTGTTTACAGCAGGAATACACCTGTTTACAGCAGAAATAAACATGTTTACAGCAGGAAAACACCTGTTTACAGCAGGAATGAACACGTTTACAGCAGGAATAAACATGTTTACAGCAGGAATAAACATGTTTACAGCAGGAATAAAAATGTTTACAGCAGAAATAAACATGTTTACAGCAGGAATAAAAATGTTTACAGCAGGAATAAACATGTTTACAGCAGGAATAAACATGTTTACAGCAGGACTACACCTGTTTACAGCAGGAATACACCTGTTTACAGCAGGAATAAACATGTTTACAGCAGGAATATCCTGTTTACAGCAGGAATAAACACGTTTACAGCAGGAATAAACATGTTTACAGTAGGAATAAAAATGTTTACAGCAGGAATAAACATGTTTACAGCAGAAATAAACATGTTTACAGCAGGAATAAACCTGTTTACAGTAGGAATAAACCTGTTAACAGCATGAATAAACCCGTGTACAGCAGGAATACACCTGTTTACAGCAGGAATACACCTGTTTACAGCAGAAATACACGTTTACAGCAGGAATAAACATGTTTACAGCAGGAATAAACCTGTTTACAGTAGGAATAAACCTGTTAACAGCATGAATAAACCCGTTTACAGCAGGAATAAACCCGTTTACAGCAGGAATAAACCTGTTTAAAGCAAAAAATTAAACCTGTTCACAGCAGGAATAAACATTTTTACAGCAGGAATAAACATGTTTACAGCAGGACTACACCTGTTTACAGCAGGAATACACCTGTTTACAGCAGAAATAAACATGTTTACAGCAGGAAAACACCTGTTTACAGCAGGAATGAACACGTTTACAGCAGGAATAAACATGTTTACAGAAGGAATAAACATTTTTACAGCAGGAATAAAAATGTTTACAGCAGAAATAAACATGTTTACAGCAGGAATAAAAATGTTTACAGCAGGAATAAACATGTTTACAGCAGGAATAAACATGTTTACAGCAGGACTACACCTGTTTACAGCAGGAATACACCTGTTTACAGCAGGAATAAACATGTTTACAGCAGGAATAACCTGTTTACAGCAGGAATAAACACGTTTACAGCAGGAATAAACATGTTTACAGTAGGAATAAAAATGTTTACAGCAGGAATAAACATGTTTACAGCAGAAATAAACATGTGTACAGCAGGAATAAACCTGTTTACAGTAGGAATAAACCTGTTAACAGCATGAATAAACCCGTGTACAGCAGGAATACACCTGTTTACAGCAGGAATACACCTGTTTACAGCAGAAATACACGTTTACAGCAGGAATAAACATGTTTACAGCAGGAATGAACCTTTTTGCAGCAAGAAATTAAACCTGTATACAGCAAGAAATTAAACCTGTTTACAGCAGGAATGAACCTGTTTACAGCAGAAATAAACCGGTTTACAGCAGGAATACACCTGTTTACAGCAGGAATACACCTGTTTACAGCAGGAATAAACGTGTTTACAGCAGGAATAAACATTTTTACAGCAGAAATAAACCTGTTTACAGCAGGAATACACCTGTTTACAGCAGGAATAAACCTGTTTACAGCAGGAATGAACATGTTCACACCAGGAATACACCTGTTTACAGCAGGAATACACCTGTTTACAGCAGGAATACACCTGTTTACAGCAGGAATAAACCTGTTTACAGCAGAAATACACTTGTTTACAGCAGGAATACACTTGTTTACAGCAGGAATACACCTGTTTACAGCAGGAATAAACATGTTTACAGCAGGAATAAACATGTTTACAGCCGGAATAAACAAGTTTACAGCAGGAATAAACATGTTCACAGCAAAAAATATAAACATGTTTACAGCAGGAACAAACCTGTTTACAGCAGGAATAAACCTGTTCACAGCAGGAATAAACCTGTTTACAGCAGGAATGAACCTGTTTACAGTAGGAATACACCTGTTTACAGCAGAAATAAACACGTTTACAGCAGGAATAAACATTTTTACAGTAGGAATACACCTGTTTACAGCAGAAATAAACACGTTTACAGCAGGAATAAACACGTTTACAGCAGGAATAAACATTTTTACAGCAGAAATAAACCTGTTTACAGCGAAAAATTAAACCTGTTTACAGCAGGAATAAAAATGTTTACAGCAGGAATAAAAATGTTTACAGCAGGAATAAACATGTTCACACCAGGAATACACCTGTTTACAGCAAAAATGTAAACCTGTTTACAGCAGGAATAAACCTGTTTAAAGCAAAAAATTAAACCTGTTCACAGCAGGAATAAACATTTTTACAGCAGGACTACACCTGTTTGCAGCAGTAATACACCTGTTTACAGCAGGAATAAACATGTTTACAGCAGGAATAAACATGTTTACAGCAGGAATAACCTGTTTACAGCAGGAATAAACACGTTTACAGCAGGAATAAACATGTTTACAGCAGGAATAAAAATGTTTACAGCAGGAATAAACATGTTTACAGCAGAAATAAACATGTTTACAGCAGGAATAACCCTTTTTACAATAGGAATAAACCTGTTAACCGCATGAATAAACCCGTGTACAGCAGGAATACACCTGTTTACAGCAGAAATAAACACGTTTACAGCAGAAATAAACACGTTTACAGCAGTAATAAACATGTTTACAGCAGGAATAAACATGTTTACAGCAGGAATGAACCTGTTTACAGCAGAAATAAACCGGTTTACAGCAGGAATACACCTGTTTACAGCAGGAATACACCTGTTTACAGCAGGAATAAACGTGTTTACAGCAGGAATAAACATTTTTACAGCGAAAAATTAAACCTGTTTACAGCAGGAATAAACATGTTTACAGCAGGAATAAACATGTTCACACCAGGAATACACCTGTTTACAGCAGGAATACACCTGTTTACAGCAGGAATACACCTGTTTACAGCAGGAATAAACCTGTTTACAGCAGAAATACACTTGTTTACAGCAGAAATACACTTGTTTACAGCAGGAATACACTTGTTTACAGCAGGAATACACCTGTTTACAGCAGGAATAAACATGTTTACAGCAGGAATAAACCTGTTCACAGCAGGAATAAACCTGTTCACAGCAGGAATAAACATGTTTACAGCAGGAATACACCTGTTTACAGCAGGAATACACCTGTTTACAGCAGGAATAAACACGTTTACAGCAGGAATAAACATGTTTACAGTAGGAATAAACATGTTTACAGCAGAAATAAACACGTTTACAGCAGGAATAAACACGTTTACAGCAGGAATAAACACGTTTACAGCAGGAATAAACACGTTTACAGCAGGAATAAACATTTTTACAGCAGAAATAAACCTGTTTACAGCGAAAAATTAAACCTGTTTACAGCAGGAATAAACATGTTCACACCAGGAGTACACCTGTTTACAGCAGGAATACACCTGTTTACAGCAGGAATACACCTGTTTACAGCAGGAATACACCTGTTTACAGCAGAAATACACTTGTTTACAGCAGGAATACACCTGTTTACAGCAGGAATAAACATGTTCACAGCAAAAAAATACACGTTTACAGCAGGAATAAACCTGTTTACAGCAGGAACAAACCTGTTTACAGCAGGAACAAACCTGTTCACAGCAGGAATAAACCTGTTTACAGCAGGAATAAACACGTTTACAGCAGGAATAAACATTTTTACAGCAGAAATAAACCTGTTTACAGCGAAAAATTAAACCTGTTTACGGCAGGAATAAAAATGTTTACAGCAGGAATAAAAATGTTTACAGCAGTAATAAACATGTTCACACCAGGAATACACCTGTTTACAGCAGGAATACACCTGTTTACAGCAGGAATAAACCTGTTTACAGCAGAAATACACTTGTTTACAGCAGGAATACACCTGTTTACAGCAGAAATAAACATGTTTACAGCTGAAATAAACATGTTTACAGCAGGAATAAACATGTTTACAGCCGTAATAAACAAGTTTACAGCAGGAATAAACATGTTCACAGCAAAAAAATAAACACGTTTACAGCAGGAACAAACCTGTTTACAGCAGGAATAAACCTGTACACAGCAGGAATAAACCTGTTTACAGCAGGAATAAACCTGTTTATAGCAGGAATAAACATGTTTACAGCAGGAATAAACATGTTTACAGCAGGAATAAACATGTTTACAGCAGAAATAAACATGTTTACAGCAGGCATAAACATGTTTACAGTAGGAATACACCTGTTTACAGCAGAAATAAACCTGTTTACAGCAGGAATAAACACGTTTACAGCAGGAATAAACATGTTCACACCAGGAATACACCTGTTTACAGCAGAAAAACCCCTGTTTACAGCAGAAATAAACATGTTTACAGCAGTTAAAAAAAACATGTTTACAGCAGTAATACACATGTTTACAGCAGCAAGAAACCTGTTTACAGAAAAAAAAACCTGTTTACAGCAGGAATAAACCTGTTTACAGCAGGAATAAACCTGTTTACAGCAGGAATAAACCTGTTTACAGCAGGAATAAACATGTTTACAGCAAAAAAAAAAACATCTTTACAGCAGGAATAAACACGTTTACAGCAGGAATAAACACGTTTACAGCAGGAATAAACATGTTTACAGTAGGAATACACCTGTTTACAGCAGAAATAAACACGTTTACAGCAGAAATAAACACGTTTACAGCAGGAATAAACACGTTTACAGCAGGAATAAACATTTTTACAGCAGAAATAAACCTGTTTACAGCGAAAAATTAAACCTGTTTACAGCAGGAATAAAAATGTTTACAGCAGGAATAAAGATGTTTACAGCAGGAATAAACATGTTCACACCAGGAATACACCTGTTTACAGCAAAAATGTAAACCTGTTTACAGCAGGAATAAACCTGTTTAAAGCAAAAAATTAAACCTGTTCACAGCAGGAATAAACATTTTTACAGCAGGACTACACCTGTTTGCAGCAGTAATACACCTGTTTACAGCAGGAATAAACATGTTTACAGCAGGAATAACCTGTTTACAGCAGGAATAAACACGTTTACAGCAGGAATAAACATGTTTACAGCAGGAATAAAAATGTTTACAGCAGAAATAAACATGTTTACAGCAGGAATAACCCTTTTTACAATAGGAATAAACCTGTTAACAGCATGAATAAACCCGTGTACAGCAGGAATACACCTGTTTACAGCAGGAATACACCTGTTTACAGCAGAAATAAACACGTTTACAGCAGAAATAAACACGTTTACAGCAGTAATAAACATGTTTACAGCAGGAATAAACATGTTTACAGCAGGAATGAACCTGTTTGCAGCAAAAAATTAAACCTGTATACAGCAAGAAATTAAACCTGTTTACAGCAGGAATGAACCTGTTTACAGCAGAAATAAACCGGTTTACAGCAGGAATACACCTGTTTACAGCAGGAATAAACGTGTTTACAGCAGGAATAAACATTTTTACAGCAAAAAATTAAACCTGTATACAGCAAGAAATTAAACCTGTTTACAGCAGGAATGAACCTGTTTACAGCAGAAATAAACCGGTTTACAGCAGGAATACACCTGTTTACAGCAGGAATACACCTGTTTACAGCAGGAATAAACGTGTTTACAGCAGGAATAAACATTTTTACAGCGAAAAATTAAACCTGTTTACAGCAGGAATAAACATGTTTACAGCAGGAATAAACATGTTCAGACCAGGAATACACCTGTTTACAGCAGGAATACACCTGTTTACAGCAGGAATACACCTGTTTACAGCAGGAATAAACCTGTTTACAGCAGAAATACACTTGTTTACAGCAGAAATACACTTGTTTACAGCAGGAATACACTTGTTTACAGCAGGAATACACCTGTTTACAGCAGGAATAAACATGTTTACAGCAGGAACAAACCTGTTTACAGCAGGAATAAACCTGTTCACAGCAGGAATAAACCTGTTCACAGCAGGAATAAACCTGTTTACAGCAGGAATAAACCTGTTTACAGTAGGAATACACCTGTTTACAGCAGAAATACACGTTTACAGCAGGAATAAACACGTTTACAGCAGGAATAAACATGTTTACAGTAGGAATAAACATGTTTACAGCAGGAATAAACATGTTTACAGCAGAAATAAACACGTTTACAGCAGGAATAAACACGTTTACAGCAGGAATAAACCTGTTTACAGCAGGAATAAAAATGTTTACAGCAGGAATAAACATGTTCACACCAGGAGTACACCTGTTTACAGCAGGAATACACCTGTTTACAGCAGGAATACACCTGTTTACAGCAGGAATAAACCTGTTTACAGCAGAAATACACTTGTTTACAGCAGGAATACACCTGTTTACAGCAGAAATAAACATGTTTACAGCAGGAATAAACATGTTCACAGCAAAAAAATACACGTCTACAGCAGGAACAAACCTGTTTACAGCAGGATCAAACCTGTTTACAGCAGGAACAAACCTGTTCACAGCAGGAATAAACCTGTTTACAGCAGGAATAAACACGTTTACAGCAGGAATAAACATTTTTTCAGCAGAAATAAACCTGTTTACAGCGAAAAATTAAACCTGTTTACGGCAGGAATAAAAATGTTTACAGCAGGAATAAAAATGTTTACAGCAGTAATAAACATGTTCACACCAGGAATACACCTGTTTACAGCAGGAATACACCTGTTTACAGCAGGAATAAACCTGTTTACAGCAGAAATACACTTGTTTACAGCAGGAATACACCTGTTTACAGCAGAAATAAACATGTTTACAGCTGAAATAAACATGTTTACAGCAGGAATAAACATGTTTACAGCCGTAATAAACAAGTTTACAGCAGGAATAAACATGTTCACAGCAAAAAAATAAACACGTTTACAGCAGGAACAAACCTGTTTACAGCAGGAATAAACCTGTACACAGCAGGAATAAACCTGTTTACAGCAGGAATAAACCTGTTTACAGCAGGAATAAACATGTTTACAGCAGAAATAAACATGTTTACAGCAGGCATAAACATGTTTACAGTAGGAATACACCTGTTTACAGCAGAAATAAACCTGTTTACAGCAGGAATAAACACGTTTACAGCAGGAATAAACATGTTCACACCAGGAATACACCTGTTTCCCTGTTTACAGCAGAAATAAACATGTTTACAGCAGTAAAAAAAACATGTTTACAGCAGTAATACACATGTTTACAGCAGCAAGAAACCTGTTTACAGAAAAAAAAACCTGTTTACAGCAGGAATATACCTGTTTACAGCAGGAATAAACCTGTTTACAGCAGGAATAAACATGTTTACAGCAAAAAAAAAAACATCTTTACAGCAGGAATAAACACATTTACAGCAGGAATAAACACGTTTACAGCAGGAATAAACACGTTTACAGCAGGAATAAACACGTTTACAGCAGGAATAAACCTGTTTACAGCAGGATTAAACATGTTTACAACAAAAAATAAACATGTTTACAGCGGGAATAAACTTGTTTACAGCGGGAATACACCTGTTTACAGTAGGAATAAACGTGTTTACAGCAGGAATAAACCTGCTTACAGTAGGAATACACCTTTTTACAGCAGAAATAAACCTTTTCACAGCAGGAATAAACATGTTTACAGCAGGATTAAACACGTTTACAGCAGGATTAAACACGTTTACAGCAGGAATTAACCCTATTTACAGCAGGAATAAACATATTTACAGCAGGAATAAACATGTTTAAAGCAGGAATAAACATGTTTACTGCAGAGACAAACACGTTTACACAACAAATAAACATTTTTACACCAAAAATAAACATGTTTACAGCAGAATTAAACACGTTTACAGCAGGAATAAACATGTGTACAGCAGGAATAAACATGTTTACAGCAGGAATAAACACGTTTAATAGGTCAGGTTTACCTTCTTAAGAACTGTGGGGGGAGTAAATTTTTTTCTAACTCGCTCGTTTTAAAGTAATTTAATGTCGAAGTTCGGCATATTTAGGGGCGTGTCCTTTTGATTGACAGGTACCCGATCTCCCGCTTCAAGTCAGAAGAACGTAGAACAACCGCGGTTTTTAGCCATTTAACAACGTGAATTATATTTCGCCCGCTTACCTCCGTTAGCTGGTTAGCTCCTGTTATCTCCAGGTTAGCTCGGTTAGCTCTTAGCTACAGAAAACTGGGAGGTAGCTTGACGTCAATCATCTACCATGACTCTTACAGCCCCCCTCTCAGCTCCACCTCTTTGTCCATATTTGTATTTTCCGGGCGAGACGACACGCATGATGCTGCCAAGATGGTGATGGTAGGAACCGCCCACCGAGCTTCATTTCAGCTCTTCAGAAACCTACGGGTGACGTTATGGAGGCTCCGCCCATCTTTCTATTTACAGTCTATGGGACGGACACGCTGTTATGCAGAAACTTTGTCTGGAGAAAACTTTTTTTTTTTTTTAAAGTTCTCTTTCTGCCCCCTTTCGTACGTTTCAAACATTGTCATACTTCCACATGTCTGTAACGTTAAGTCAGTTCATTCACTAGGGGGCAGTGCTGAGTTCAGGGCTCACACACACCAGGACACACTGATGGAACGTTGTTTCCAACACGCTCACACATAAACATTTTCTACAGAAGCACCTGCAGTTGCTGCAGTTTCTCTTCCTTCTTCTCTTTTCCTTCTTCCTCCTCCTCCCCTTCTCCTGTGGTTTGTTCATTTAGCTGTCTCATGTCGGTTATGCAGCTCTTTGCTGCCCCCTGTGGTTTCAGGCGGTTTTTCTTGCTGAAAACTAACTAGTGACGTCTTTAAATGTAGCAGCAGATGGTGTCTGTCTCGGCATTCTGCAGCCTTTAGAGTCCTGCCTCCCTCTGGACAAACTGGTGCTTGCACTGCCCCTACTGGCGACTCGCATGTAATGCATGTGTCAAGGCGAAGCTGCACTTTAAGTAATTCCTGACGGACACACACACACACACAGATTCCCTGTAGACCTGCTGGAGCCACGTTAAAGACATGAGCAGGAACTCTGAGGTCTTAGTGGTCTCAGATCTGCTCGGTCCGTGTTCAGGCTTGTTTGTCCCCTTCCTGCTTGCCGTACGTACGTCCAGGGATCACAAACGGATGTTTCATGCATGTGTATCTGGCGCTACACAGGGCCTTTGTGTGTGCGTGCAGGCCCTGAACATGAGTCACTTCCTTCCCCACATGCTGCTGTGAATCACCCCGTCCTCCAGGGACTCCGGCTGTCTCCACCCCCTCCGCTTTCTCCCTCCCCCACTCCCTTCCCCCCTGTCTTCTCATGCGAGGCCTGGAAAGTGTCTGGAGCAGCAGTGAAGTGGGGGGAGGATGGAAAAGGAGGGGGTTTAGATTGATGCCCTGGGGTTTAGGTCCGGGTTCCTCTCAGGGTGGAGTTGGGGGGATGATGAGGATGATGATGATGGGTAAGCTGTGTTTACTTTTCCATCATAGTTTTTCCTTTGAGCTGCTTTTGTTAATTAGTTTAAAATAACCTGAATATATAATTTAAAAGAGAAAAGTCCAGAAGGGGGGGCGGGGGGGCATGTGGGTTTTATTCCACCAGTCTCAGGCGTGGATCGGTCCAACGGCGAGGCAGCTGCGTCTGGTCGCGTGGAGGTCGGCTCTGCTCCTGTCCCTTTAAGGCGGTGTACGCTACGTCATGTGACTCCATCCAGTCTGTAACTAGGAGTAAAGAGACGATGAGGAAATCAAATCAAACTTTATTTACAAAGCCCTTTTCCGACAATAAAATGGAACACAAACTAGTGTGGAGTTCACTTAACTCCACACTAGTTAAGAACGTACACACCCAACACACATTACCAACACCCGTCTCGATCATCACGCATACACCTCGTTGTGTGTAGCTGAACGGCAGCCGTGTGCACCAGGACTGGATTGGACCCCACCAGCACGGGAACCTGTCAAAAGACCACTGGCGCACTGGGACGATGACATGGAGACATAAATCTGTGTTTCATCAGGAGACATGGAGACATAAAGCTGTGTTTCATCAGGAGACATGGAGACATAAAGCCGTGTTTCATCAGGAGACATAAAGCTGTGTTTCATCAGGGGACATAAAGCTGTGTTTCATCAGGAGACATGGAGACATAAAGCTGTGTTTCATCAGGAGACATAAAGCTGTGTTTCATCAGGGGACATGGAGACATAAAGCTGTGTTTCATCAGGAGACATGGAGACATAAAGCTGTGTTTCATCAGGAGACATGGAGACATAAAGCTGTGTTTCATCAGGAGACATGGAGACATAAAGCTGTGTTTCATCAGGAGACATGGAGACATAAAGCTGTGTTTCATCAGGAGACATGGAGACATAAAGCTGTGTTTCATCAGGAGACATAAAGCCGTGTTTCATCAGGAGACATAAAGCTGTGTTTCATCAGGAGACATAAAGCCGTGTTTCATCAGGGGACATAAAGCTGTGTTTCATCAGGAGACATGGAGACATAAAGCTGTGTTTCATCAGGAGACATGGAGACATAAAGCTGTGTTTCATCAGGAGACATGGAGACATAAAGCTGTGTTTCATCAGGAGACATAAAGCTGTGTTTCATCAGGGGACATGGAGACATAAAGCTGTGTTTCATCAGGAGACATGGAGACATAAAGCTGTGTTTCATCAGGAGACATGGAGACATAAAGCTGTGTTTCATCAGGAGACATAAAGCTGTGTTTCATCAGGGGACATGGAGACATAAAGCTGTGTTTCATCAGGAGACATGGAGACATAAAGCTGTGTTTCATCAGGAGACATGGAGACATAAAGCTGTGTTTCATCAGGAGACATGGAGACATAAAGCTGTGTTTCATCAGGAGACATGGAGACATAAAGCTGTGTTTCATCAGGAGACATAAAGCTGTGTTTCATCAGGGGACATGGAGACATAAAGCTGTGTTTCATCAGGAGACATAAAGCTGTGTTTCATCAGGGGACATGGAGACATAAAGCTGTGTTTCATCAGGAGACATAAAGCTGTGTTTCATCAGGGGACATGGAGACATAAAGCTGTGTTTCATCAGGAGACATAAAGCTGTGTTTCATCAGGAGACATAAAGCTGTGTTTCATCAGGAGACATGGAGACATAAAGCTGTGTTTCATCAGGAGACATGGAGACATAAAGCCGTGTTTCATCAGGAGACATGGAGACATAAAGCTGTGTTTCATCAGGAGACATAAAGCTGTGTTTCATCAGGAGACATGGAGACATAAAGCTGTGTTTCATCAGGAGACATGGAGACATAAAGCTGTGTTTCATCAGGAGACATAAAGCTGTGTTTCATCAGGAGACATGGAGACATAAAGCCATGTTTCATCAGGAGACATGGAGACATAAAGCTGTGTTTCATCAGGAGACATGGAGACATAAAGCTGTGTTTCATCAGGAGACATGGAGACATAAAGCCATGTTTCATCAGGAGACATAAAGCTGTGTTTCATCAGGAGACATAAAGCTGTGTTTCATCAGGAGACATAAAGCTGTGTTTCATCAGGAGACATAAAGCTGTGTTTCATCAGGAGACATGGAGACATAAAGCTGTGTTTCATCAGGAGACATAAAGCTGTGTTTCATCAGGAGACATGGAGACATAAAGCTGTGTTTCATCAGGAGACATAAAGCTGTGTTTCATCAGGAGACATGGAGACATAAAGCTGTGTTTCATCAGGGGACATGGAGACATAAAGCTGTGTTTCATCAGGAGACATAAAGCCGTGTTTCATCAGGAGACATGGAGACATAAAGCTGTGTTTCATCAGGGGACATGGAGACATAAAGCTGTGTTTCATCAGGAGACATGGAGACATAAAGCTGTGTTTCATCAGGAGACATGGAGACATAAAGCTGTGTTTCATCAGGAGACATGGAGACATAAAGCTGTGTTTCATCAGGAGACATGGAGACATAAAGCTGTGTTTCATCAGGAGACATGGAGACATAAAGCTGTGTTTCATCAGGAGACATGGAGACATAAAGCTGTGTTTCATCAGGAGACATGGAGACATGAAGCCGTGTTTCATCAGGAGACATGGAGACATAAAGCCGTGTTTCATCAGGAGACATGGAGACATAAAGCTGTGTTTCATCAGGAGACATGGAGACATAAAGCTGTGTTTCATCAGGAGACATAAAGCTGTGTTTCATCAGGGGACATGGAGACATAAAGCTGTGTTTCATCAGGAGACATAAAGCTGTGTTTCATCAGGAGACATAAAGCTGTGTTTCATCAGGAGACATGGAGACATAAAGCTGTGTTTCATCAGGAGACATGGAGACATAAAGCCGTGTTTCATCAGGAGACATGGAGACATAAAGCTGTGTTTCATCAGGAGACATGGAGACATAAAGCTGTGTTTCATCAGGAGACATGGAGACATAAAGCTGTGTTTCATCAGGAGACATAAAGCTGTGTTTCATCAGGAGACATAAAGCTGTGTTTCATCAGGAGACATGGAGACATAAAGCTGTGTTTCATCAGGAGACATAAAGCTGTGTTTCATCAGGAGACATGGAGACATAAAGCCGTGTTTCATCAGGAGACATAAAGCCATGTTTCATCAGGAGACATGGAGACATAAAGCTGTGTTTCATCAGGAGACATGGAGACATAAAGCTGTGTTTCATCAGGAGACATGGAGACATAAAGCTGTGTTTCATCAGGAGACATGGAGACATAAAGCTGTGTTTCATCAGGAGACATAAAGCTGTGTTTCATCAGGAGACATGGAGACATAAAGCTGTGTTTCATCAGGAGACATGGAGACATAAAGCTGTGTTTCATCAGGAGACATGGAGACATAAAGCTGTGTTTCATCAGGAGACATGGAGACATAAAGCTGTGTTTCATCAGGAGACATGGAGACATAAAGCCGTGTTTCATCAGGAGACATAAAGCTGTGTTTCATCAGGAGACATGGAGACATAAAGCCATGTTTCATCAGGAGACATGGAGACATAAAGCTGTGTTTCATCAGGAGACATGGAGACATAAAGCTGTGTTTCATCAGGAGACATGGAGACATAAAGCCATGTTTCATCAGGAGACATAAAGCTGTGTTTCATCAGGAGACATAAAGCTGTGTTTCATCAGGAGACATGGAGACATAAAGCCATGTTTCATCAGGAGACATGGAGACATAAAGCTGTGTTTCATCAGGAGACATAAAGCTGTGTTTCATCAGGAGACATGGAGACATAAAGCCATGTTTCATCAGGAGACATGGAGACATAAAGCTGTGTTTCATCAGGAGACATAAAGCTGTGTTTCATCAGGAGACATGGAGACATAAAGCTGTGTTTCATCAGGAGACATGGAGACATAAAGCCGTGTTTCATCAGGAGACATGGAGACATAAAGCTGTGTTTCATCAGGGGACATGGAGACATAAAGCTGTGTTTCATCAGGAGACATGGAGACATAAAGCTGTGTTTCATCAGGAGACATGGAGACATAAAGCTGTGTTTCATCAGGAGACATGGAGACATAAAGCTGTGTTTCATCAGGAGACATGGAGACATAAAGCTGTGTTTCATCAGGAGACATGGAGACATAAAGCTGTGTTTCATCAGGAGACATAAAGCTGTGTTTCATCAGGGGACATGGAGACATAAAGCTGTGTTTCATCAGGAGACATAAAGCTGTGTTTCATCAGGAGACATAAAGCTGTGTTTCATCAGGAGACATGGAGACATAAAGCTGTGTTTCATCAGGAGACATGGAGACATAAAGCCGTGTTTCATCAGGAGACATGGAGACATAAAGCTGTGTTTCATCAGGAGACATGGAGACATAAAGCTGTGTTTCATCAGGAGACATAAAGCTGTGTTTCATCAGGAGACATGGAGACATAAAGCTGTGTTTCATCAGGAGACATAAAGCTGTGTTTCATCAGGAGACATAAAGCTGTGTTTCATCAGGAGACATAAAGCTGTGTTTCATCAGGAGACATAAAGCTGTGTTTCATCAGGAGACATGGAGACATAAAGCTGTGTTTCATCAGGAGACATAAAGCTGTGTTTCATCAGGAGACATGGAGACATAAAGCCGTGTTTCATCAGGAGACATAAAGCCATGTTTCATCAGGAGACATGGAGACATAAAGCCGTGTTTCATCAGGAGACATGGAGACATAAAGCTGTGTTTCATCAGGAGACATGGAGACATAAAGCTGTGTTTCATCAGGAGACATAAAGCTGTGTTTCATCAGGAGACATAAAGCTGTGTTTCATCAGGAGACATGGAGACATAAAGCTGTGTTTCATCAGGAGACATAAAGCTGTGTTTCATCAGGAGACATGGAGACATAAAGCCGTGTTTCATCAGGAGACATAAAGCCATGTTTCATCAGGAGACATGGAGACATAAAGCTGTGTTTCATCAGGAGACATGGAGACATAAAGCTGTGTTTCATCAGGAGACATGGAGACATAAAGCTGTGTTTCATCAGGAGACATGGAGACATAAAGCTGTGTTTCATCAGGAGACATGGAGACATAAAGCCGTGTTTCATCAGGAGACATAAAGCTGTGTTTCATCAGGAGACATGGAGACATAAAGCCGTGTTTCATCAGGAGACATGGAGACATAAAGCCGTGTTTCATCAGGGGACATGGAGACATAAAGCTGTGTTTCATCAGGAGACATGGAGACATTAAGCCGTGTTTCATCAGGAGGCATGGAGACATAAAGCTGTGTTT
Organism: Telmatherina bonti; assembly: GCF_933228915.1. Classification (NCBI taxonomy): domain Eukaryota; kingdom Metazoa; phylum Chordata; class Actinopteri; order Atheriniformes; family Telmatherinidae; genus Telmatherina; species Telmatherina bonti. The sequence goes on from NC_136615.1 coordinate 37,926,844, forward strand.
CATCAGGAGACATGGAGACATAAAGCTGTGTTTCATCAGGAGACATAAAGCTGTGTTTCATCAGGAGACATGGAGACATAAAGCTGTGTTTCATCAGGAGACATGGAGACATAAAGCTGTGTTTCATCAGGAGACATGGAGACATAAAGCCGTGTTTCATCAGGAGACATAAAGCTGTGTTTCATCAGGAGACATGGAGACATAAAGCTGTGTTTCATCAGGAGACATGGAGACATAAAGCTGTGTTTCATCAGGAGACATGGAGACATAAAGCCGTGTTTCATCAGGAGACATAAAGCTGTGTTTCATCAGGAGACATGGAGACATAAAGCTGTGTTTCATCAGGAGACATGGAGACATAAAGCCGTGTTTCATCAGGAGACATGGAGACATAAAGCTGTGTTTCATCAGGAGACATGGAGACATAAAGCTGTGTTTCATCAGGAGACATGGAGACATAAAGCTGTGTTTCATCAGGAGACATGGAGACATAAAGCTGTGTTTCATCAGGAGACATGGAGACATAAAGCTGTGTTTCATCAGGAGACATGGAGACATAAAGCCGTGTTTCATCAGGAGACATAAAGCTGTGTTTCATCAGGAGACATGGAGACATAAAGCCGTGTTTCATCAGGAGACATGGAGACATAAAGCTGTGTTTCATCAGGAGACATGGAGACATAAAGCTGTGTTTCATCAGGAGACATGGAGACATAAAGCCGTGTTTCATCAGGAGACATAAAGCTGTGTTTCATCAGGAGACATGGAGACATAAAGCTGTGTTTCATCAGGAGACATGGAGACATAAAGCTGTGTTTCATCAGGAGACATGGAGACATAAAGCTGTGTTTCATCAGGAGACATGGAGACATAAAGCTGTGTTTCATCAGGAGACATGGAGACATAAAGCTGTGTTTCATCAGGAGACATGGAGACATAAAGCTGTGTTTCATCAGGGGACATAAAGCTGTGTTTCATCAGGAGACATAAAGCCGTGTTTCATCAGGAGACATGGAGACATAAAGCCGTGTTTCATCAGGAGACATGGAGACATAAAGCCGTGTTTCATCAGGAGACATGGAGACATAAAGCTGTGTTTCATCAGGGGACATGGAGACATAAAGCTGTGTTTCATCAGGAGACATAAAGCTGTGTTTCATCAGGAGACATGGAGACATAAAGCTGTGTTTCATCAGGAGACATAAAGCTGTGTTTCATCAGGAGACATGGAGACATAAAGCCGTGTTTCATCAGGAGACATGGAGACATAAAGCTGTGTTTCATCAGGAGACATGGAGACATAAAGCCGTGTTTCATCAGGAGACATAAAGCTGTGTTTCATCAGGAGACATGGAGACATAAAGCTGTGTTTCATCAGGAGACATGGAGACATAAAGCTGTGTTTCATCAGGAGACATGGAGACATAAAGCTGTGTTTCATCAGGAGACATGGAGACATAAAGCCGTGTTTCATCAGGAGACATGGAGACATAAAGCTGTGTTTCATCAGGAGACATAAAGCCGTGTTTCATCAGGAGACATGGAGACATAAAGCTGTGTTTCATCAGGAGACATGGAGACATAAAGCTGTGTTTCATCAGGAGACATGGAGACATAAAGCCATGTTTCATCAGGAGACATGGAGACATAAAGCTGTGTTTCATCAGGAGACATGGAGACATAAAGCTGTGTTTCATCAGGAGACATGGAGACATAAAGCTGTGTTTCATCAGGAGACATGGAGACATAAAGCTGTGTTTCATCAGGAGACATGGAGACATAAAGCTGTGTTTCATCAGGAGACATGGAGACATAAAGCCGTGTTTCATCAGGAGACATGGAGACATAAAGCTGTGTTTCATCAGGAGACATAAAGCCGTGTTTCATCAGGAGACATGGAGACATAAAGCCGTGTTTCATCAGGGGACATGGAGACATAAAGCTGTGTTTCATCAGGAGACATGGAGACATAAAGCCGTGTTTCATCAGGAGGCATAAAGCTGTGTTTCATCAGGAGACATGGAGACATAAAGCCGTGTTTCATCAGGAGACATGGAGACATAAAGCTGTGTTTCATCAGGAGACATAAAGCCGTGTTTCATCAGGAGACATGGAGACATAAAGCCGTGTTTCATCAGGGGACATGGAGACATAAAGCCGTGTTTCATCAGGAGGCATAAAGCTGTGTTTCATCAGGAGACATGGAGACATAAAGCCGTGTTTCATCAGGAGACATGGAGACATAAAGCTGTGTTTCATCAGGAGACATAAAGCCGTGTTTCATCAGGAGACATGGAGACATAAAGCCGTGTTTCATCAGGAGACATGGAGACATAAAGCCGTGTTTCATCAGGAGACATGGAGACATAAAGCTGTGTTTCATCAGGAGACATGGAGACATAAAGCTGTGTTTCATCAGGAGACATGGAGACATAAAGCCGTGTTTCATCAGGAGGCATAAAGCTGTGTTTCATCAGGAGACATGGAGACATAAAGCTGTGTTTCATCAGGAGACATGGAGACATAAAGCCATGTTTCATCAGGAGACATAAAGCTGTGTTTCATCAGGAGACATGGAGACATAAAGCTGTGTTTCATCAGGAGACATGGAGACATAAAGCTGTGTTTCATCAGGAGACATAAAGCCGTGTTTCATCAGGAGACATGGAGACATAAAGCCGTGTTTCATCAGGAGACATGTTCATCAGGAGACATAAAGCTGTGTTTCATCAGGAGACATGGAGACATAAAGCCGTGTTTCATCAGGAGACATGGAGACATAAAGCCGTGTTTCATCAGGAGACATGGAGACATAAAGCTGTGTTTCATCAGGAGACATGGAGACATAAAGCTGTGTTTCATCAGGAGACATGGAGACATAAAGCTGTGTTTCATCAGGAGACATGGAGACATAAAGCTGTGTTTCATCAGGAGACATGGAGACATAAAGCTGTGTTTCATCAGGAGACATAAAGCTGTGTTTCATCAGGGGACATGGAGACATAAAGCTGTGTTTCATCAGGAGACATGGAGACATAAAGCTGTGTTTCATCAGGAGACATGGAGACATAAAGCTGTGTTTCATCAGGAGACATGGAGACATAAAGCTGTGTTTCATCAGGAGACATGGAGACATAAAGCTGTGTTTCATCAGGAGACATAAAGCCGTGTTTCATCAGGAGACATAAAGCTGTGTTTCATCAGGAGACATGGAGACATAAAGCCGTGTTTCATCAGGAGACATGGAGACATAAAGCTGTGTTTCATCAGGAGACATGGAGACATAAAGCTGTGTTTCATCAGGAGACATGGAGACATAAAGCTGTGTTTCATCAGGAGACATGGAGACATAAAGCTGTGTTTCATCAGGAGACATGGAGACATAAAGCCGTGTTTCATCAGGAGACATGGAGACATAAAGCTGTGTTTCATCAGGAGACATGGAGACATAAAGCCGTGTTTCATCAGGAGACATAAAGCTGTGTTTCATCAGGAGACATGGAGACATAAAGCCGTGTTTCATCAGGAGACATGGAGACATAAAGCTGTGTTTCATCAGGAGACATGGAGACATAAAGCTGTGTTTCATCAGGAGACATGGAGACATAAAGCTGTGTTTCATCAGGAGACATGGAGACATAAAGCTGTGTTTCATCAGGAGACATGGAGACATAAAGCTGTGTTTCATCAGGAGACATGGAGACATAAAGCTGTGTTTCATCAGGAGACATGGAGACATAAAGCCGTGTTTCATCAGGAGACATAAAGCTGTGTTTCATCAGGAGACATGGAGACATAAAGCCGTGTTTCATCAGGAGACATGGAGACATAAAGCCGTGTTTCATCAGGAGACATGGAGACATAAAGCCGTGTTTCATCAGGAGACATGGAGACATAAAGCTGTGTTTCATCAGGAGACATGGAGACATAAAGCTGTGTTTCATCAGGAGACATGGAGACATAAAGCCGTGTTTCATCCGGAGACATGGAGACATAAAGCCGTGTTTCATCAGGAGACATGGAGACATAACGCCGTGTTTCATCAGGAGACATGGAGACATAAAGCCGTGTTTCATCAGGAGACATGGAGACATAAAGCTGTGTTTCATCAGGAGACATAAAGCCGTGTTTCATCAGGAGACATGGAGACATAAAGCTGTGTTTCATCAGGAGACATGGAGACATAAAGCTGTGTTTCATCAGGAGACATGGAGACATAAAGCTGTGTTTCATCAGGAGACATGGAGACATAAAGCCGTGTTTCATCAGGAGACATGGAGACATAAAGCTGTGTTTCATCAGGAGACATAAAGCTGTGTTTCATCAGGAGACATAAAGCCGTGTTTCATCAGGAGACATGGAGACATAAAACCGTGTTTCATCAGGAGACATAAAGCTGTGTTTCATCAGGAGACATGGAGACATAAAGCCGTGTTTCATCAGGAGACATGGAGACATAAAGCCGTGTTTCATCAGGAGACATGGAGACATAAAGCCGTGTTTCATCAGGAGACATGGAGACATAAAGCTGTGTTTCATCAGGAGACATGGAGACATAAAGCTGTGTTTCATCAGGAGACATGGAGACATAAAGCTGTGTTTCATCAGGAGACATGGAGACATAAAGCTGTGTCATCTTCATTGCTATGAAGTCTGATTCCATGTTTCCTGATGACACCACGATGAGGGATAAAGATTGAACAGAACAGGACCTAGAACTGATCCCTGAGACACACCACATGCAGTTTTATGTCTTCGAGGATCATGGATCCAGACTTACCAGGAATGTTGTGTCTGTAAGGTGGAATTTGAACCATTTGTGAAGACCACCAGAGAGACCAGCCAGATGTTTGTCTTCTTTAAAGGACAGTGTGATCCAGTGTGTCCAACGCTGCACTGAGACCCAGCAGCACCCAGACTGCTAGTTTCTGTCAATCTGCGTTGCACCCAATATAGTCTAAGATGGTTCCTAAGGCCGTCTCTGTTGGCCCTAAACCCAGACAGAACTTCTCTCCAACATTATGGCGATGTAAAAATGATGAAGTGGAATAAATGTGGCGTCAGAATGGCAGGTTGGATACAGGACTGTACTGGTTCAGTCATTAGCATCCAGATTGCTCTTCTTCAGCTGCTGCTCTGAAGGCAGCAGAAAGACCCCAGTCTGACGATGTTCAGGAGCTCTTCTCTGAAAGATCCATCCAATGTTTTAAATGTGCAGGTGGGATGGGATCTAATGTGGTGGGTCTCACTGTGGAGACAACTTTGTCCAGCATTACCAGGACAAAACTGTCCAGTGTTTCCTCGGGTAAAAACACTGATGGAATAAAATCCGTGTTACTGGAGGATGAAATGCTGCACCTGATAGTGTTGGTTTTACTTCTGAAGTGGTCGGCGAACTCCTCACAGAGTGGATCAGATGGAGCTATTTGAAGTTTGTTTGAACTGGGATTAAATAAATAGCAGATTGTGATTTTTAATTGTGCTTATTATTAATGATTAATTTGGTGAAATAGGAATGTTTCCCCCTTTTCACAGCATTGTTTTATATTTTCAGCTGGTTGCAAAGAATCTGGTGGTTAATTGTTTTATTTTCCCTCCTTGCTGCTCTTTCTTGTCAGTTTTCTGATTTCCTGGTTCCTCCAGGCAGCAGGAAGTTTAGTTTGTACGCTTTTTTTCTGTGGGTGTGGCGACCGAATCAAGGCTATACTGAAGTCTACTGTTAAAACTGTCAACAACAACGCAGGTAAAAGCAGTGACATTAAATCACACAGTAGTGGTCGGACACAGCCATGTCTCCAACGGAGGTCACGCAGGTGGACAGGCCGTGGCGAATGACCAAGTCCAGGGTGTGTCCTCGGTTGGGAGTTTGCTGTGTGGCCTGTTGGGTAAAATCCATTAAATTAAGAATATTTAAAAATTCCTTTGAAACGGTCTGAAGCTTTGTCTATGTGTAGGTTAAAATCACTGCTTGGGATAATCATGCTACAGGCAGAGTGGATGATTGATTAAAACTCATCAGAACATTTCTTTGGTGGTCTACAAACTGGAGGGCTGCTGAAAACAGCTGCATGGGATTCAAAGATGGTGGAGTGATCAAAGGAGGCTGGTTTGGAGGTGAGTGAATGCCACCTCCTTTCCTACCATGTCTGACTGAAAAAGCAACACTAAAACTGGGTGGGGAGGCCTCCACAAGAACTACAGGTGCATCTGTGCCCAGCCAGGTTTCAGTCAGAAGAAGACATCAAGTTTGTGGTCTAGAATCAGATCATTAACAGTCAAAGACTTGTTTAAAAGAGAGCGTGTGTTTAAAGGGCCATGTTGGTGGCGATGGGTGAGTTTGTGGCGAAAACCGATGATCTGTGATGTTTTGTTTCAGGTTATTCATGTTTGAAATATTCTGAGGTTTTGATCTGTATTGTTCTCTGTTGGTTATGATGACAGGACTTGAAGTTGCCCGAGGAAAATGTCAGAGTCCAGGATGGTTAGGAATGCTGTTTAACATTGAATTAAGTCCATAGGGGCTAGGACCTGGGAGACATCAGTCCATGTGGGCGTGCTGTATGCCATACATCAAATTAACAGACAGTAAGCGACGATCTGCTGTGTTGAGGTGAAGCCCACCAGGCGTCTATGCAGCCCATATACATCAAAACTGTCAATAAACCAACTCTGTGAGATGCAGGCGGAGGACAACCAGGTATGGAGGCTAAGCAGCCTACTGAAGCAGCCTGTTCCTCTGCCACAGGTGGGAGTCGGCCAGAGATGAACACATTGATAGGTGCATTGTATAAAAAGTTAAAAAGGAGAATAAAATCTTCTTTAACAGCTCAGGCTGTTTTAGGGATGTCATTTGTGCCTGCATCAATGAAGACTCAGCTGACCTGTGGGATCTCTGTGATTTTCTGCATTATCGACGCCACAGCGGCGCCTGGGAATGACCGGGTTAATACCCCACACATAACGGGTTCCGGGACTCCCGGGTTTCCTCTTGACGTCGGTGCAGGACTGTGGCAGTGGTTCAGGTGAGGCGAGGCCCGAGCTGCTGGCTTGTTCTCTGCGGAGCCAGGGTGAAGTGCACCTATCCACAGCCGCAGAGCAGCAGGTCCACCATGGTGGTGGCAGCGGCTTGAATTTTGCCAAGTGTGATTGTGTCCAGTTCTTTTTCAGCCTCATGGATTTTATGCAGATTGGCTATCCTCTTTTAGAGCTCTTCTTCTTTTTGGCTGGGAGTGAAGCAGTGTAAGGAGCAGGGGATGGACCCAAAAGCAGCACCAGAGACTTAGTTGGATAACAGTTCAATTGCTGGTCCACCAGGACAGAAATCGAGAAGACTGTGGGGTGCAGATTCCAGGGGCAGATCAGGTTGGTAGCAGGCATGCAGTTCAGAATGAAGGCAATGACAATCTGGCCATGAGTGAGTGGTGGAGGCTGCATATATACAGGCTGAACTGATGATGGACAGGTGGCAGTGGCAGGTGAGGGCAGTTAACTGATGAGGGGTGTGGTTTAGCAGCAAAGCAGAAAGAAGAAGGGCTAATTGTGACGAGCAGATGTCGCAACTAGACGCTGGGCTCAAATTCCCAATGAGGGGCTCCACATTCCCGAGGCAACGCTCCACCATCTTTTGGCTCTAACAATACAATTCACTGATGTGTCTCGAAAGACGACTTTAATGTTGATGCAGCTGCTTTCATGGAGATGATAGAGGAGGAAGAGCAGCAGCTTGTTCCAAAGAAAAGTTTCATCTACTGTTTGGCAACATTTTGGTTTCAGCAAAATCAAATGTAAGCTGTTCTATAAAACTCGGTCCGGTTGGAGACCTGGTCCGGTTGGGGACTCTGTCCGGTTGGGGACCTGGTCCGGTTGGGGACTCTGTGCGGTTGGGGACTCTGTGCGGTTGGGGACTCGGTCCGGTTGGGGACCCGGTCCGGTTGGGATTGGGAACTCGGTCTGGTTGGGATTGGGGACTAGGTCCGGTTGGGGACTCGGTCCGGTTAGGGACTAGGTCCGGTTGGGGACTAGGTCCGGTTAGGGACCTGGTCCGGTTGGGGACTAGGTCCGGTTGGGGACTCGGTTAGGTTTGGGACTCGGTTAGGTTCGGGACTCGGTCCGGTTGGGGACTCGGTCCGGTCGGGGACTTGGTCCGCTTGGGAACTCGGTCCGCTTGGGAACTCGGTCCGGTCGGGGACTCGGTCTGGTCGGGGACTCGGTCCGGTCGGGGACTCGGTCCGGTTGCAGACCCGGTCCAGCTGTAGGGGGGTGTATCCATGCGGACCGTGTTCACGCTGCACTTTGGTGAAACCAGCCAAACCATTAGAATATTATCTCCCCATTCCCACCAGAGGTGGCGCTGCACTAGTATTTAGCAGAAGAGAGGACCAGACCGGCGTGAAGAAGAAAACTGTTTCCTCCACCTGCCAGTTAAACATGGAGACCAAACTATGGCTGTTTTGGGTTTTTATTGTGTCTTATGCAAGTATACTGCAGAAATCCACTGCAACAATGGACGCAGTATGAACACCAGACGGGGCAGAGGACCCTTAATGCCATCGCTATGGATTTACCCACAATGCAATGCTACGCCACATGCAGGAAGGGACCTTTTTGTGACTTAGTAGTTCCGCTGGTTTAACTGGGAACAGATCAGTAACATGACTGGTTTAACTGGGAACAGGTCGGTAACATGACTGGTTTAACTGGGAACAGGTCGGTAACATGACTGGTTTAACTGGGAACAGGTCGGTAACATGACTGGTTTAACTGGGAACAGGTCAGTAACATGACCGGGTATAAAAGGAGCATTTCAGAGAAGCAGAGTCTCTCAGGTGGACAATGACAGCCTCATGAGGAATGAATGGGTTATGTGTCGTTGCTGTGTTATGTTTGTCCTGCAGATGAAGACGGGACCGTTTGCTGAGCACTCCAACCAGCTGTGGAACATCAGCGCCGTTCCTTCCTGGTCCAAAGTCAACCAGGGCCTGATCCGAATGTACAAAGCAGAGGTAAACTAGGTTCTGCCACTCGACTGATGTACTCGTTAGGCAACTAGTTTGGTGAAGAGTTCAGCGTGAATATGGTCTAACTTTTGACCGGCCAGCTGTTTTAATCTTAAGTTTAAAGACGAGCTGGAATCTCTATAGATATGTTTTATTTAGCTATTTTTTATTCAATATCATTTAATTTAGTTTCTTTCTTTCTCACATTTTATTTATTTATTCTTATGTTGCTTTTTTTCTTCCCATATGTTGACTGAGTCTAATGTGAGAACCAGTAGGGGCAGTGTAGAGACCAGTTGGACCCGGTAACAGGGTGAACAGCAGTGGTTTTGTTTCCTGACAGTCTAAAATGCTGCTGGGTTTTTTCTGCCCTGATGTCAAAGTCTCTCGTCTCCATGTTTATTTATATGTTTACATTTTATAGTTTTATAAATGAGTCATCTCTACCTGGTCTACGTTCTCCGATGCACCCCCTGCTGTAATCCTCTGGTAACCACTGTAACACACGAGCAAGTAAAGCGAACAGTGCAACGGGTTTGTCAGCGCAAGTTTATTTTCACTGCCTCAGACTTTTAGACCATCTCATCAGAGAAGAGACGGGACGAAGACGATGGAGGATCAGATGTCGTTAGGGTAGGGACTCAGAGAAGAGACGGGACGAAGACGATGGAGGATCAGACGTCGTTAGGGGAGGGACTCAGAGAAGAGACGGGACGAAGACGATGGAGGATCAGACGTCGTTAGGGTAGGGACTCAGAGAAGAGACGGGACGAAGACGATGGAGGATCAGACGTCGTTAGGGGAGGGACTCAGAGAAGAGACGGGACGAAGACGATGGAGGATCAGACGTCGTTAGGGGAGGGACTCAGAGAAGAGACGGGACGAAGACGATGGAAGATCAGATGTCGTTAGGGGAGGGACTCAGAGAAGAGACGGGACGAAGACGATGGAGGATGAGACGTCGTTAGGGGAGGGACTCAGAGAAGAGACGGGACGAAGACGATGGAGGATCAGACGTCGTTAGGGGAGGGACTCAGAGAAGAGACGGGACGAAGACGATGGAGGATCAGACGTCGTTAGGGGAGGGACTCAGAGAAGAGACGGGACGAAGACGATGGAGGATCAGACGTCGTTAGGGGAGGGACTCAGAGAAGAGACGGGACGAAGACGATGGAAGATCAGATGTCGTTAGGGGAGGGACTCAGAGAAGAGACGGGACGAAGACGATGGAGGATCAGACGTCGTTAGGGGAGGGACTCAGAGAGGAGACGGGACGAAGACGATGGAAGATCAGACGTCGTTAGGGGAGGGACTCAGAGAAGAGACGGGACGAAGACGATGGAGGATCAGACGTCGTTAGGGGAGGGACTCAGAAGAGACGGGACGAAGACGATGGAGGATCAGACGTCGTTAGGGGAGGGACTCAGAGAAGAGACGGGACGAAGACGATGGAGGATGAGACGTCGTTAGGGGAGGGACTCAGAGAAGAGACTGGACGAAGACGATGGAGGATCAGACGTCGTTAGGGGAGGGACTCAGAGAAGAGACGGGACGAAGACGATGGAGGATCAGACGTCGTTAGGGGAGGGACTCAGAGAAGAGACGGGACGAAGACGATGGAGGATCAGACGTCGTTAGGGGAGGGACTCAGAGAGGAGACGGGACGAAGACGATGGAGGATCAGACGTCGTTAGGGGAGGGACTCAGAGAAGAGACGGGACGAAGACGATGGAGGATCAGACGTCGTTAGGGGAGGGACTCAGAGAAGAGACGGGACGAAGACGATGGAGGATCAGACGTCGTTAGGGGAGGGACTCAGAGAAGAGACGGGACGAAGACGATGGAGGATCAGACGTCGTTAGGGGAGGGACTCAGAGAAGAGGCTGGACGAAGACGATGGAGGATCAGATGTCGTTAGGGGAGGGACTCAGAAGAGACGGGACGAAGACGATGGAGGATCAGACGTCGTTAGGGGAGGGACTCAGAGAAGAGACGGGACGAAGACGATGGAGGATCAGACGTCGTTAGGGGAGGGACTCAGAGAAGAGACGGGACGAAGACGATGGAGGATCAGACGTCGTTAGGGGAGGGACTCAGAGAAGAGACGGGACGAAGACGATGGAGGAGCAGACGTCGTTAGGGGAGATCTCAGAGAAGAGACGGGACGAAGACGATGGAGGATCAGACGTCGTTAGGGGAGGGACTCAGAGAAGAGACGGGACGAAGACGATGGAGGATCAGACGTCGTTAGGGGAGGGACTCAGAGAAGAGACGGGACGAAGACGATGGAGGATCAGACGTCGTTAGGGGAGGGACTCAGAGAAGAGACGGGACGAAGACGATGGAGGATCAGACGTCGTTAGGGGAGATCTCAGAGAAGAGACGGGACGAAGACGATGGAGGATCAGACGTCGTTAGGGGAGGGACTCAGAGAAGAGACGGGACGAAGACGATGGAGGATCAGATGTCGTTAGGGGAGGGACTCAGAGAAGAGACGGGACGAAGACGATGGAAGATCAGACGTCGTTAGGGGAGATCTCAGAGAAGAGACTGGACGAAGACGATGGAGGATCAGATGTCGTTAGGGGAGGGACTCAGAGAAGAGACGGGACGAAGACGATGGAAGATCAGACGTCGTTAGGGGAGATCTCAGAGAAGAGACGGGACGAAGACGATGGAAGATCAGACGTCGTTAGGGGAGGGACTCAGAGAAGAGACGGGACGAAGACGATGGAGGATCAGACGTCGTTAGGGGAGGGACTCAGAGAAGAGACGGGACGAAGACGATGGAGGATCAGACGTCGTTAGGGGAGGGACTCAGAGAAGAGACGGGACGATGACGATGGAGGATCAGACGTCGTTAGGGGAGATCTCAGAGAAGAGACGGGACGAAGACGATGGAGGAGCAGACGTCGTTAGGGGAGGGACTCAGAGAAGAGACTGGACGATGACGATGGAGGATCAGACGTCGTTAGGGGAGATCTCAGAGAAGAGACGGGACGAAGACGATGGAGGATCAGACGTCGTTAGGGGAGGGACTCAGAGAAGAGACGGGACGAAGACGATGGAGGATCAGACGTCGTTAGGGGAGATCTCAGAGAAGAGACGGGACGAAGACGATGGAGGATCAGACGTCGTTAGGGGAGGGACTCAGAGAAGAGACGGGACAAAGACGATGGAGGATCAGACGTCGTTAGGGGAGGGACTCAGAGAAGAGACGGGACGAAGACGATGGAGGATCAGACGTCGTTAGGGGAGGGACTCAGAGAAGAGACGGGACGAAGACGATGGAGGATCAGACGTCGTTAGGGGAGGGACTCAGAGAAGAGACGGGACGAAGACGATGGAGGATCAGACGTCGTTAGGGGAGATCTCAGAGAAGAGACGGGACGAAGACGATGGAGGATCAGACGTCGTTAGGGGAGGGACTCAGAGAAGAGACGGGACGAAGACGATGGAGGATCAGACGTCGTTAGGGGAGGGACTCAGAGAAGAGACGGGACGAAGACGATGGAGGATCAGACGTCGTTAGGGGAGATCTCAGAGAAGAGACGGGACGAAGACGATGGAAGATCAGACGTCGTTAGGGGAGGGACTCAGAGAAGAGACTGGACGAAGACGATGGAGGATCAGACGTCGTTAGGGGAGGGACTCAGAGAAGAGACGGGACGAAGACGATGGAGGATCAGACGTCGTTAGGGGAGGGACTCAGAGAAGAGACTGGACGAAGACGATGGAGGATCAGACGTCGTTAGGGGAGGGACTCAGAGAAGAGACGGGACGAAGACGATGGAGGATCAGACGTCGTTAGGGGAGGGACTCAGAGAAGAGACGGGACGAAGACGATGGAGGATCAGATGTCGTTAGGGGAGGGACTCAGAGAAGAGACGGGACGAAGACGATGGAGGATCAGACGTCGTTAGGGGAGGGACTCAGAGAAGAGACGGGACGAAGACGATGGAAGATCAGATGTCGTTAGGGGAGGGACTCAGAGAAGAGACGGGACGAAGACGATGGAAGATCAGACGTCGTTAGGGGAGATCTCAGAGAAGAGACTGGACGAAGACGATGGAGGATCAGATGTCGTTAGGGGAGGGACTCAGAGAAGAGACGGGACGAAGACGATGGAGGATCAGACGTCGTTAGGGGAGGGACTCAGAGAAGAGACGGGACGAAGACGATGGAGGATCAGACGTCGTTAGGGGAGGGACTCAGAGAAGAGACGGGACGAAGACGATGGAGGATCAGACGTCGTTAGGGGAGGGACTCAGAGAAGAGACGGGACGAAGACGATGGAGGATCAGATGTCGTTAGGGGAGGGACTCAGAGAAGAGACGGGACGAAGACGATGGAGGATCAGACGTCGTTAGGGGAGGGACTCAGAGAAGAGACGGGACGAAGACGATGGAGGATCAGACGTCGTTAGGGGAGGGACTCAGAGAAGAGACGGGACGAAGACGATGGAGGATCAGACGTCGTTAGGGGAGGGACTCAGAGAAGAGACGGGACGAAGACGATGGAGGATCAGACGTCGTTAGGGGAGGGACTCAGAGAAGAGACGGGACGAAGACGATGGAGGATCAGACGTCGTTAGGGGAGGGACTCAGAGAAGAGACGGGACGAAGACGATGGAGGATCAGACGTCGTTAGGGGAGGGACTCAGAGAAGAGACGGGACGAAGACGATGGAAGATCAGATGTCGTTAGGGGAGGGACTCAGAGAAGAGACGGGACGAAGACGATGGAAGATCAGACGTCGTTAGGGGAGGGACTCAGAGAAGAGACGGGACGAAGACGATGGAGGATCAGACGTCGTTAGGGGAGGGACTCAGAGAAGAGACGGGACGAAGACGATGGAGGATCAGACGTCGTTAGGGGAGGGACTCAGAGAAGAGACGGGACGAAGACGATGGAGGATCAGACGTCGTTAGGGGAGGGACTCAGAGAAGAGACGGGACGAAGACGATGGAGGATCAGATGTCGTTAGGGGAGGGACTCAGAGAAGAGACGGGACGAAGACGATGGAGGATCAGATGTCGTTAGGGGAGATCTCAGAGAAGAGACGGGACGAAGACGATGGAGGATCAGACGTCGTTAGGGGAGGGACTCAGAGAAGAGACGGGACGAAGACGATGGAGGATCAGACGTCGTTAGGGGAGGGACTCAGAAGAGACGGGACGAAGACGATGGAGGATCAAACGTCGTTAGGGGAGGGACTCAGAGAAGAGACGGGACGAAGACGATGGAGGATCAGACGTCGTTAGGGGAGGGACTCAGAGAAGAGACGGGACGAAGACGATGGAGGATCAGACGTCGTTAGGGGAGGGACTCAGAGAAGAGACGGGACGAAGACGATGGAGGATCAGACGTCGTTAGGGGAGGGACTCAGAGAAGAGACGGGACGAAGACGATGGAGGATCAGACGTCGTTAGGGGAGGGACTCAGAGAAGAGACGGGACGAAGACGATGGAGGATCAGACGTCGTTAGGGGAGGGACTCAGAGAAGAGACGGGACGAAGACGATGGAAGATCAGATGTCGTTAGGGGAGGGACTCAGAGAAGAGACGGGACGAAGACGATGGAAGATCAGACGTCGTTAGGGGAGATCTCAGAGAAGAGACGGGACGAAGACGATGGAGGATCAGACGTCGTTAGGGGAGGGACTCAGAGAAGAGACGGGACGAAGACGATGGAGGATCAGACGTCGTTAGGGGAGGGACTCAGAGAAGAGACGGGACGAAGACGATGGAGGATCAGACGTCGTTAGGGGAGGGACTCAGAGAAGAGACGGGACGAAGACGATGGAGGATCAGATGTCGTTAGGGGAGGGACTCAGAGAAGAGACGGGACGAAGACGATGGAGGATCAGACGTCGTTAGGGGAGGGACTCAGAGAAGAGACGGGACGAAGACGATGGAGGATCAGACGTCGTTAGGGGAGGGACTCAGAGAAGAGACGGGACAAAGACGATGGAGGATCAGACGTCGTTAGGGGAGGGACTCAGAGAAGAGGCTGGACGAAGACGATGGAGGATCAGATGTCGTTAGGGGAGGGACTCAGAAGAGACGGGACGAAGACGATGGAGGATCAGACGTCGTTAGGGGAGGGACTCAGAGAAGAGACGGGACGAAGACGATGGAGGATCAGACGTCGTTAGGGGAGGGACTCAGAGAAGAGACGGGACGAAGACGATGGAGGATCAGACGTCGTTAGGGGAGGGACTCAGAGAAGAGACTGGACGAAGACGATGGAGGATCAGATGTCGTTAGGGGAGGGACTCAGAGAAGAGACGGGACGAAGACGATGGAGGATCAGACGTCGTTAGGGGAGGGACTCAGAGAAGAGACGGGACGAAGACGATGGAGGATCAGACGTCGTTAGGGGAGATCTCAGAGAAGAGACGGGACGAAGACGATGGAGGATCAGACGTCGTTAGGGGAGGGACTCAGAGAAGAGACGGGACGAAGACGATGGAGGATCAGACGTCGTTAGGGGAGGGACTCAGAGAAGAGACGGGACGAAGACGATGGAGGATCAGACGTCGTTAGGGGAGGGACTCAGAGAAGAGACGGGACGAAGACGATGGAAGATCAGACGTCGTTAGGGGAGATCTCAGAGAAGAGACTGGACGAAGACGATGGAGGATCAGATGTCGTTAGGGGAGGGACTCAGAGAAGAGACGGGACGAAGACGATGGAAGATCAGACGTCGTTAGGGGAGATCTCAGAGAAGAGACGGGACGAAGACGATGGAAGATCAGACGTCGTTAGGGGAGGGACTCAGAGAAGAGACGGGACGAAGACGATGGAGGATCAGACGTCGTTAGGGGAGGGACTCAGAGAAGAGACGGGACGAAGACGATGGAGGATCAGACGTCGTTAGGGGAGGGACTCAGAGAAGAGACGGGACGATGACGATGGAGGATCAGACGTCGTTAGGGGAGGGACTCAGAGAAGAGACGGGACGAAGACGATGGAGGATCAGACGTCGTTAGGGGAGGGACTCAGAGAAGAGACGGGACGAAGACGATGGAGGATCAGACGTCGTTAGGGGAGGGACTCAGAGAAGAGACGGGACGAAGACGATGGAGGATCAGACGTCGTTAGGGGAGGGACTCAGAGAAGAGACTGGACGATGACGATGGAGGATCAGACGTCGTTAGGGGAGATCTCAGAGAAGAGACGGGACGAAGACGATGGAGGATCAGACGTCGTTAGGGGAGGGACTCAGAGAAGAGACGGGACGAAGACGATGGAGGATCAGACGTCGTTAGGGGAGATCTCAGAGAAGAGACGGGACGAAGACGATGGAGGATCAGACGTCGTTAGGGGAGGGACTCAGAGAAGAGACGGGACAAAGACGATGGAGGATCAGACGTCGTTAGGGGAGGGACTCAGAGAAGAGACGGGACGAAGACGATGGAGGATCAGACGTCGTTAGGGGAGGGACTCAGAGAAGAGACGGGACGAAGACGATGGAGGATCAGACGTCGTTAGGGGAGGGACTCAGAGAAGAGACGGGACGAAGACGATGGAGGATCAGACGTCGTTAGGGGAGATCTCAGAGAAGAGACGGGACGAAGACGATGGAGGATCAGACGTCGTTAGGGGAGGGACTCAGAGAAGAGACGGGACGAAGACGATGGAGGATCAGACGTCGTTAGGGGAGGGACTCAGAGAAGAGACGGGACGAAGACGATGGAGGATCAGACGTCGTTAGGGGAGGGACTCAGAGAAGAGACGGGACGAAGACGATGGAGGATCAGACGTCGTTAGGGGAGGGACTCAGAGAAGAGACGGGACGAAGACGATGGAGGATCAGACGTCGTTAGGGGAGGGACTCAGAAGAGACGGGACGAAGACGATGGAGGATCAGACGTCGTTAGGGGAGGGTCTCAGAGAAGAGACGGGACGAAGACGATGGAGGATCAGACGTCGTTAGGGGAGATCTCAGAGAAGAGACGGGACGAAGACGATGGAAGATCAGACGTCGTTAGGGGAGGGACTCAGAGAAGAGACTGGACGAAGACGATGGAGGATCAGACGTCGTTAGGGGAGGGACTCAGAGAAGAGACGGGACGAAGACGATGGAGGATCAGACGTCGTTAGGGGAGGGACTCAGAGAAGAGACTGGACGAAGACGATGGAAGATCAGACGTCGTTAGGGGAGGGACTCAGAGAAGAGACGGGACGAAGACGATGGAGGATCAGACGTCGTTAGGGGAGGGACTCAGAGAAGAGACGGGACGAAGACGATGGAGGATCAGACGTCGTTAGGGGAGGGACTCAGAGAAGAGACGGGACGAAGACGATGGAGGATCAGACGTCGTTAGGGGAGGGACTCAGAGAAGAGACGGGACGAAGACGATGGAGGATCAGATGTCGTTAGGGGAGGGACTCAGAGAAGAGACGGGACGAAGACGATGGAGGATCAGACGTCGTTAGGGGAGGGACTCAGAGAAGAGACGGGACGAAGACGATGGAGGATCAGACGTCGTTAGGGGAGGGACTCAGAGAAGAGACGGGACGAAGACGATGGAAGATCAGATGTCGTTAGGGGAGGGACTCAGAGAAGAGACGGGACGAAGACGATGGAAGATCAGACGTCGTTAGGGGAGGGTCTCAGAGAAGAGACGGGACGAAGACGATGGAGGATCAGACGTCGTTAGGGGAGATCTCAGAGAAGAGACTGGACGAAGACGATGGAGGATCAGACGTCGTTAGGGGAGATCTCAGAGAAGAGACGGGACGAAGACGATGGAGGATCAGACGTCGTTAGGGGAGGGACTCAGAGAAGAGACGGGACGAAGACGATGGAGGATCAGACGTCGTTAGGGGAGGGACTCAGAGAAGAGACGGGACGAAGACGATGGAGGATCAGACGTCGTTAGGGGAGGGACTCAGAGAAGAGACGGGACGAAGACGATGGAGGATCAGACGTCGTTAGGGGAGGGACTCAGAGAAGAGACGGGACGAAGACGATGGAGGATCAGACGTCGTTAGGGGAGGGACTCAGAGAAGAGACGGGACGAAGACGATGGAGGATCAGACGTCGTTAGGGGAGGGACTCAGAGAAGAGACGGGACGAAGACGATGGAGGATCAGACGTCGTTAGGGGAGATCTCAGAGAAGAGACGGGACGAAGACGATGGAGGATCAGACGTCGTTAGGGGAGGGACTCAGAGAAGAGACGGGACGAAGACGATGGAGGATCAGACGTCGTTAGGGGAGGGACTCAGAGAAGAGACGGGACGAAGACAATGGAGGATCAGACGTCGTTAGGGGAGATCTCAGAGAAGAGACGGGACGAAGACGATGGAGGAGCAGACGTCGTTAGGGGAGGGACTCAGAGAAGAGACTGGACGAAGACGATGGAGGATCAGACGTCGTTAGGGGAGATCTCAGAGAAGAGACGGGACGAAGACGATGGAGGATCAGACGTCGTTAGGGGAGGGACTCAGAGAAGAGACGGGACGAAGACGATGGAGGATCAGACGTCGTTAGGGGAGGGACTCAGAGAAGAGACGGGACGAAGACGATGGAAGATCAGATGTCGTTAGGGGAGGGACTCAGAGAAGAGACTGGACGATGACGATGGAGGATCAGACGTCGTTAGGGGAGGGACTCAGAGAAGAGACGGGACGAAGACGATGGAGGATCAGACGTCGTTAGGGGAGGGACTCAGAGAAGAGACGGGACGAAGACGATGGAGGATCAGACGTCGTTAGGGGAGGGACTCAGAGAAGAGACGGGACGAAGACGATGGAGGATCAGACGTCGTTAGGGGACGTCTGACATGAAGACCATGGCGGTCTTCACTTCCAGGCTGAAGAAGACAAAGCAGGACTGGACTCGTGTCTCATGCTGCCATGTTGTGTGTGTTTGTCTGCACTGGCAGGTTAGAGACGTGAACACACACCTTGTTGTTCCCTTCATGAAGTTTATCGTACCAGTCGTCATGTTGACTTGTAAAAGTGCACATCCGTTTACATTCCCTGTACTTTGCATTCTGCTCTACTGTGTACATTTCCTCTCATCTCTGTCGGGCGTTTCTCCTCGGCTGAAACGCTGCAGTGTGATGAAAATCAAACTTTTGGGTTAAAGCTTGCTCTGAGGCCGTGCGGGAAAGGTTTCCTGTTGGTGCAGCCGAACTGAAACGTTATCCAGGAGTCCTGCTTCCATGTCAGGATGACGACTCGTCCATTTCTTTACTTCCCCCCCAAGCTGAAGCCGTTTAGCAGAATTTCATTCTGCTTGGTTCCTTCAGCGGATCATTTTTCTCCTGCAGACATTTCTTCCCGGTTTCCAGAGCACACACTGGGAGAGAACTGGCTGCTTCTTGTTGACTTGAGGCCGGTGAGAGCGGTGTGAAGGGAATCTTTGTGAGGAAAACAGCCAGACAGGCTGGTTGTGGCAAGCGAGGGAGGAAGGGGTTAATGGAGAGACTGGAGCAGGGTGTGTGGGCGGATGGGGGTGGAGGGATGTCTAAGCCAGCCTCCCTGCCTGCATGCCCACATCCTGTGTTTTCCACAGCAGCCTGCAAGTCTTCCCAAAGAGCTGAGGGGCCAAGCTGTCTACCTCGCCCTCCCCCTCCGTTGCCTTCATTAAATCCTCCCCTCGGTCTGTCCCGACCTTCCTCTGAGCCTGAAGCAACCATCACTCGCATTCCTCTCTCCCTTCCCTGGCCCCACGCTGGAGTCGAGCTGCACTCCACCTCCAAGCAGATTTCCAGTCTGAGGAGTTTCTTCTGCAGACAGAGACTCTCACACGTCGTTTTCCTCCAGATAAAACCTTCTTTCTGACGCTCAGCTGAAGCCGGTCTCCCCACACAGACCTGGTGTTGGCGTTGTTTCAGCTCCGTAAGTCGAGCTGGAAAACCACATCACACACATCTTGCAGGATCTTCTCAATATTTTCTATAAACTTCTCTGTTTTCTTACCTTTTAGCTTTATCACTTTAATTATGATTAATTGATTACAGAAAAATGAACTTATCTAAAAAATTAACACATTTAATTGTGGAATGGTTGTCAATGCTCGATGGCGCAGCGACTACACGATGTGCACGGCAGACTTCCGGTTCTAACCGGGCAGTTTGCTGCTACTTTTAGCGATTTTTCAGACCCTCTGGTGAGTTTATTTAAAAAGAAAGCGACTAGCCTTTTTCTGGTGATAGCCGAGACTTTTGGTTAGTAGCGTGAAAGAAGGTGCGGTTTCTTCGAATCTAATTAATTAGATGAATTTTTAATGGAGTCCTGCTCCTGGTTTTAGATTAATAAATGTTTAGAAGGGTGAGGAGCTCGGTCATCCGGGAGGGGCTCAGAGTAGAGCCGCTGCTCCTCCGCATCGAGAGGAACCAGTTGAGGTGGCTCGGGCATCTGGTCAGGATGCCTCCTGGACCTCCCTGGTGAGGTGTTCCAGGCACGTCCCTCTGGGAGGAGACCCCGGGGAAGACCCAGGACACGCTGGAGGGATTATATCTCTCGGCTGGCCTGGGAACGCCTCGGGATCCCCCCGCAGAGTTAGCAAATGTGGCTGGGGAGAGGGAAGTCTGGGCTTCCCTGCTTAGGCTGCTGCCCCCGCGACCCGGCCCCGGATAAGCAGCAGAAGATGGATGGATGAAATGTTTAGAAATCTGTTTTTTATTGAAAAAAACACTACAACCCCATCCTCAAAGACCTGGTAGAATCTAAGTCATTCAGAGTGAGGTTTAGCTTGTTGTAACATCTGTCTGTAAACATCTGGGAGTAGACCAGTTGCTGGAGTTCTGCTTCCATGACACTCCAGATGTTGTGTACTGGTGAAAGATCTGGACAACTGGCAGACCAGTTCAGCAGCCAGACTTCCTGGTAAGTCCAGGATGTGGTTCAGCATGCTGAAATCTGCAAGCTCTTCCCTGAAGGAAGGTCTTTGGCTGGATGGGAGCAGATGTTACTTTTCAGCACAGATGTGGAAGCTGCCAGAAGGCCAACCATATCCTGTCCAAACCCGACAACTTGCTGTGTGGTGTTCCCAGGGCTGCGTTTTGGGACCCCGGACCTTTCGGCCAGATAATCCAGCAGTGCAGAGGTGTTATCACTTACATGCTGAAGATCTACAGTTGTGCTGTTTGTTTAAAACACCTGAAATACTCAACTGTTTCACAAGGGTAAATCAGTGGTTCAGCAACAACAGCCTCCAGACAGTTCGGTCCCCACCGTTCAACAGCTCCTAGGCGACAACCAAGCTGAGGAATGTGGGGAACGTTTGATGAGGCCATGTCTTACAGCCTCCTTCAAGGCAGTTGGTTAAAAGCTGCTTCTTTCAGTTGGACATGGCTGCTGGGCTCATGGTGTCCAAACAAGAGCTTGAGATGATCATTCATACCTTTCCCCTGCCTCAAGCTTTGGCTCGTCTTCGGTCAGTCCTCCGCTCAGCTGCGAGGCTTCTCAGCGGCAGGAAAAGCCAGTTAGGTGTTGAAGTCTCTTCACTGGCTTCCGGCTTTGGATCGCATTCAGTCTAAAGACTTTCCGAGCCCTACATGGACAGGCCCCCAGAAACACTACGGACTGTGTGGGATGGAACCTGCTTCCAGCTCCCTGTCCAGGTTTGAGACCAAACCCGTCACTCCCTGTCTTTGGAACGATCTTCCCAGGACCCAGTGGATGCCTTCAGAAAGCTCTGTGTGTTTTATGTTTCTTTGCTGGGAAGCGCTTTGTGACTTTGCGTCTGTGAAAAGCAAATAAAGTTTCCTTCCTTACTTTACTCAGTGAAGCTAACTCTTGTTAGCATCACTGTAAACAACATCTATTCAAACGTTATTATAACGTTGCTGAGTTCAGCGGTTGGTTGCAGAAATACATCGCTATAAAGTTTTTTAGTACCACAAGACAAAGTTTTTCCTCTTCTCAACTTCTACCTCGTTTTCGTCTTGTTCCTGTTCTTCTTCTCTGGTTGTGTGCCAGCTCTACAACTCAACACTGCCCCCGTGATTTCTGAGGGTCTTTCCTGGTATCTGAACTCCATGACGTTGTGTAACTGATGCAGGGTCAGACAGTTCGATCCGTCTCCTGTGTCTTCTGCGTCCAGCATCAATGGACCTTTAGCTTCACCCGGCCGGGTGTTTTGCAATCTATCTAGCGATGACCACAAAGACCAGACTCTCTAACATCTGGTCACCATAGCAACAATGCTATAAACACACTGAAAGTGGTCCATTCAGTATCAGAAACCCTGCAGGATTTATCCCACCTGCTTCCAGCATCTGCTCCAGGAACTTGAAGACTTCCAGGCTTTTCTGTCTGCTGGTCTGAAGCAGAAGATGGTTCCAGTGACCAGGAACTGGGCTGAAGTTGCAGACTTGGTGGAAACAGCCGGACGTGTCGCTTATTTAGCTTTTTTCATCCTGTTTGTTGGTAACATGACTGAAAGATGAGGCCCAACTGATCTGTGCTCCAGGACAGATTTCTCCAGTTTCAAACCAGATGCTCCACTTCCAGTCGCAGACAGCCCGCATGCTGCATCCCGACGCCACGGCAACAACCGCCACTCCTGCTGAGTCCAAGCATGCTGGAGATGAGGATGCTGAGGAAGAAGTGATCAGATAAAACATGCAAAGGTCTGAAAGTTCTGGATATTACTGAGAAATTTAATCTAAAATTAGATTTATATCAGAACACTTATTTTCTTACATCTTTGTGTGTTTAGTGATAAACCCTGCTTTCTGATTGGCTGAACAAACAGAAGGCGTGTTTCTCCACCCCAGTTCTGCCCTGATGATCATGACCGATAGTGTCACCGCTCAGACTTTCTGAGATCAGGCCTCCCAGCCCCCACTGCAGCCAGACCAGACCCCCCCGCTGCTCCCCAAAAACTGGGACTGTCTGCACACAAAGAGGCTCCTCTGGACCGTCTGCAGCCCTTCGACTCCGAGGAGACGCTACAACAATGGCTCTCTCCCTGGTTAGGTTCCCTCGCTGGCTCTGCTTCACAACGACACTTTGTTCTGAAGAGTCAGGATGCCGCTGACATGGGAAGAAAACCAGAATCTCATCAGGACAGCATTTATTTCTTATGTTATCCCCACGCCATCGGCACTAATGCAACCCCATCCCATCAGAGATGCAGGCTGATAACAAGCTGGATGCTCCCTCTCCTCTTTAGTCTGCAGGACACGCCGTCCATGCTGTCCACAAACTATTCCACATCTTCATCCAGGTTTCCACTCAGAACATTTTAAATGAGCTTTGGTCCAGAGAAGACGGCGTGTTTCTGGATCCTCTTCACATATGATATATGCATACAGAGATTCTACACTACAGATGCTGGATCTTCACAGTCTAATTTTCTCGATGTTTAGATCCAGTTTGTCTCAGATCGGTGAAGCTCTGTCCATCTTTCCATTTAATAGACGTAATTGTGTGACTGACCTATTCCCAGTTTAACCAGTAACTCCTCCTTGTGTTGCTGCATCAGATTCACAGCTGATATTAGCTGCATTTTGCAAAATAAAAGCGACATTTCTAAGTTTTAACAATCACCAGTTGTGATTTGCAGCCGTTTCCATTGAATAGTGTTTAGCGGAAACGTGCTAGCTATGTAGCGGTTTTCTGCTTGCTGGGAGAATTTGATACGACTTCTGGAAGTTTTTCTCCCTCATTTTCTTTTCTTAAACCCTAAAATTAGCTGTTGTTTGTACGGCCCCGCCATCTTTGCTGGAAACAAACCGGTCACATGACCCTCCCACGTCCCGTCCGGGGACATTAATGTGAAAAAGTGTTTATATTCCACCTTTTGTTATATTTCTGTATCGAAACGTCTAAAATCCACCTCATGAGAGCCTAAAAACCTTTTATTGACATTTCAGGGTTTTCTTTAAATGTAGGTGTTTCCGTTCGTGTTTTTTTTAGTGCAGTATTTAGTTTTTGCGCAATTCTTTGACGGAAACGCAGAATTTTCACACATTTTAAATCTGGTTCTAATTAAAGTTCAGCTTTCAGAGAGTCATGGCTGCCACTTCCAAACGGCTTCTCTCACCACTCAGTTTTAAAGCAAAGAAAGAAAATCTGCGCAAGCAGGAAGCAAAACAACGTTTCCTTCCTGCTCGGCTAACGTATTACGCTAAGCTAGCTTACCTACTCCAGGCTAACTGTGACGTTAACCTTTTCATTTTTCTTTGATTTACAGTGTTTGGAGAAGTTCCCCGTGATTCAGCACTTCAAGTTTGGTAGCCTGCTTTCCATCCAGCCAGCGAAGCCTTGATGCAGACGGAGGAAAGACCAAAACGCCCCCCCAACCCACGGCGCCCGCTCCCCGCAGCATCCTCGTGCTAACCCCTCAGTAGCAGCTCGGACCCACATGCTCATGCCTGGTGGATGGCGTCTGATCCTGCAGCATCCTTGTTTCTCACATGATGGACAGATTTTGAGGGCTTTGTGTTGGATTTCTTTCAGAGTGGACATTCCCCCCCCCCCCATGCAGTCAAGACGATAGAATTGCAGCTTTTCACTCCTTCCTTTTGTTTTGCTGTTTAAGGCCAAATGTTTTAGTTTTCTTTCACCAATAACTGAAAAACCCAAGACACATTTTAACGCCTCCACTTGCAATAACTTCACAAAAATGTCTGTTTAGACTGAAAATGCTGGGCTTCATCTCTTAGTTTTCTGTTTTCAGCTGACGGTAGTCTGAGTGGAACATGTTGAGTCCTGCTGGAAGTAAACATGATTCCTGCTTGTGTCGTCCCGCTGCGTTTCCATTCTACACATCATGACGTGGGCTTTTTGATTTAATAAAAGAAATGCTATTTTTGTGACCTGAAAAACCTGGATGAATATTTTTATTTCCAACATTTTCTTTTTGCATTCCAGGATATAAAATTAGTTCATGTCAATTTCTTTACCTCTTAGTCCAGTTCCAGGTCTCATTCCCCCTTTTCTTTTCTGCAATGAGGACCAATAATACAGGAATGAAAATACTTTTTTTGGTCTGTTACGACCCCTGTGGGCTCTTTGTGAAAAAAAAGAGTGGCAACACAAATTGTCAGACACAATAAAATACAAATCAACATGATTAATTTCCAAAGTGAGTAATAAATGTCTCTGTTCAGTTTAACCAGACGGAAAGAAAAGGCACAACTTAAAGACGCAGTCCGTAACTTTCTGACACGAAAACTTTACGTCCCGGACGATGACACTGTGGTGTGCATTTCTAGAGCCGCTGCTGCCCAGCTGCGTCCCAAGGCTGAGAAACCGACTCGATACAGGTTTTACATTCAGGACGAGATGCAACGTTGCTGTTTCAGCAAAGAAACAAGATTAAAAGAGACAAAGCAAGAGTCATCATTAGATGGTCTTCTGCTGGCTGGAGAGAGCCAACAGGTCAGGTAGGATGCAAGATGGAGGCTGGGTTAGCCGCTGATAGGGGGTGCTGACGGGAAATGGTAAAAGTTCTGCAGTTTGTCTTTAAAACTTCCTGTGACGGGCAAAATGGAATAACCAATCATAAACCCAATGAGTTAAAACCAAAGGTTCTTTATCCAGGCAGCAACCAAAAGACTCAACAACTAAACATGCACTCGCGTTCGCAGTGGAATCACAGATGTGCTAAATGCTGCCGGAAGGTACCGTAGATGGCAGCATATCGCAGAAGGTCCATAATGCACAGCCGATGACGTGTTGCCTCTTTATTTATGTTCCCTCTTTAGTTCGGAATCAACCTTAAATCCACTGGAGAGATGAAGATGACCTTGTAAACAGAATTCCCCCAAAAAAATACAATTCCGAACTAAACTTAATTCCAATGTAAGTGGCTGGTTTATTCCCATTTCCTCCATTCACCTCTAAGTTCCAGTCATTCCTTTTGTGATGACTCCCTGTGGTCTTCTGCCTACTCTATTTGTCTACTCTCCTCCTCAGCTGCTGAAAACAGTGAATTAGCATGCTCACATCGAGCGGCCGCTTCAAAACTGAAGAGATAGTTTACATAAGTACACCATGATCCTGTCCAATCAGAACCCTTCCCAAACTCCAGATCTGAAGCGGATTTAGAGAGGTATTTTCTATGGAATCCTCAGTTGGGAATTACTTTCCACGGGACATGAAGGAGAATAATCAAATTCTGAATAATTATGTCCACATTTTAAACAAACATGTAACCGTAGCCAGTGAGTATTTAGAAGAACAAACATCGACTCAGTTTTATCAAGATTTCCACTGTGGAGCTGAAAATAAGCCGTAAAGATGAAGCTGATTAAGCTAGCACTGCATGATCCAGTTTCATTTAAACAGGAAGTTAGCAAGGACGCTAGGCGGTTAGCTAGGTGGTTTTAAAGAAGCTAAAGCATGAAAACGTAGAGGAAGATATCCTGTAACTAGAGGAAGATGTAAGAAGCAAAAGGATATTTCTGACTTTTTACTCAACACCAACCACACAGAAGTACTGATGGGTCGTGGGACTTGTAATGTCTTGTCCCACACGTATGTTGGTCCGCGTGACGTTGGCGTGACTCCTGCTGTTTCATGTGAACTCGGAAGTGACCCAGAGATGAACCCAGCGGTGAGGCAGATGGGCTTTGAGTCGAGGAGGAAAGTGCTGAATATTACATGACTAGCCCTACTTTACACTCCTCCCCCCATGTGAAGGAAGAGTTCTGTTGATAGAAGTGCTCAGCCAGAGTGGGAAACTCCACTGGTGATGTAGATTTACTGCACACAGCAGCCCAGTGTTTGAACTGGTGGAAAGGCTGGAATTCCCCAGCTCCAGAATGATGGAGAACGGCCTTCCAGCAAAGACCGGGGACGTTATTTGAATGTTGTCTGCTGCTGAACAAGGTCCTTAAAGCTCTCTGCTGCATTCACTGTGGTCTGGTAAACTGAGTTTTGCTGAGTTTGCAGTTTATTTTGTGGCACTTCCAGCCCATCACTCGCTCTTCTGAAGTATAAAACCAAAAACCGGTTTCTCTGAAACACCATCAGCCACCTGGAGGAGGAGGAACTTCTCTTACCTGCATCTGTACCTGAGACCAGGCTCGCCCTGTTCTACTCTCTACTGATGACTTCCAAGGTTTTTCATTCAGAGGTCGCAATCTGCTTAACCCCAGTCAGTCTCTACCAGGTTCATCTCTACCAGGTTCATCTAACCCGGGTTAATCTCTCCCAGATTCATCTCTACCAGGTTCATCTAACCCGGGTTAATCTCTCCCAGATTCATCTCTACCAGGTTCATCTAACCCGGGTTAATCTCTCCCAGATTCATCTCTACCAGGTTCATCTAACCCGGGTTAATCTCTCCCTGGTTAATCTAACCCACACTAATATCTCCCAAGGTTAATGTATCCCAGTTTAGTCTCTCCCAGGTTATTCTAATCCAGGTTAGTCCAGCACAGGTTAATTTCTCCTAGGTTAATCTAAACTAGGTTAGTCTACCCCACGCTAATCTCTCCCAAGGTGATCTATCTGACGTTAATTTAATCCCGGTTAATCCCTGACAGGTTAATCTAACCTGGGTTACTCTCTCACAGGTGAATCTAACCCGGTTTAGCCTAACCCAGGTTAACCTAATCCAGGTTAATGTCTCCCAGGTGACTCTAACCCGGGTTAGCCTAACCCGGGTTCATCTAATCCAGGTTAATATCTCCCAGGTGACTCTAACCCGGGTTAGCCTAACCCAGGTTCATCTAATCCAGGTTAATGTCTCCCAGGTGACTCTAACCCGGGTTAGCCTAACCCAGGTTCATCTAATCCAGGTTAATGTCTCCCAGGTGACTCTAACCCGGGTTAGCCTAACCCAGGTTCATCTAATCCAGGTTAATGTCTCCCAGGTGACTCTAACCCGGGTTAGCCTAACCCAGGTTCATCTAATCCAGGTTAATGTCTCCCAGGTGACTCTAACCCGGGTTAATAGTTGAATGGAAATATGTGGGTGATGTTGGAATGACCAGTGGTGAGACGTCGTCCTTTGTCTTAGTTAAAACACCAGAACAAGGCCAGAGCCAGGTGTCCTCGCCAGGTGGGACGTTTCAGGGTCTGGACTCGCATCGAGTTTACCAGACATGACATTAAAGACTGGCGCGTCCCACCGTCCCAGTCTGCCAGCCGCACCTCAGCCCTCCCCCCCAACAACGCTGTGTTGACAGGAAACCACAAACAGTCGCAGACTGGTGGCTCATGCGACTTCTGCTGTCAACAGTAATGGATTTATCGTTAGCTAACGATTAATCCATTATTGTTCACAGTAAACTGAACAACAATAAACAGTAAGAATGAAAAGGAACGCTTTGAAACGAAACATTTACAAAACTTTACAAGTCGTATTATGAGTTTTCATTTTCTTGGTTCATTATTTTACAGGTCCAACATTTCGTGTGTCGGTTTGTGACTGAAGAGAAAATCCTGGTCAGGAACAGGTAGGCTGGTTAAACTGGGCCATGCTGGGCCATGCTGGGCCATGCTGGTGATGGCACCAATCATGGATTAAACGTGGAAACAGAACGATTTGGCTTTTAGAGCCTCAGATTCTGATGAAATCTGTCGAGAAGTGATGCTTCGTGTGTTTTCTAAGTTCCCGTTTCCTGTTTTATTCTGTAGTTCTCCTGTACGGTTCCCTGATGTCCCGTTTCCTCTTTTATTCTGTAGTTCTCCTGTACGGTTCCCTGATGTCACGTTTCCTGTTTTATTCTGTAGTTCTCCTGTACGGTTCCCTGATGTCCCGTTTCCTGTTTTATTCTGTAGTTCTCCTGTACGGTTCCCTGATGTCCCGTTTCCTGTTTTATTCTGTAGTTCTCCTGTACGGTTCCCTGATGTCCCGTTTCCTGTTTTATTCTGTAGTTCTCCTGTACGGTTCCCTGATGTCCCGTTTCCTGTTTTATTCTGTAGTTCTCCTGTACGGTTCCCTGATGTCCCGTTTCCTCTTTTATTCTGTAGTTCTCCTGTACGGTTCCCTGATGTCCCGTTTCCTCTTTTATTCTGTAGTTCTCCTGTACGGTTCCCTGATGTCCCGTTTCCTCTTTTATTCTGTAGTTCTCCTGTACGGTTCCCTGATGTCCCGTTTCCTCTTTTATTCTGTAGTTCTCCTGTACGGTTCCCTGATGTCCCGTTTCCTGTTTTATTCTGTAGTTCTCCTGTACGGTTCCCTGATGTCCCGTTTCCTCTTTTATTCTGTAGTTCTCCTGTACGGTTCCCTGATGTCCCGTTTCCTGTTTTATTCTGTAGTTCTCCTGTACGGTTCCCTGATGTCCCGTTTCCTGTTTTATTCTGTAGTTCTCCTGTACGGTTCCCTGATGTCCCGTTTCCTGTTTTATTCTGTAGTTCTCCTGTACGGTTCCCTGATGTCCCGTTTCCTGTTTTATTCTGTAGTTCTCCTGTACGGTTCCCTGATGTCCCGTTTCCTCTTTTATTCTGTAGTTC
This sequence comes from Telmatherina bonti, assembly GCF_933228915.1. Taxonomy (NCBI): domain Eukaryota; kingdom Metazoa; phylum Chordata; class Actinopteri; order Atheriniformes; family Telmatherinidae; genus Telmatherina; species Telmatherina bonti. The sequence goes on from NC_136615.1 coordinate 37,956,219, forward strand.
TCCTGTACGGTTCCCTGATGTCCCGTTTCCTGTTTTATTCTGTAGTTCTCCTGTACGGTTCCCTGATGTCCCGTTTCCTGTTTTATTCTGTAGTTCTCCTGTACGGTTCCCTGATGTCCCGTTTCCTGTTTTATTCTGTAGTTCTCCTGTACTGTTCCCTGATGTCCCGTTTCCTGTTTTATTCTGTAGTTCTCCTGTACGGTTCCCTGATGTCCCGTTTCCTCTTTTATTCTGTAGTTCTCCTGTACGGTTCCCTGATGTCCCGTTTCCTCTTTTATTCTGTAGTTCTCCTGTACGGTTCCCTGATGTCCCGTTTCCTGTTTTATTCTGTAGTTCTCCTGTACGGTTCCCTGATGTCCCGTTTCCTGTTTTATTCTGTAGTTCTCCTGTACGGTTCCCTGATGTCCCGTTTCCTCTTTTATTCTGTAGTTCTCCTGTACGGTTCCCTGATGTCCCGTTTCCTCTTTTATTCTGTAGTTCTCCTGTACGGTTCCCTGATGTCCCGTTTCCTGTTTTATTCTGTAGTTCTCCTGTACGGTTCCCTGATGTCCCGTTTCCTCTTTTATTCTGTAGTTCTCCTGTACGGTTCCCTGATGTCCCGTTTCCTCTTTTATTCTGTAGTTCTCCTGTACGGTTCCCTGATGTCCCGTTTCCTGTTTTATTCTGTAGTTCTCCTGTACTGTTCCCTGATGTCCCGTTTCCTGTTTTATTCTGTAGTTCTCCTGTACGGTTCCCTGATGTCCCGTTTCCTCTTTTATTCTGTAGTTCTCCTGTACGGTTCCCTGATGTCCCGTTTCCTCTTTTATTCTGTAGTTCTCCTGTACGGTTCCCTGATGTCCCGTTTCCTGTTTTATTCTGTAGTTCTCCTGTACGGTTCCCTGATGTCCCGTTTCCTGTTTTATTCTGTAGTTCTCCTGTACTGTTCCCTGATGTCCCGTTTCCTGTTTTATTCTGTAGTTCTCCTGTACGGTTCCCTGATGTCCCGTTTCCTGTTTTATTCTGTAGTTCTCCTGTACGGTTCCCTGATGTCCCGTTTCCTGTTTTATTCTGTAGTTCTCCTGTACGGTTCCCTGATGTCCCGTTTCCTGTTTTATTCTGTAGTTCTCCTGTACGGTTCCCTGATGTCCCGTTTCCTGTTTTATTCTGTAGTTCTCCTGTACGGTTCCCTGATGTCCCGTTTCCTGTTTTATTCTGTAGTTCTCCTGTACGGTTCCCTGATGTCCCGTTTCCTGTTTTATTCTGTAGTTCTCCTGTACGGTTCCCTGATGTCCCGTTTCCTGTTTTATTCTGTAGTTCTCCTGTACGGTTCCCTGATGTCCCGTTTCCTGTTTTATTCTGTAGTTCTCCTGTACGGTTCCCTGATGTCCCGTTTCCTGTTTTATTCTGTAGTTCTCCTGTACGGTTCCCTGATGTCCCGTTTCCTCTTTTATTCTGTAGTTCTCCTGTACGGTTCCCTGATGTCCCGTTTCCTGTTTTTCTTTCCTGTTCATTAGATTCACCTGGACTCGTTTAGTTGAGTCCTTCCACCTGTCTTCTCCTGTTTCCGTCTGTATTTTTAGCACCTGGTTTCAGTTCTGGGTGCTGGTACTTGGTGTTTGTTAGCTTCTCCATGTTAGTGTGCCTTCAGTTAACTTCTTGGACATTAAAAGACATCTTGACTCTGATTCCTGCCTCCCGTTTGGGTCTACACCTGACAGAATCCATGCTCCATTAGAAGATAAATGAACAAAGAGCTGGAAGGTGTTACAAAACGGTTTACGTTGAACTCTGCTGAGAAAGAAAAGCTGCAAACGTCCTGACAGTTTAGTCCTTTTGTTTGTTTCCAGGAAGAAGCCTGGATGTTTGCTGGGATGAAAGTTGAGCTGCTGGTCCCTGAGCCGGCGTAGCTCGCTAAATGTGAACACAGGTTGGATTTGTGGGCCTCGTTAGGAGGAATGTTTGGAATGGGACAGCTGCTTCCACCCGTTCCAACCAGTCTGGGCTTGAAATGTGGTTGTTCTGAAATGGGAAGCAGCTGGATCCACATTTCTGCAACTTCATGGACGATTTTTCCTCAATGTCTACGACTAACCTTCTACTGGACAAGAAAACAAAATGGAGAATCATCCCTTTGTTTTCTGAGTTTATTCCTTTGTTTCTGTTACCTGGTTAAACGAGAGGCAGAGCCGCCAGTGGAGAGACGGACAGAGCTTCACTAACCTGAGACAAACTGGCTCGGATAAATAGAGGAAAGACTTTGAAAATTCCTGTTTAAAGTGTATAAAATGATTTGCAGATACAATCAGAAGAAATCTCTGTAGGTTGGGACACTGCTGGATGCTGGTGCTCCTCTGCACTGAAAGCAGACATGATTCCCTACTGGAAACCAGTGCATGGACCCAGGAAGCTTCCAGAAACCAGTGTGAACCCAGTTCAGGCTGAAATGCACACATGCAGGTTAAAGCTCCATCATATGTGAAGAGGATCCAGAAACACGCCGTCTTCTCTGGACCAAAGCTCATTTAAAATGTTCTGAGTGGAAACCTGGATGAAGATGTGGAATAGTTTGTGGACAGCATGGACGGCGTGTCCTGCAGACTAAAGAGGAGAGGGAGCATCCAGCTTGTTATCAGCCTGCATCTCTGATGGGATGGGGTTGCATTAGTGCCGATGGCGTGGGCAGCTTCCACATCTGGGAAGCTCCATCAATGCTGAAACATCTGCTCCCATCCAGACAACGTCTCTTTCAGGGAAGACCTTGCAGATTTTGGCAGGACCATGCTAAAACATCAACTGAGTCAAAATTTCAGCTGCTGTTTCAAAATAAACTGAGTTGCAGCAACAGCCAATCCACCTGCTAGACTCGCTGCTCACTTGGGACGCGGCAGTTTGGTGTGTTGTGGTTCGTTAAACCCAAAGACCGTATATGAAATATGGACGGAGCCTCCGGTGGTTCAAAGTGAAGCCGATGCGGAACTACATAAAACTGCAGTTCCCCCTTCATCCACTAGGGGCTGTAAAACAGAGCAAATCCTCATAGACTCCCATGTTAAAAAGACCGACTTCACAGCAGGAATAAACACGTTTACAGCAAAAAATAAAAATGTTTACAGCAGAAATAAACATGTTTACAGCAGGAATAAACACGTTTACAGCAGGAATAAACACGTTTACAGCAGGAATAAACGTGTTTACACCAGGAATAAACACGTTTACAGCAGGAATAAACAGGTTTACAGCACAAAATAAAAAGATTTACAGCAGAAATAAACATGTTTACAGCAGGAATAAACATTTTTACAGCAGGAATAAACCTGTTTACAGCGAAAAATTAAACCTGTTTACAGCAGGAATAAAAATGTTTACAGCAGGAATAAACATGTTTACAGCAGGAATAAACATGTTTACAGCACAAAATAAAAATGTCTACAGCAGAAATAAACACGTTTACAGCAGGAATAAACAGGTTTACAGCAAAAAATAAAAATGTTTACAGCAGAAATAAACATGTTTACAGCAGGAATAAACACGTTTACAGCACAAAATAAAAATGTTTACAGCAGGAATAAACATGTTTACAGCAGGAATAAACACGTTCACAGCAGGAATGAACATGTTTACTGCAGGAATAAACACGTTTACAGCACAAAATAAAAATGTTTACAGCAGAAATAAACACGTTTACAGCAGGAATAAACATGTTTACAGTAGAAATAAACACGTTTACAGCAGAAATAAACACGTTTACAGCAGGAATAAACATGTTTACAGTAGAAATAAACACGTTTACAGCAGGAATAAACATGTTTACAGCAAAAATAAAGTGGACGTCCAGCAGGCTGTCTTCTTTCTGCTTCAGTCAGTTCAGCTGTATTTACTGTTTTTATCCCCCTGTACCCCCCTAACATCCCTCCTGTTGCTGCTGCTGTTGCTGTTCCTCCTGTTGTTGCTGTTGTTGCTGTTCCTCCTGTTGCTGCTGCTGTTGCTGTTGTTGCTGTTCCTCCTGTTGCTGCTGTTGTTGCTGTTCCTCCTGTTGCTGCTGCTGTTGCTGTTCCTCCTGTTGTTGCTGCTGTTGCTGTTCCTCCTGTTGTTGCTGTTGTTGCTGTTCCTCCTGTTGTTGCTGCTGTTGCTGTTCCTCCTGTTGTTGCTGTTCCTCCTGTTGCTGCTGTTGTTGCTGTTGTTGCTGTTCCTCCTGTTGCTGCTGTTGTTGCTGTTCCTCCTGTTGCTGCTGCTGTTGCTGTTCCTCCTGTTGTTGCTGTTGTTGCTGTTCCTCCTGTTGCTGCTGTTGTTGCTGTTCCTCCTGTTGCTGCTGCTGTTGCTGTTCCTCCTGTTGTTGCTGTTCCTCCTGTTGCTGCTGTTGTTGCTGTTGTTGCTTTTAATCCTGTTGCTGCTGTTGTTGCTGTTCCTCCTGTTGCTGCTGTTGTTGCTGTTCCTCCTGTTGCTGCTGTTGTTGCTGTTGTTGCTTTTAATCCTGTTGCTGCTGTTGTTGCTGTTCCTCCTGTTGCTGCTGTTGTTGCTGTTGTTGCTGTTCCTCCTGTTGCTGCTGTTGTTGCTGTTCCTCCTGTTGCTGCTGCTGTTGCTGTTCCTCCTGTTGTTGCTGCTGTTGCTGTTCCTCCTGTTGTTGCTGTTGTTGCTGTTCCTCCTGTTGTTGCTGTTGTTGCTGTTCCTCCTGTTGCTGCTGCTGTTGCTGTTCCTCCTTTTGCTGCTGTTGTTGCTGTTCCTCCTGTTGCTGCTGTTGTTGCTGTTCCTCCTGTTGCTGCTGTTGTTGCTGTTCCTCCTGTTGCTGCTGTTCCTCCTGTTGTTGCTGTTCCTCCTGTTGCTGCTGTTGTTGCTGTTCCTCCTGTTGCTGCTGTTCCTCCTGTTGTTGCTGTTCCTCCTGTTGCTGCTGCTGTTGCTGTTCCTCCTGTTGTTGCTGTTCCTCCTGTTGTTGCTATTCCTCCTGTTGCTGCTGCTGTTGCTGCTGCTGTTGCTGTTCCTCCTGTTGCTGCTGTTGTTGCTGTTCCTCCTGTTGCTGCTGCTGTTGCTGTTCCTCCTGTTGTTGCTGCTGTTGCTGTTCCTCCTGTTGTTGCTGTTGTTGCTGTTCCTCCTGTTGCTGCTGTTCCTCCTGTTGTTGCTGTTCCTCCTTTTGTTGCTATTCCTCCTGTTGCTGCTGCTGTTGCTGTTCCTCCTGTTGCTGCTGCTGTTGCTGTTCCTCCTGTTGCTGCTGCTGTTGCTGTTCCTCCTGTTGTTGCTGTTCCTCCTGTTGCTGCTGTTGTTGCTGTTGTTGCTGTTCCTCCTGTTGCTGCTGCTGTTGCTGTTCCTCCTGTTGTTGCTGCTGTTGCTGTTCCTCCTGTTGTTGCTGTTGTTGCTGTTCCTCCTGTTGCTGCTGCTGTTGCTGTTCCTCCTGTTGTTGCTGTTCCTCCTGTTGCTGCTGTTGTTGCTGTTGTTGCTGTTCCTCCTGTTGCTGCTGTTGTTGCTGTTCCTCCTGTTGCTGCTGCTGTTGCTGTTCCTCCTGTTGTTGCTGGTACTCCTGTTGCTGCTGTTGTTGCTGTTGTTGCTTTTAATCCTGTTGCTGCTGTTGTTGCTGTTCCTCCTGTTGCTGCTGTTGTTGCTGTTCCTCCTGTTGTTGCTGTTCCTCCTGTTGCTGCTGTTGTTGCTGTTGTTGCTTTTAATCCTGTTGCTGCTGTTGTTGCTGTTCCTCCTGTTGCTGCTGCTGTTGCTGTTCCTCCTGTTGTTGCTGTTGTTGCTGTTCCTCCTGTTGCTGCTGCTGTTGCTGTTCCTCCTGTTGTTGCTGCTGTTGCTGTTCCTCCTGTTGTTGCTGTTGTTGCTGTTCCTCCTGTTGCTGCTGTTGTTGCTGTTCCTCCTGTTGCTGCTGCTGTTGCTGTTCCTCCTGTTGTTGCTGTTGTTGCTGTTCCTCCTGTTGCTGCTGCTGTTGCTGTTCCTCCTGTTGTTGCTGTTCCTCCTGTTGCTGCTGTTGTTGCTGTTGTTGCTGTTCCTCCTGTTGCTGCTGTTGTTGCTGTTCCTCCTGTTGCTGCTGTTGTTGCTGTTCCTCCTGTTGTTGCTGCTGTTGCTGTTCCTCCTGTTGTTGCTGTTGTTGCTGTTCCTCCTGTTGCTGCTGCTGTTGCTGTTCCTCCTGTTGTTGCTGTTCCTCCTGTTGCTGCTGTTGTTGCTGTTGTTGCTGTTCCTCCTGTTGTTGCTGTTCCTCCTGTTGCTGCTGTTGTTGCTGTTCCTCCTGTTGTTGCTGCTGTTGCTGTTCCTCCTGTTGTTGCTGTTGTTGCTGTTCCTCCTGTTGTTGCTGTTCCTCCTGTTGCTGCTGTTGTTGCTGTTGTTGCCTTTAATCCTGTTGCTGCTGTTGTTGCTGTTCCTCCTGTTGCTGCTGTTGTTGCTGTTCCTCCTGTTGTTGCTGTTCCTCCTGTTGCTGCTGTTGTTGCTGTTGTTGCTTTTAATCCTGTTGCTGCTGTTGTTGCTGTTCCTCCTGTTGCTGCTGTTGTTGCTGTTGTTGCTGTTCCTCCTGTTGCTGCTGTTGTTGCTGTTCCTCCTGTTGCTGCTGCTGTTGCTGTTCCTCCTGTTGTTGCTGCTGTTGCTGTTCCTCCTGTTGTTGCTGTTGTTGCTGTTCCTCCTGTTGTTGCTGTTGTTGCTGTTCCTCCTGTTGCTGCTGCTGTTGCTGTTCCTCCTTTTGCTGCTGTTGTTGCTGTTCCTCCTGTTGCTGCTGTTGTTGCTGTTCCTCCTGTTGCTGCTGTTGTTGCTGTTCCTCCTGTTGCTGCTGTTCCTCCTGTTGTTGCTGTTCCTCCTGTTGCTGCTGTTGTTGCTGTTCCTCCTGTTGCTGCTGTTCCTCCTGTTGTTGCTGTTCCTCCTGTTGCTGCTGCTGTTGCTGTTCCTCCTGTTGTTGCTGTTCCTCCTGTTGTTGCTATTCCTCCTGTTGCTGCTGCTGTTGCTGCTGCTGTTGCTGTTCCTCCTGTTGCTGCTGTTGTTGCTGTTCCTCCTGTTGCTGCTGCTGTTGCTGTTCCTCCTGTTGTTGCTGCTGTTGCTGTTCCTCCTGTTGTTGCTGTTGTTGCTGTTCCTCCTGTTGCTGCTGTTCCTCCTGTTGTTGCTGTTCCTCCTTTTGTTGCTATTCCTCCTGTTGCTGCTGCTGTTGCTGTTCCTCCTGTTGCTGCTGCTGTTGCTGTTCCTCCTGTTGCTGCTGCTGTTGCTGTTCCTCCTGTTGTTGCTGTTCCTCCTGTTGCTGCTGTTGTTGCTGTTGTTGCTGTTCCTCCTGTTGCTGCTGCTGTTGCTGTTCCTCCTGTTGTTGCTGCTGTTGCTGTTCCTCCTGTTGTTGCTGTTGTTGCTGTTCCTCCTGTTGCTGCTGCTGTTGCTGTTCCTCCTGTTGTTGCTGTTCCTCCTGTTGCTGCTGTTGTTGCTGTTGTTGCTGTTCCTCCTGTTGCTGCTGTTGTTGCTGTTCCTCCTGTTGCTGCTGCTGTTGCTGTTCCTCCTGTTGTTGCTGGTACTCCTGTTGCTGCTGTTGTTGCTGTTGTTGCTTTTAATCCTGTTGCTGCTGTTGTTGCTGTTCCTCCTGTTGCTGCTGTTGTTGCTGTTCCTCCTGTTGTTGCTGTTCCTCCTGTTGCTGCTGTTGTTGCTGTTGTTGCTTTTAATCCTGTTGCTGCTGTTGTTGCTGTTCCTCCTGTTGCTGCTGCTGTTGCTGTTCCTCCTGTTGTTGCTGTTGTTGCTGTTCCTCCTGTTGCTGCTGCTGTTGCTGTTCCTCCTGTTGTTGCTGTTCCTCCTGTTGCTGCTGTTGTTGCTGTTGTTGCTGTTCCTCCTGTTGCTGCTGTTGTTGCTGTTCCTCCTGTTGCTGCTGCTGTTGCTGTTCCTCCTGTTGTTGCTGCTGTTGCTGTTCCTCCTGTTGTTGCTGTTGTTGCTGTTCCTCCTGTTGCTGCTGCTGTTGCTGTTCCTCCTGTTGTTGCTGTTCCTCCTGTTGCTGCTGTTGTTGCTGTTGTTGCTGTTCCTCCTGTTGCTGCTGTTGTTGCTGTTCCTCCTGTTGCTGCTGCTGTTGCTGTTCCTCCTGTTGTTGCTGCTGTTGCTGTTCCTCCTGTTGTTGCTGTTGTTGCTGTTCCTCCTGTTGTTGCTGTTCCTCCTGTTGTTGCTGTTGTTGCTGTTCCTCCTGTTGCTGCTGCTGTTGCTGTTGTTGCTGTTCCTCCTGTTGCTGCTGTTGTTGCTGTTCCTCCTGTTGCTGCTGTTGTTGCTGTTCCTCCTGTTGCTGCTGCTGTTGCTGTTCCTCCTGTTGTTGCTGTTGTTGCTGTTCCTCCTGTTGCTGCTGCTGTTGCTGTTGTTGCTGTTCCTCCTGTTGCTGCTGTTGTTGCTGTTCCTCCTGTTGCTGCTGCTGTTGCTGTTCCTCCTGTTGTTGCTGCTGTTGCTGTTCCTCCTGTTGTTGCTGTTGTTGCTGTTCCTCCTGTTGTTGCTGCTGTTGCTGTTCCTCCTGTTGTTGCTGTTCCTCCTGTTGCTGCTGTTGTTGCTGTTGTTGCTGTTCCTCCTGTTGCTGCTGTTGTTGCTGTTCCTCCTGTTGCTGCTGCTGTTGCTGTTCCTCCTGTTGTTGCTGTTGTTGCTGTTCCTCCTGTTGCTGCTGTTGTTGCTGTTCCTCCTGTTGCTGCTGCTGTTGCTGTTCCTCCTGTTGTTGCTGTTCCTCCTGTTGCTGCTGTTGTTGCTGTTGTTGCTTTTAATCCTGTTGCTGCTGTTGTTGCTGTTCCTCCTGTTGCTGCTGTTGTTGCTGTTCCTCCTGTTGTTGCTGTTCCTCCTGTTGCTGCTGTTGTTGCTGTTGTTGCTTTTAATCCTGTTGCTGCTGTTGTTGCTGTTCCTCCTGTTGCTGCTGTTGTTGCTGTTGTTGCTGTTCCTCCTGTTGCTGCTGTTGTTGCTGTTCCTCCTGTTGCTGCTGCTGTTGCTGTTCCTCCTGTTGTTGCTGCTGTTGCTGTTCCTCCTGTTGTTGCTGTTGTTGCTGTTCCTCCTGTTGTTGCTGTTGTTGCTGTTCCTCCTGTTGCTGCTGCTGTTGCTGTTCCTCCTTTTGCTGCTGTTGTTGCTGTTCCTCCTGTTGCTGCTGTTGTTGCTGTTCCTCCTGTTGCTGCTGTTGTTGCTGTTCCTCCTGTTGCTGCTGTTCCTCCTGTTGTTGCTGTTCCTCCTGTTGCTGCTGTTGTTGCTGTTCCTCCTGTTGCTGCTGTTCCTCCTGTTGTTGCTGTTCCTCCTGTTGCTGCTGCTGTTGCTGTTCCTCCTGTTGTTGCTGTTCCTCCTGTTGTTGCTATTCCTCCTGTTGCTGCTGCTGTTGCTGCTGCTGTTGCTGTTCCTCCTGTTGCTGCTGTTGTTGCTGCTGTTGTTGCTGTTCCTCCTGTTGCTGCTGTTGTTGCTGTTCCTCCTGTTGTTGCTATTCCTCCTGTTGCTGCTGCTGTTGCTGCTGTTGTTGCTGTTCCTCCTGTTGCTGCTGTTGTTGCTGTTCCTCCTGTTGCTGCTGCTGTTGCTGTTCCTCCTGTTGTTGCTGCTGTTGCTGTTCCTCCTGTTGTTGCTGTTGTTGCTGTTCCTCCTGTTGCTGCTGTTCCTCCTGTTGTTGCTGTTCCTCCTTTTGTTGCTATTCCTCCTGTTGCTGCTGCTGTTGCTGTTCCTCCTGTTGCTGCTGCTGTTGCTGTTCCTCCTGTTGCTGCTGCTGTTGCTGTTCCTCCTGTTGTTGCTGTTCCTCCTGTTGCTGCTGTTGTTGCTGTTGTTGCTGTTCCTCCTGTTGCTGCTGCTGTTGCTGTTCCTCCTGTTGTTGCTGCTGTTGCTGTTCCTCCTGTTGTTGCTGTTGTTGCTGTTCCTCCTGTTGCTGCTGCTGTTGCTGTTCCTCCTGTTGTTGCTGTTCCTCCTGTTGCTGCTGTTGTTGCTGTTGTTGCTGTTCCTCCTGTTGCTGCTGTTGTTGCTGTTCCTCCTGTTGCTGCTGCTGTTGCTGTTCCTCCTGTTGTTGCTGGTACTCCTGTTGCTGCTGTTGTTGCTGTTGTTGCTTTTAATCCTGTTGCTGCTGTTGTTGCTGTTCCTCCTGTTGCTGCTGTTGTTGCTGTTCCTCCTGTTGTTGCTGTTCCTCCTGTTGCTGCTGTTGTTGCTGTTGTTGCTTTTAATCCTGTTGCTGCTGTTGTTGCTGTTCCTCCTGTTGCTGCTGCTGTTGCTGTTCCTCCTGTTGTTGCTGTTGTTGCTGTTCCTCCTGTTGCTGCTGCTGTTGCTGTTCCTCCTGTTGTTGCTGCTGTTGCTGTTCCTCCTGTTGTTGCTGTTGTTGCTGTTCCTCCTGTTGCTGCTGTTGTTGCTGTTCCTCCTGTTGCTGCTGCTGTTGCTGTTCCTCCTGTTGTTGCTGTTGTTGCTGTTCCTCCTGTTGCTGCTGCTGTTGCTGTTCCTCCTGTTGTTGCTGTTCCTCCTGTTGCTGCTGTTGTTGCTGTTGTTGCTGTTCCTCCTGTTGCTGCTGTTGTTGCTGTTCCTCCTGTTGCTGCTGTTGTTGCTGTTCCTCCTGTTGTTGCTGCTGTTGCTGTTCCTCCTGTTGTTGCTGTTGTTGCTGTTCCTCCTGTTGCTGCTGCTGTTGCTGTTCCTCCTGTTGTTGCTGTTCCTCCTGTTGCTGCTGTTGTTGCTGTTGTTGCTGTTCCTCCTGTTGTTGCTGTTCCTCCTGTTGCTGCTGTTGTTGCTGTTCCTCCTGTTGTTGCTGCTGTTGCTGTTCCTCCTGTTGTTGCTGTTGTTGCTGTTCCTCCTGTTGTTGCTGTTCCTCCTGTTGCTGCTGTTGTTGCTGTTGTTGCTTTTAATCCTGTTGCTGCTGTTGTTGCTGTTCCTCCTGTTGCTGCTGTTGTTGCTGTTCCTCCTGTTGTTGCTGTTCCTCCTGTTGCTGCTGTTGTTGCTGTTGTTGCTTTTAATCCTGTTGCTGCTGTTGTTGCTGTTCCTCCTGTTGCTGCTGTTGTTGCTGTTGTTGCTGTTCCTCCTGTTGCTGCTGTTGTTGCTGTTCCTCCTGTTGCTGCTGCTGTTGCTGTTCCTCCTGTTGTTGCTGCTGTTGCTGTTCCTCCTGTTGTTGCTGTTGTTGCTGTTCCTCCTGTTGTTGCTGTTGTTGCTGTTCCTCCTGTTGCTGCTGCTGTTGCTGTTCCTCCTTTTGCTGCTGTTGTTGCTGTTCCTCCTGTTGCTGCTGTTGTTGCTGTTCCTCCTGTTGCTGCTGTTGTTGCTGTTCCTCCTGTTGCTGCTGTTCCTCCTGTTGTTGCTGTTCCTCCTGTTGCTGCTGTTGTTGCTGTTCCTCCTGTTGCTGCTGTTCCTCCTGTTGTTGCTGTTCCTCCTGTTGCTGCTGCTGTTGCTGTTCCTCCTGTTGTTGCTGTTCCTCCTGTTGTTGCTATTCCTCCTGTTGCTGCTGCTGTTGCTGCTGCTGTTGCTGTTCCTCCTGTTGCTGCTGTTGTTGCTGTTCCTCCTGTTGCTGCTGCTGTTGCTGTTCCTCCTGTTGTTGCTGCTGTTGCTGTTCCTCCTGTTGTTGCTGTTGTTGCTGTTCCTCCTGTTGCTGCTGTTCCTCCTGTTGTTGCTGTTCCTCCTTTTGTTGCTATTCCTCCTGTTGCTGCTGCTGTTGCTGTTCCTCCTGTTGCTGCTGCTGTTGCTGTTCCTCCTGTTGCTGCTGCTGTTGCTGTTCCTCCTGTTGTTGCTGTTCCTCCTGTTGCTGCTGTTGTTGCTGTTGTTGCTGTTCCTCCTGTTGCTGCTTTTGTTGCTGTTCCTCCTGTTGCTGCTGCTGTTGCTGTTCCTCCTGTTGTTGCTGTTGTTGCTGTTCCTCCTGTTGTTGCTGTTGTTGCTGTTCCTCCTGTTGCTGCTGCTGTTGCTGTTCCTCCTGTTGTTGCTGTTCCTCCTGTTGCTGCTGTTGTTGCTGTTGTTGCTTTTAATCCTGTTGCTGCTGTTGTTGCTGTTCCTCCTGTTGCTGCTGTTGTTGCTGTTCCTCCTGTTGTTGCTGTTCCTCCTGTTGCTGCTGTTGTTGCTGTTGTTGCTTTTAATCCTGTTGCTGCTGTTGTTGCTGTTCCTCCTGTTGTTGCTGTTGTTGCTGTTCCTCCTGTTGCTGCTGCTGTTGCTGTTCCTCCTGTTGCTGCTGTTGTTGCTGTTGTTGCTGTTCCTCCTGTTGCTGCTGTTCTTGCTGTTCCTCCTGTTGTAGCTGTTCCTCCTGTTGCTGCTGTTGTTGCTGTTCCTCCTGTTGCTGCTGCTGTTGCTGTTCCTCCTGTTGTTGCTGTTCCTCCTGTTGTTGCTATTCCTCCTGTTGCTGCTGCTGTTGCTGTTCCTCCTGTTGCTGCTGTTGTTGCTGTTCCTCCTGTTGCTGCTGCTGTTGCTGTTCCTCCTGTTGTTGCTGCTGTTGCTGTTCCTCCTGTTGTTGCTGTTGTTGCTGTTCCTCCTGTTGCTGCTGTTGTTGCTGTTCCTCCTGTTGCTGCTGCTGTTGCTGTTCCTCCTGTTGTTGCTGTTGTTGCTGTTCCTCCTGTTGCTGCTGCTGTTGCTGTTCCTCCTGTTGTTGCTGTTCCTCCTGTTGCTGCTGTTGTTGCTGTTGTTGCTGTTCCTCCTGTTGCTGCTGTTGTTGCTGTTCCTCCTGTTGCTGCTGTTGTTGCTGTTCCTCCTGTTGTTGCTGCTGTTGCTGTTCCTCCTGTTGTTGCTGTTGTTGCTGTTCCTCCTGTTGCTGCTGCTGTTGCTGTTCCTCCTGTTGTTGCTGTTCCTCCTGTTCCTGCTGTTGTTGCTGTTGTTGCTGTTCCTCCTGTTGTTGCTGTTCCTCCTGTTGCTGCTGTTGTTGCTGTTCCTCCTGTTGTTGCTGCTGTTGCTGTTCCTCCTGTTGTTGCTGTTGTTGCTGTTCCTCCTGTTGCTGCTGCTGTTGCTGTTCCTCCTGTTGCTGCTGCTGTTGCTGTTCCTCCTGTTGTTGCTGTTCCTCCTGTTGCTGCTGTTGTTGCTGCTGTTGCTGTTCCTCCTGTTGTTGCTGTTCCTCCTGTTGCTGCTGTTGTTGCTGTTCCTCCTGTTGTTGCTGCTGTTGCTGTTCCTCCTGTTGTTGCTGCTGTTGCTGTTCCTCCTGTTGTTGCTGTTGTTGCTGGTCCTCCTGTTGCTGCTGCTGTTGCTGTTCCTCCTGTTGTTGCTGTTCCTCCTGTTGCTGCTGTTGTTGCTGTTGTTGCTGTTCCTCCTGTTGCTGCTGTTGTTGCTGTTCCTCCTGTTTTTGCTGCTGTTGCTGTTCCTCCTGTTGCTGCTGCTGTTGCTGTTCCTCCTGTTGTTGCTGTTCCTCCTGTTGCTGCTGCTGTTGCTGTTCCTCCTGTTGTTGCTGTTCCTCCTGTTGCTGCTGCTGTTGCTGTTCCTCCTGTTGTTGCTGTTCCTCCTGTTGCTGCTGCTGTTGCTGTTCCTCCTGTTGTTGCTGCTGCTGTTGCTGTTCCTCCTGTTGCTGCTGCTGTTGCTGTTCCTCCTGTTGCTGCTGCTGTTGCTGTTCCTCCTGTTGTTGCTGTTGTTGCTGTTCCTCCTGTTGTTGCTGTTGTTGCTTTTCCTCCTGTTGCTGCTGTTGTTGCTGTTCCTCCTGTTGTTGCTGTTGTTGCTGTTCCTCCTGTTGCTGCTGTTGTTGCTGTTGTTGCTGTTCCTCCTGTTGCTCCTTTTGTTGCTGTTCCTCCTGTTGCTGCTGTTGTTGCTGTTCCTCCTGTTGCTGCTGTTGTTGCTGTTCCTCCTGTTGCTGCTGCTGTTGCTGTTCCTCCTGTTGTTGCTGTTGTTGCTGTTCCTCCTGTTGCTGCTGTTGTTGCTGTTCCTCCTGTTGCTGCTGTTGTTGCTGTTCCTCCTGTTGCTGCTGCTGTTGCTGTTCCTCCTGTTGTTGCTGTTGTTGCTGTTCCTCCTGTTGCTGCTGTTGTTGCTGTTCCTCCTGTTGCTGCTGTTGTTGCTGTTCCTCCTGTTGCTGCTGTTGTTGCTGTTCCTCCTGTTGCTGCTGTTGTTGCTGTTGTTGCTGTTCCTCCTGTTGCTGCTGTTGTTGCTGTTCCTCCTGTTGCTACTGTTGTTGCTGTTCCTCCTGTTGCTGCTGTTGCTGCTGTTGTTGCTGTTCCTCCTGTTGCTGCGGTTGTTGCTGTTGTTGCTGTTCCTCCTGTTGCTGCTGCTGTTGCTGTTCCTCCTGTTGCTGCTGTTGTTGCTGTTCCTCCTGTTGCTGCTGTTGTTGCTGTTCCTCCTGTTGCTGCTGTTATTGCTGTTCCTCCTGTTGCTGCTGCTGTTGCTGTTCCTCCTGTTGCTGCTGTTGTTGCTGTTCCTCCTGTTGCTGCTGTTGTTGCTGTTCCTCCTGTTGCTGCTGTTGTTGCTGTTCCTCCTGTTGCTGCTGCTGTTGCTGTTCCTCCTGTTGCTGCTGTTGTTGCTGTTCCTCCTGTTGCTGCTGTTGTTGCTGTTCCTCCTGTTGCTGCTGCTGTTGCTGTTCCTCCTGTTGTTGCTGCTGTTGCTGTTCCTCCTGTTGTTGCTGTTGTTGCTGTTCCTCCTGTTGTTGCTGTTCCTCCTGTTGCTTCTGTTGTTGCTGTTCCTCCTGTTGCTGCTGTTGTTGCTGTTCCTCCTGTTGCTGCTGTTGTTGCTGTTCCTCCTGTTGCTGCTGTTGTTGCTGTTCCTCCTGTTGCTGCTGCTGTTGCTGTTCCTCCTGTTGCTGCTGTTGTTGCTGTTCCTCCTGTTGCTGCTGTTGTTGCTGTTCCTCCTGTTGTTGCTGTTGTTGCTGTTCCTCCTGTTGTTGCTGTTGTTGCTGTTCCTCCTGTTGTTGCTGTTGTTGCTGTTCCTCCTGTTGTTGCTGTTAATCCTGTTGCTGCTGTTGTTGCTGTTCCTCCTGTTGCTGCTGTTGTTGCTGTTCCTCCTGTTGTTGCTGTTGTTGCTGTTCCTCCTGTTGTTGCTGTTGTTGCTTTTAATCCTGTTGCTGCTGTTGTTGCTGTTCCTCCTGTTGCTGCTGTTGTTGCTGTTCCTCCTGTTGCTGCTTTTGTTGCTGTTCCTCCTGTTGCTGCTGTTGTTGCTGTTGTTGCTGTTCCTCCTGTTGTTGCTGTTGTTGCTGTTCCTCCTGTTGCTGCTGTTGTTGCTGTTCCTCCTGTTGTTGCTGTTGTTGCTGTTCCTCCTGTTGCTGCTGTTGTTGCTGTTCCTCCTGTTGCTGCTTTTGTTGCTGTTCCTCCTGTTGCTGCTGCTGTTGCTGTTCCTCCTGTTGCTGCTGTTGTTGCTGTTCCTCCTGTTGCTGCTGTTGTTGCTGTTCCTCCTGTTGCTGCTGTTGTTGCTGTTGTTGCTGTTCCTCCTGTTGCTGCTGTTGTTGCTGTTCCTCCTATTGCTGCTGTTGTTGCTGTTCCTCCTGTTGCTGCTGTTGTTGCTGTTCCTCCTGTTGCTGCTGTTGTTGCTGTTCCTCCTGTTGCTGCTGTTGTTGCTTTTGTTGCTGTTCCTCCTGTTGTTGCTGTTGTTGCTTTTAATCCTTTTGCTGCTGTTGTTGCTGTTCCTCCTGTTGCTGCTGTTGTTGCTGTTCCTCCTGTTGCTGCTGTTGTTGCTGTTCCTCCTGTTGCTGCTGTTGTTGCTGTTCCTCCTGTTGTTGCTGTTCCTCCTGTTGTTGCTGTTGTTGCTGTTCCTCCTGTTGCTGCTGTTGTTGCTGTTCCTCCTGTTGCTGCTGTTGTTGCTGTTCCTCCTGTTGTTGCTGTTGTTGCTGTTCCTCCTGTTGCTGCTGCTGTTGCTGTTCCTCCTGTTGCTGCTGTTGTTGCTTTTAATCCTGTTGCTGCTGTTGTTGCTGTTCCTCCTGTTGTTGCTGTTGTTGCTGTTCCTCCTGTTGTTGCTGTTGTTGCTTTTAATCCTGTTGCTGCTGTTGTTGCTGTTCCTCCTGTTGCTGCTGTTGTTGCTGTTCCTCCCGTTCCTCCTGTTATTGCTGTTCCTCCTGTTGCTGCTGTTGTTGCTGTTCCTCCTGTTGCTGCTGTTGTTGCTGTTCCTCCTGTTGCTGCTGTTGTTGCTGTTCCTCCTGTTGCTGCTGTTGTTGCTGTTCCTCCTGTTGTAGCTGTTCCTCCTGTTGCTGCTGTTGTTGCTGTTCCTCCTGTTGTTGCTGTTGTTGCTGTTCCTCCTGTTGCTGCTGTTGTTGCTTTTAATCCTGTTGCTGCTGTTGTTGCTGTTCCTCCTGTTGCTGCTGTTGTTGCTGTTCCTCCTGTTGCTGCTGTTGTTGCTGTTCCTCCTGTTGCTGCTGTTGTTGCTGTTCCTCCCTCCTGTTGTTGCTGTTGTTGCTGTTCCTCCTGTTGCTGCTGTTGTTGCTGTTCCTCCTGTTGCTGCTGTTGTTGCTGGTCCTCCTGTTGTTGCTGTTGTTGCTGTTCCTCCTGTTGCTGCTGCTGTTGCTGTTCCTCCTGTTGCTGCTGTTGTTGCTTTTAATCCTGTTGCTGCTGTTGTTGCTGTTCCTCCTGTTGTTGCTGTTGTTGCTGTTCCTCCTGTTGTTGCTGTTGTTGCTTTTAATCCTGTTGCTGCTGTTGTTGCTGTTCCTCCTGTTGCTGCTGTTGTTGCTGTTCCTCCCGTTCCTCCTGTTGTTGCTGTTCCTCCTGTTGCTGCTGTTGTTGCTGTTCCTCCTGTTGCTGCTGTTGTTGCTGTTCCTCCTGTTGCTGCTGTTGTTGCTGTTCCTCCTGTTGCTGCTGTTGTTGCTGTTCCTCCTGTTGTAGCTGTTCCTCCTGTTGCTGCTGTTGTTGCTGTTCCTCCTGTTGTTGCTGTTGTTGCTGTTCCTCCTGTTGCTGCTGTTGTTGCTTTTCCTCCTGTTGCTGCTGTTGTTGCTGTTCCTCCTGTTGCTGCTGTTGTTGCTGTTCCTCCTGTTGTTGCTGTTGTTGCTGTTCCTCCTGTTGTTGCTGTTCCTCCTGTTGCTGCTGCTGTTGCTGTTCCTCCTGTTGCTGCTGTTGTTGCTGTTCCTCCTGTTGCTGCTGCTGTTGCTGTCCCTCCTGTTGCTGCTGTTGTTGCTGTTCCTCCTGTTGTTGCTGTTGTTGCTTTTAATCCTGTTGCTGCTGTTGTTGCTGTTCCTCCTGTTGCTGCTGTTGTTGCTGTTCCTCCTGTTGCTGCTGTTGTTGCTGTTCCTCCTGTTGTTGCTGTTCCTCCTGTTGCTGCTGTTGTTGCTGTTCCTCCTGTTGTTGCTGTTGTTGCTGTTCCTCCTGTTGTTGCTGTTCCTCCTGTTGCTGCTGTTGTTGCTGTTCCTCCTGTTGTAGCTGTTCCTCCTGTTGCTGCTGTTGTTGCTGTTCCTCCTGTTGTTGCTGTTGTTGCTGTTCCTCCTGTTGCTGCTGTTGTTGCTTTTCCTCCTGTTGCTGCTGTTGTTGCTGTTCCTCCTGTTGCTGCTGTTGTTGCTGTTCCTCCTGTTGTTGCTGTTGTTGCTGTTCCTCCTGTTGTTGCTGTTCCTCCTGTTGCTGCTGCTTTTGCTGTTCCTCCTGTTGTTGCTGTTGTTGCTGTTCCTCCTGTTGTTGCTGTTCCTCCTGTTGTTGCTTTTAATCCTGTTGCTGCTGTTGTTGCTGTTCCTCCTGTTGTTGCTGTTCCTCCTGTTGTTGCTTTTAATCCTGTTGCTGCTGTTGTTGCTGTTCCTCCTGTTGTTGCTGTTGTTGCTGTTCCTCCTGTTGTTGCTTTTAATCCTGTTGCTGCTGTTGTTGCTGTTCCTCCTGTTGCTGCTGTTGTTGCTGTTCCTCCTGTTGCTGCTGTTGTTGCTGTTCCTCCTGTTGTTGCTGTTCCTCCTGTTGCTGCTGTTGTTGCTGTTCCTCCTGTTGTAGCTGTTCCTCCTGTTGCTGCTGTTGTTGCTGTTCCTCCTGTTGCTGCTGTTGTTGCTGTTCCTCCTGTTGCTGCTGTTGTTGCTGTTCCTCCTGTTGCTGCTGTTGTTGCCTATATTGCTGTTGCAGGAGAAACCCAGCAGCAGGGATGGATGTGATGTTCTGGCGTGAAGCCATACCTCTGTCTGTTGAAAAACAGTGAAGGAGACACACAGGAGATGATGACAGAGAGAGGAGAGGGGTGTGTGAGTATGGAGAGGCCGGGGGGGGGGGGGGGTCAGCTGGGGGTGACTCTGCACTGCACAGCCACTCTCATGTGTTCATTCATTGATTTTAAAGACCACCACCAAGTGGCACAGAGAAGAGATAACAGCACAGTTTATCTGCAGGCTGAGTCACACATGTGATCCCCCCCCCCCCCCCCCCCCTCACCTGAGGTCAGCAGTTATCTTTAGTAATACTTTATTATTACACAGTTAAAGAAATAAAATATGTTCCACTGAAAATTAAACATAAATATTGTTGTCTTGCATTTTGTTAAATCAAAACTCAAAATGATGAGCTGCACGGTGGCGTAGTGGTTGGTCACTCGTTCGTTCCTCGGCTGGGGGGGGACGTTCAAACGGGGGAATTTGCATGTTCTCCCCATGTACTCTAAGTATTCCCTGTGTTAGATGGACTGGTGACGGTGGGTGTGGCTTTCTTCTCGTGAAACCTAGAGAAGATGACCAATCACAGAGTCCCGTGGGATGTTACTAAAGTTCCAAAGTAACTTTTTAAAACCAATCGTGCTGCAAAACTCAAACATGTGTTCATATGTCTGATGAGTATTCAAAAACACTGAAGAAAGCTCAGAAAACTACAAATTGTGTCATAGAGCCGCATAAAAAAAAATAAAAAAATAAATTTTTTTTTTATTTCTAATTAATAACATTCATAATGACTTGATGGGAAATGATTTAACAAATGGAGCCATCTCGTCCGTACTGGCCAGTGCTTTCAGATGACTTGTTCTGTGAATTGGTGGTATTAATACAGCTGAATCAAATTTAATTCAAACGTGCAACTCATAAAATGATATCTTTAATAAGATGAAAAGATTTGCTTAAATGTAGAACTTTTGAAGGAAACAACATTATATGATCAAAAGTTGGATTTATTAAGACATGATCAGATTAAACCAAACAATGTATAAAATATTGACGAGACTTCTTTGACGTGACCCATAGATCGTTGGGCGGTTCCTTTGCTATCTTGGCAGCGATGTCCTGGTTCCTCCAGTTTATGCAAAAGTGGCAAAGAGATGGAGCTGAGAGGGGGGCAGTGAGCGTGGTATCTGTGTTGTAAATTTTGATCTGCCTGATGCCAAAAGGTACCTGAGCTAAAGCTGAGTCATCCTGTTAGCCACCTAAAAACGACAGCTGTGCCGCCTTCTTGTAGACCATATCAAGTACCTGTCAATCAAGAGGACACACCCCCAATTAGGCACATTTTGAGAAATTACTAAACAGAGGAGTTGCATTAAAAAAAACAAACAAACAAACAAAAAAAAAACACTCCCACAGTTGTAATGAAGGTAAACCTGACCTGTAAAACCTAAAATGTTTTTTTGTATCAGGCTGAAAACATTTTATTTGTGGTGTAGACCTGTTTATTTCAGCTGTAAACATGGTTATTTCAGCTGTAAACATGTTTATTTCTGCTGTAAACATCATTGTTTCAGCTTTAAAAATGTTTATTTCTGTTGTGAACGTGTTTTTTTCTGCTGTAAACATGTTTATTCCTGCTTTAAACATGTTTTTTTTCTGCTGTAAACATGTTTATTTGTGGTGTAGACTTGTTTATTTCTGCTGTAAACATGTTTATTTCAGCTGTAAACATGTTTATTTCTGCTGTAAACATGTTTATTCCTGCTTTAAACGTGTTTTTTTCTGCTGTAAACATGTTTATTTCTGCTGTAAACATGTTTATTCCTGCTGTAAACATGTTTATTTCTGCTGTAAACATGTTTATTTCAGCTGTAAACATGTTTATTTCTGCTGTAAACATGTTTATTCCTGCTTTAAACGTGTTTTTTTCTGCTGTAAACATGTTTATTTCTGCTGTAAACATGTTTATTTCTGCTGTAAACATGTTTATTCCTGCTGTAAACGTGTTTATTTCTGTTGTAAACATGATTATTTAGGTTGTAAACATGATTATTTCTGCTGTAAACATTATTATTTCTGCTATAAACATGTCTATTTCTTCTACATGTCAAGATAGAAATGTAGATACACATGTACATGCACATGTACATACAGATACACATGAACATATATATGTAGATACACATGGACATGTAGATACACATGCACATGTACATACACATGTAGATACAAATGTATATACACATGTAGATACACATGTATATACACATGTAGATGCACATGTACATACACATGTAGATACACATGTACATGTTGATAAACATGTAGATACACATGTACGTATATATACACATGTAGATATGCATGTACATACACATGTAGATACACATGTACACACACATGTAGATACACATGTACACACACATGTAGATACACATGTACATACATATGTAGATACACATGTAAATGTAGATACACATGTAAATACACAAGTAGATACACATGTACATACATATGTAGATACACATGTATATGTAGATACATATGTAGATACACATGTACGTGTATATACCAATGCGCATGTAGATACACATGTATATGTAGATACACATGTACATACACATGTACATGTAGATACCAATGCACATGTAGATACCAATGCACATGTAGATACACATGCACATGTAGATACACATGTACATACACAAGTAGATACACATGTACATACACATGTAGATACACATGCACATGTTGGTATACATGTACATGTGATACACATGCACATGTAGATACACATGTACATGTAGATACACATGTACATTTAGATACACATGCACATGTAGATACACATGTACATGTAGATACACATGCACATGTAGATACACATGTACATGTAGATACACATGCATATGTAGATAGACATGTACTTACACATGTACATACACATGTAGATACACATGTACATACACATGTAGATGCACATTTAGATACACATGTACATACATATGTACATACACATGTAAATACACATGTACATACATATGTAGATACACATTTATATGTAGTGACACATGTAGATACACATGTACATACATATGTAGATACACATGTACACACACATGTAGATACACATGTACACACACATGTAGATACACATGTACACACACATGTAGATACACATGTACATACATATGTAGATACACATGTAAATGTAGATACACATGTAAATACACAAGTAGATACACATGTACATACATATGTAGATACACATGTATATGTAGATACACATGTAGATACACATGTACGTGTATATACCAATGCGCATGTAGATACACATGTATATGTAGATACACATGTATATGTAGATACACATGTAGATACACATGTACATGTAGATACCAATGCACATGTAGATACCAATGCACATGTAGATACACATGCACATGTAGATACACATGTACATACACAAGTAGATACACATGTACATACACATGTAGATACACATGCACATGTTGGTATACATGTACATGTGATACACATGCACATGTAGATACACATGTACATGTAGATACACATGTACATTTAGATACACATGCACATGTAGATACACATGTACATGTAGATACACATGCACATGTAGATACACATGTACATGTAGATACACATGCACATGTAGATACACATGTACATGTAGATACACATGCATATGTAGATAGACATGTACTTACACATGTACATACACATGTAGATACACATGTACATACACATGTAGATGCACATTTAGATACACATGTACATACATATGTACATACACATGTAAATACACATGTACATACATATGTAGATACACATTTATATGTAGTGACACATGTAGATACACATGTACATACATATGTAGATACACATGTACATGTAGATACACATGTCGATACACATGTACATATAGGTGCACATGTAGATACACGTGCACATGCACATGTAGATACACATGTACATACACATGTAGATACACATGCACATGTGAATATACATGTAGATACACTCGTAGATGCACATGTAGATACACATGTACATACATATGTAGATACACATGTAGATACACATGTACATACATATGTAGATACACATGTATATGTAGATACACATGTACATACACATGTAGATACACATGTACATGTAGATACACACGTAGATACACATGTACTTGCGCATGTAGATGCACATGTATATGTAGATACCCATGTACATACACATGTAGATACATATGTAGATACACATGTACATGTAGATACACATATACATGTCGATACACATGTATATGTAGATACACATGTACATACACATGTAGATACATATGTAGATACACATATACATGTAGATACACATGTAGAAGAACATCTTTAGGGTATAATCTAGTGACAACTGGTTAACTTGCCTTCGCTTCGCTTTAACAACTAAATAATTGAGTTTTTCTGACATAAAGAAAGTTCAGCCGGGCTCGGTTCATTTCTAAACCACTTCATCCAAGTCTGGTGGAGGCTGGAGCATCAGAGAGGAGACGGGTCAACAGTCTGTCACTGAATGGATGTGTGATCAGTTAACCCCGTGGTTCCCAAACTGGGGGCTGGACCCCCGGTGGGGCCCAGATATATGACAGTGGGGTAAGCAAGGGAAGTAAAACCTGGGAGTTTTGGAAATGGAGTTTATAAAAGTGCTGATGTGAAATGATGACTCAACAAAAAAAGAGAAGACAATATGATGGAGCATATCAATGGTCAGGTCATAGAAATATATATGGTAGTTCATGAAGAGACCAGTGTGTTTTATGTATCCAAATATTGTTATGTGACATAATGAAGTATGAAGCCAAACAAGTTCCAACAGCACCTGGTGACTTTTCATGCTGAACACAAAGACCAGGCTGCAGGTTGCTTCAGACACAGCAGAGGAGTTTTCCTGAAGCAGCTTCACGACACCTCGCCTCCCCTCCAGTCCACCCACCAGCGCCGCTAAACTGGTGACGCCTTCAGGACTGTGTTTCTGTGCTCCATGTATGACTAGGACCCCCCACCCCCCTCCCCGCCAGGCTCGAACCAGCAACCTTCTTGCTGTGAGGCTAGAATTTTACAGAAACAGATGGGATGAAAGATTTTTATTTATTATAAATTTGAACAAATATGATCTTGAACAGTTTTACCCGGTGAAATACAACTGTACACACATGAAGAGGAACTTCTGAAGAGAATGGCTGAATATTCTCTGTGTTTTGGTACACATAGTGCTCATAAAGCTAACCAGTGGGTTATGGCGAAATCACAAGTTTTGCCTTTTTAAAACAAAAGGACTGGGATCGTTCTTCTGAAAACTCCCAGAACCAGGCTGGACCTCCCAACCGCTGCAACGGCGGGCAGAAGAAAGACGGACGACAGACTGGCCAGGACGAATAAATTAGAAGGAAAATAAAAGATCACACTGGAAGTTCCCCAGTAAGCATGACGCAGGGGGGCCAGGTCCCTTCCCAAGTGGGGGCCCCTCAGTCCAGTCTAGTCCAGTCCGGTCCAGTCCAGTCCAGTCCGTTCCAGTCCAGTCCAGTCCGGTCCAGTCCGGTCTAGTCCAGTCCAGTCCAGTCCAGTTCGGTCCAGTCCGGTCTAGTCTAGTCCAGTCCAGTCCAGTCCAGTCCAGTCCGGTCTAGTCTAGTCTAGTCTAGTCTAGTCTAGTCTAGTCTAGTCTAGTCCGGTCCGGTCCAGTCTAGTCTAGTCTAGTCTAGTCCAGTCCGTTCCAGTCCAGTCCAGTCCGGTCCAGTCCGGTCTAGTCCAGTCCAGTCCAGTTCGGTCCAGTCCGGTCTAGTCTAGTCCAGTCCAGTCCAGTTCGGTCCAGTCCGGTCTAGTCTAGTCCAGTCCAGTCCGGTCCAGTCCGGTCTAGTCCAGTCCAGTCCAGTCCAGTTCGGTCCAGTCCGGTCTAGTCCAGTCCAGTCCAGTCCGGTCCGGTCCGGTCCGGTCCAGTCCAGTCCGGTCTGGTCTGGTCTGGTCTGGTCTGGTCTGGTCTGGTCTGGTCCGGTCCGGTCCGGTCCGGTCCGGTCCGGTCCGGTCCGGTCCGGTCCGGTCCGGTCCAGTCCAGTCCAGTCCAGTCCAGTCCAGTCCAGTCCAGTCCAGTCCAGTCCAGTCTAGTCTAGTCTAGTCTAGTCTAGTCTAGTCTAGTCTAGTCTAGTCCAGTCCAGGACGGTCCGGTCTAGTCCAGTCTAGTCTAGTCTAGTCTAGTCTAGTCTAGTCTAGTCCATTCCAGTCCAGTCCAGTCTAGTCTAGTCTAGTCTAGTCTAGTCCAGTCCAGTCTAGTCTAGTCTAGTCTAGTCTAGTCCATTCCAGTCCAGTCTAGTCTAGTCTAGTCTAGTCTAGTCCATTCCAGTCCAGTCCAGTCTAGTCTAGTCTAGTCTAGTCTAGTCTAGTCTAGTCCAGTCCAGTCCAGTCCAGTCTAGTCTAGTCTAGTCTAGTCTAGTCCATTCCAGTCCAGTCCAGTCTAGTCTAGTCTAGTCTAGTCCATTCCAGTCCAGTCCAGTCTAGTCTAGTCTAGTCTAGTCTAGTCTAGTCTACTCCAGTCCAGTCCAGTCCAGTCCAGGACAGGACAGTCTAGTCTAGTCTAGTCTAGTCTAGTCTACTCCAGTCCAGTCCAGTCCAGTCCAGTCCAGGACAGTCCAGTCCAGGACAGGACAGGACAGGAAAGAAGACACATTCACTTTAAATGTACTTTCGCTCCATGACACTCGCAGTGGTCTGCGTCAGATTTAAGGCAACAGAAGTCGGTCCATTTCATGGATCTACATCAGCAGCTGGAAGAGACACCAGAAG
Organism: Telmatherina bonti; assembly: GCF_933228915.1. Lineage (NCBI taxonomy): Eukaryota > Metazoa > Chordata > Actinopteri > Atheriniformes > Telmatherinidae > Telmatherina > Telmatherina bonti. The sequence continues at coordinate 37,980,849 of NC_136615.1, forward strand.
ATCTGCGCATGGCACCAACACCTTCCTCCTCCTGCCGAACTACTGTCATAAAACTGCTCATTTTTCTCATAAATATCTTTTCTTCTTGCAAAAATAAAATCCATTTAGACATGGAGGCGGAGCCAAGCTCAGGTGTACCTCCTCCTAACCAATCAGGTGAGTGATGTCCTCCAACCTCACACTCTTCCACATATATAAATATATATGCAACTAACTTTAAGACACGAGTGTGTTCTGAGGTAAGATTCTGCATGATCTGGCAACAACTAAACATCTGGAAGGCAGCAAATTATTTACACTGCTGTCAGCTGCATTTTACACATTTCTTCCACTTCCATCACATTTACCCCAAATTCTGGACTTCTGACTTCATGTCCCAGCACAGGATGATAAAGTAGACTTTAGTTTGTCCCAACTGAGCCCCACGCGGCACGTGGACGCGGCGCGTGGGTTTTCAGCGGCTGATGTGATGTGGAAGTGCAGCTAGAGAAACATCTGGAAGAAGCTTCCAGACCTGGATCCTTCCAGCCGAGTCCAGTCTGACTCAGAACGCCACGATGGCGCGGGTCCACGCGCCCAGGCTGGCCAGGGCCTGCTTGCTGCAGACCTGCTCCAGGTCCGCCTGCCGGCTCAGCAGACCCGAAAAGCCCGATCCGAAGATGGAGATCAGGTTGGAGATGTTGGAGGGTTCCGACCAGTCCGGATTGGGGAGGGGACAGTCCTCGCGCTTCGCCCTCTTGCGGAACGAGTCCGGGACTTCCTCCAGATCCGACACGCAACTCCCGAAGTCCACCTTCCGTTTCTTGGCCGGAGACCCGGTCCCGGTCCCGTGGCCGCAGCAGCAGTCCTGGTGGAGGAAGCCGTTCTCCACCGTGGTCACCACATGCGTGTCCAGGTCCAGCACCGTGGTGGTGCTGCAGTGCGCGCGGCTGTTGGCGGGGGGCTGGCTGCAGGGGGACCCCGGGGAGACCTCCATGCAGCAGCTCCGGTAGAAGGAGGACTCCGGCTCCTTGCTGCCGTCCTCCAGAGGAGCGCAGACCGGGAGGGAGCTGGCGGTCCGGCACGCAGCCCGGGTCTGTTCCTCCTCCTCTCCGTCCTCCGGGTCCACATCCAGCGGGTCCAGCTCCTGGATCTCGTTGCAGACCGTCATGACCTCCTCGTACTGCTGCATCCTGTAGATCTCCGCGTACTTCTCCCTGATGTAGACCTGCCGGGCATTCCTCAGCACGTAGGACACCAGCAGGTTCTTATGCAGCTTGATGCCCCCCCTCTGCGTCCTGGAGTTGTGGATCTTCATTAAGGAAATGGAAATGAGGCTCTGCGCGTCCACGACGCACTCCATGGTGCTGATCATCGCGGGGTCCTCTCCAGGTCCACGTCCTGCTCCGCTCCGGGAGGTCTTCCAGCTGTCTCTGTCAGATTCTGGGAAAAACGTTCCAGTCAGCTCTGAAAGGAAACATTGAACACGCCCCGAGCCGCGCCGCGAGCCACCAATCATTTACAGATGCTGGGAAACACGTCTGCTTATATAGCTCTGGCCAGAGAGCCCGCCCCTTCCGCGGCGAGCCAATCAGCGTCCTGAGATTTGCCGATTGACAAGCAACGGCTTCAGAAATATGTCGCCGTCGACCAATCAGCTGCAGGCGGTTCCTGTGAAGTATTCAAATTCCACCCAGGCTGTCTAACAGGAATGTCCTCATTTCTGCCACCTGGAGGACCCCCCCCCCCCCCCCCCCCCCTGCCTGCTTCAGCCATCAATACACACGCAGAGAGGGAAACATCCAAGAAAGTTACATTCAGAGCAACTTTAGTTATACAACTTTACAACAAGCCCAGTTGTACCTGGGTAGTAGTAAATCCTACCCAGTTACAACAAACCCTTGTCCAGTCCAGTTAATGCATCATATGATCCACACTGGAAAACCTCCATCAGGACCACAATCAGGATGAATGACATCCATCAGGACCAGAACCAGGATGGAAAACCTCCATCAGAACCAGGACCAGGAAGGAAAACCTCCATCAGGACCAGGACCAAGAAGGAAAACCTCCATCAGGACCAGAACCAGGAAGGAAAACCTCCATCAGAACCAGGACCAGGAAGGAAAACCTCCATCAGAACCAGGACCAGGAAGGAAAACCTCCATCAGAACCAGGACCAGGAAGGAAAACCTCCATCAGAACCAGGACCAGGAAGGAAAACCTCCATCAGAACCAGAACCAGATAAAATGGTTTTTCATAAATAAAACTGAAAATTGGAAATACTTAATTTAAGACAAGATAAACCTGTTTTTGCATTTTTTTTGGTGAAAAGTTTATTTGAATGAGATTGTGTGTGTGTGTGTGTGTGTGTGTGTGTGTGCGTGCTCTGACTTGTCTTTGCACACAGGCGTGATGCTGCTGCAGCTTTGTCCTGCTTTCTGTGAGAAACATGTGGAAACGCTTGGCAACCACTAGATGGTGACTGTAAAAACTCCCAGCTGCTCTCGCTGCCTCCCGCAAACCTCCCGCTTCGTTTAGAAAAGTCTGAGATAAAGTTCTGATTGTGTGTCTGTGAAAATGACTGGATCATGCAGACATGTGTTCAGGTTTGCTATGGAGCAGATCAGTGTCCGTCGCGGTGCCAGAGAAGGAAGAAGCAGCTTGACTGAACCTGCAGTTGGAAGAAACATGAAGATCTCTGGAGGGTCAAACCCTAAAGACAAGTCCAACACAGGCTTATTCTGGTACATGAGAAAAAATAAATGATGTTAGTATTTAATGTAAAACAGACTCCTGTATGGGCATGAGCGGTGCACCCAGGCCCGCCCCCACCCCCCAGCTATATGCTGCAGGAACACCAGCCTTGCAGTGGCTTCTGTAGATGAATCCAGGATCAAATGTGAATGCAATAACCTGTGTGGAACCTGTAGAGGCCAGTGCAGCACTAGTTTTCTGCCCTGTGTGATTAGAGTTTTGTTATTCTCTCCAAAGTCTCCATTTGAGGTGGATGATGCCTCTAGAGCCCGCAGAGTGGAACCAGATATTTACTTTCATGCAGGATCAACTGGAAGTCGCCAGCATGTGGAACCTCCTCCAGAGAAGACACAACCACGGGACGTGTGGATGACATCTGCTTGTAATGTTGTCTCTGCATGATCAATGCAGAACATGACACAGTGTGGAGGTGCTGGAGCTGAGTTTCAACTTTGCAAATGGGATATTTTCATTTAATAAGAGCAGGAACAAGCTGCAGACATGTTTGTCAAAAGATATGCATTACTATAACACATTATTACAAAGTGCACTGACGTGTAGCACAAGAAGTTATGAGTTAAATAAATGACATGAATCTAAAATCACTTTATCTTCGTCTGTTCATCCAGCACCAACTTTCCAGTCAGTTCCATTAAATACCAAAGAAGAAGATGGATCAGGCAGGTGACTAACATAAAAGAGCTCCAGTAGTAATAAAAAACTTATGGAAATGCATAATATCATTTCCTACTAATGCTCCAACTCAAACCAACAGTTCAAATTCAGCTATGAGCAAAATAAATTCATTCTCGTTTTTCGCAAGAGCATCTTATACTTTTCTTGTTATGCGAAATTCAAGTTATCTTCATTTGTACAGCAGAAGGTAACAACAGATAATCTTACAATAATTTAACGGACAGTCAACTTCAGTCAAATTAGTTGTAATCCAATTATACTCCACACATCATATGACCAACATAGTTTTCAGAAAAGCCGGAATAACTACTTTAACATACCCAAGCTGCGTTAACATTCAACATTATCGGACTAGCCGATGTAACATTCAGCATAGCTGGACTAGCGGCACTAACATTCAGTATAGCTGGACTTGCTGATGTAACATTTAGCAAAGCCGAAATAGCTTATGTAACATTTAGCATTACCGGACTTGTTGGGTTAATTTTCAGCAAAGCCGGACTAGCTGATGTTACATTTAGCATAGCCGGACAAGCAGCATTAAGATTCAGCATAGCTGGACTAGCTTATGTTACATTCAGCATAGCCAGACTAGCTTATGTAACATTTAGCATAGCTGGACAAGCTAATGTAACATTTAGTATAGCTGGACTATCTCCGTCAACATTCCGCATAGCCGGACTAGCTGCGTTAACATTTAGAATAGCCGAAATAGCTTATGTAACTTTTAGCATTACCGGACTCGTTGCGTTAATTTTCAGCATAGCTGGACTAGCTGATGTTACATTTAGCATAGCTGGACAAGCTGATGTAACATTCAACATAGCTGGACTAGCTGCGTTAACATTCAGCATAGCCGGACTAGCTGCATTAAAATTCAGCATAACTGGACTAGCTGATGTAACATTTAGCATAGCTAGACTAGCTGCATTAAGATTCAGCATAGCTGGACTAGCTGATGTTACATTTAGCATAGCTGGACTAGCTGCGTTAACATTCAGCATAGCTGGACTAGCTGCGATGACATTCAGTATAACCGAGCTAGCTGATGTAACATTTATCAAAGCCGGACTAGCTGTGTTAACATTTAGCATAGCTGAAATAACTTATCTAACATTCAGCATAGCTGGACTAGCTGCGATAACATTCCGCATAACAGGACTAGCTGATGTTACATTTAGCATTGGTGGACTAGCTAATGTAACATTTAGTATAGCTGGACTAGCTGCGTAAACATTTAGCATAGCCGGACTAGCTGCGTTAACATTTAGCATAGCCGAAATAGCTTATGTAACTTTTAGCATTACCGGACTCGTTGCGTTAATTTTCAGCATAGCTGGACTAGCTGATGTTACATTTAGCATAGCTGGACGAGCTGATGTAACATTCAGCATAGCTGGACTAGCTGATGTAACATTTAGCATAGCTAGACTAGCTGCATTAAGATTCAGAATAGCTGGATTAGCTGATGTTACATTTAGCATAGCTGGACTAGCTAATGTAACATTCAGTATAGCCGGACTAGCTTATGTAACATTTAGCATAGCTAGATTAGCTGCATTAAGATTCAGCATAGGCTGACTAGTTGCGTTAACATAGCTGGACTAGCTGATGTTACATTTAGCATAGCTAGACTAGCTGATGTTACATTTAGCTTTGGTGGACTAGCTGATGAAACATTCAACATAGATGGACTAGCTGCCTAACATTCAGCATAGTCGGACAAGCTGATGTAACATTTAGCTTTGCCGGACTAGTTGTGTTAATTTTCAGCATAGCCAGACTGGCTGATGTTACATTTAGCATAGCCGGACAAGCAGCATTAACATTCAGCATAGCTGGACTAGCTGCGATAACATTCAGTATAATTGAGCTAGCTGCGTTAACATTTAGCATAGCCGAAATAGCTTATGTAACATTAGGCATTACCGGACTCGTTGCATTCATTTTTAGCATAGCTGGACTAGCTGATGTTACATTTAGCATAGCTGGACGAGCTGATGTAACATTCAGCATAGCTGGACAAGCTGATGTTACATTTAGCATAGATGGACTAGCTGCGTTAACATTCAGCATAGGCTGACTAGCTGCGTTAACATTTAGAATAGCCGAAATAGCTTATGTAACTTTTAGCATTACCGGACTCGTTGCGTTAATTTTCAGCATAGCTGGACTAGCTGATGTTACATTTAGCATAGCTGGACTAGCTGATGTTACATTTAGCATAGCTGGACAAGCTGATGTAACATTCAACATAGCTGGACTAGCTGCGTTAACATTCAGCATAGCCGGACTAGCTGCATTAAAATTCAGCATAACTGGACTAGCTGATGTAACATTTAGCATAGCTAGACTAGCTGCATTAAGATTCAGCATAGCTGGACTAGCTGATGTTACATTTAGCATAGCTGGACTAGCTGCGTTAACATTCAGCATAGCTGGACTAGCTGCGATGACATTCAGTATAACCGAGCTAGCTGATGTAACATTTAGCAAAGCCGGACTAGCTGTGTTAACATTTAGCATAGCTGAAATAACTTATCTAACATTCAGCATAGCTGGACTAGCTGCGATAACATTCCGCATAACAGGACTAGCTGATGTTACATTTAGCATAGCTGGACGAGCTGATGTAACATTCAGCATAGCTGGACTAGCTGATGTAACATTTAGCATAGCTAGACTAGCTGCATTAAGATTCAGAATAGCTGGATTAGCTGATGTTACATTTAGCATAGCTGGACTAGCTAATGTAACATTCAGTATAGCCGGACTAGCTTATGTAACATTTAGCTTTGGTGGACTAGCTGATGAAACATTCAACATAGATGGACTAGCTGCCTAACATTCAGCATAGTCGGACAAGCTGATGTAACATTTAGCTTTGCCGGACTAGTTGTGTTAATTTTCAGCATAGCCAGACTGGCTGATGTTACATTTAGCATAGACGGACAAGCAGCATTAACATTCAGCATAGCTGGACTAGCTGCGATAACATTCAGTATAACTGAGCTAGCTGCGTAAACATTTAGCATAGCCGGACTAGCTGCGTTAACATTTAGCATAGCCGAAATAGCTTATGTAACATTAGGCATTACCGGACTCGTTGCATTCATTTTTAGCATAGCTGGACTAGCTGATGTTACATTTAGCATAGCTGGACGAGCTGATGTAACATTCAGCATAGCTGGACAAGCTGATGTTACATTTAGCATAGATGGACTAGCTGCGTTAACATTCAGCATAGGCTGACTAGCTGCGTTAACATTTAGCATAGCTGGACTAGCTGATGTTACATTTAGCATAGCTGGACTAGCTGATGTTACATTTAGCTTTGGTGGACTAGCTGATGAAACATTCAACATAGCTGGACTAGCTGATGTTACATTTTACATAGCCGGACAAGCAGCATTAACATTCAGCAAAGCTGGACTAGCTGGGTTAACATTCAGCATAGCTGGACTAGCTTCAATAACATTCAGTATAACCGGGCTAGCTGATGTAACGTTTAGCAAAGCCGGACTAGCTGTGTAAACATTTATCATAGCTGGACTAGGTGATGTAACATTTAGTATAGCTGGACTAGCTGCGTTAACATTCAGCATAGCTGGACTAGCTGATGTAACATTTAGCATAGCCGGACTAGCTGCATTAAGATTCAGCATAGCTGGACTAGCTGCACTAACATTCAGCATAACTGGACTCGCTGATGTAACATTTAGCCGAGCCAGACTAGCTGATGTTACATTCAGCATAGCTGGACTAGCTGTGTTAACATTTAGCATCGCCAAAATAGCTCATGTAACATTTAGCTTTACCGGACGAGTTGCGTTAATTTTCAGCATAGCCAGACTAGCTGATGTTACATTTAGCATAGCCGGACAAGCAGCATTAACCTTCAGAATAGCTGGACTTGTTACGTTAAAATTTAGCATAGATGGACTAGCTGAATTTACCTTTAGCATAGATGGACTAGCTGATGTCACGTTTAACACAGCCAGACTAGCTGCTTTGTGATTTCGTATACTTGTATGTTGTATCATATAGGATGTTCAGCAGGACAGAAAAACACTAGATTAAAAGAATGAAGCAGGACTTTTCCAAAATCTTTGCATATATTCTCGAAACCATCTGACAGTGTGTTTAATAACACAAACATGTCTTTTCACATAACGATAGGATGATGTTTTCTTCCTCATTTTTTTTTAGGATAGAGTTATTGTTTACATTTTTTAACAAGTGCATGGACCCAGGAAGCTTCCAGAAACCAGTGTGAACCCAGTTCAGGCTGAAATCCACACATGCAGGTTAAAGCTCCATCATATGTGAAGAGGATCCAGAAACACGCCGTCTTCTCTGGACCAAAGCTCATTTAAAATGTTCTGAGTGGAAACCTGGATGAAGATGTGGAATAGTTTGTGGACAGCATGGACGGCGTGTCCTGCAGACTAAAGAGGAGAGGGAGCATCCAGCTTGTTATCAGCCTGCATCTCTGATGGGATGGGGTTGCATTAGTGCCGATGGCGTGGGCAGCTTCCACATCTGGGAAGCTCCATCAATGCTGGAACATCTGCTCCCATCCAGACAACGTCTCTTTCAGGGAAGACCTTCCACCATGCTGGACCACATCCTGCATCATCACAGCAGCTGCTTCTACATTCAGACAGCTCAGATGATAAAATAGCCAGTCATGTGATATTTTGTTTATTTTCAGCTGGGAAGAAAAGATGACCCGATGAGGTCTGTAGATCAGTTTATCTATAGACCAGCTCATTTCACCTCTGTCCTGCTGATGTTTTCCCTGAAACTGCTGCTTTCAGTCCGTTTCTATGCTCGCCTCCCCTCCCTTCATTCTTGCATTATGCTGCATCTCTTTCTATTTTCAGTCTACCCTCGTATCTGCACTCCCCGCTCACAGTTGTCCTCCCACCCTCGCACATCTCCTCTGCTTATGTTCTCCCCTCATCTATTCTGTCTCACCACTCAACGCTCCCCGCTTCCCTTGAACACTCCTGCATGTGCTTCTTATTTTTCTCCCCGTGCATGTTTATTTCTCTCTGCAGCACTGCAGCACAGATTCAGGTGTCAGCACAGTGGATGCTGATGGCTTTTTCTCTTCTTTTGCATGCCTGGTCATTGCTGGAGACCATCACAGTTTGCTGCATCCATGCCTGCAGTGTTTACCAACATGCAGCTCTTCTGCAGGAGAGACCTTCAGCCTCCTGAGCAGCCTGCTTGTCAGCTCTTCCAGCTCCTCTGATGTTCAAGTTAGAACAACTATGTAGATAAAAAAAAAAAAAATCACATTTTCAATATGTACTCCTCAGAACGAGGTGATGAAGGGAGAAAATGAGGAGTATGATGATTTATTGATGAAGACTTGTGTCATTTTCTCCCACGCAGAACCAAGTGCCAACAAACAATAAAGTACAGTGTAAGATGTATGTATGATAAAATAAATGACTCATGTTTTAACAAGTTTGTCACTTAATCTGCGTTTGTGCTCATATGAAGCTAACTTGTTGCTTCATCGACTTACAAGCAGAAAGTTTTAGTTTCAGCTGGAATATAAATGATTAAAAGTTAAAAAAAGAAGATTGAAACAATGCATCCGCAAGCAGAGATGTGCTGAAAAGACTTCTGCAGCGGACAGTCGCCATAGCAACTTAATCTGACCATGTTAGAAGCATGGCTATGACCACCGGTAGGGGAGGTTGCTGCACCGAGCAGCGTCTGGACGGCGAGCGTCGCCAGGTTCTGGAGAAATGCATGAAACACCTGTTGAGGCGTGTTAAAAATGTGTGCGTGTGTGTTCACATTATGTCTGCACGCAATTGTAAATTATTTTTATATGTTGTTTATTTCATTTCAAAGGTCAGGAGTTAGATGTGAAAGACTGATCAGTCACCGTGGCAACCAGGTAGATGTGGTGTGGAAGATTCTGGAACCAACAACATGGCTGAGTCTATGGAGGCGGGGGGCAGAACCAGATCCCAGTCTGGTGTCACAAACAAGAACCGGATCCCAGTCTGACTTCATAAAGCAGAACCGGATCCCAGTCTGGCGTCAGGAAACAGAACGGATCCCAGTCTGGTTTCAGGAAGCAGAACCAGATCCCAGTCCGGCTTCACAAAACAGAACCGGATCCCAGTCTGGTTTCACGAACAAGAACCAGATCCCAGTCTGGTTTAAGTAATCAGAACCCGATCCCAGTCTGGCATCAGGAAGCAGAACTGGATCCTGGACTGATTTCAGGAAGTAGAACCGGATCCCTGTCTGGTTTAAGGAAGAAGAACCAGATCCCAGGTCTGACTTCACGAACAAGAACCAGATCCCGGTCAGGTTTCAGAAACTGGATCCAGATCCCAGTCTGGTTTCAGGAACAAAGACCGGATCCCAGTCTGGCTTCATGAAGCAGAACCGGATCCCGGTCTGGTTTCAGGAAGCAGAACCGGATCCCAGTCGGGCTTCACATACAATAACTGGATCCCAGTCAGGATTCATGAAGCAGAACCGGATCCCAGTCTTACTTCACGAACAAGAACCGGATCCCAGTCTTACTTCACGAACAAGAACCGGATCCCAGTCTGACTTTAGAAAGAGGAACCGGATCCCAGTCTGGCTTCACAAACAAAAACCGGATCCCAGTCTGGCATGAGGAAGCAGAAACGGATCCCAGTCTGGCTTCAGAAAGAAGAACCGAATCCTAGTCTGGTTTAAGGAACAAAAATCGGATCCCAGTCTGGTTTCACGAAGATGAACTGGATTCCACTCTGGCTTCACGAACAAGAAACGGATCCCAGTCTGCCTTCACGAACCAGAACCGGATCCCAGTCTGGTTTCAGGAAGCGGCTCCAGATCCCAATCTGGTTTCAGGAAACAGAGCCGTATCCCAGTCTGGTTTAAGTAATCAGAACCGGATCCCAGTCTGGCTTCACGAACAAGAACCGAATCCTAGTCTGGTATCAGGAACAAAAACCGGATCCCAGTCTTGCTTCACGAATAAGAACTGGATCCCAGTCTAGCTTCAGGAAACAGAACAGATCCCAGTCTGGCTTCACGAAAAAGAACTGGTTCCCAGTCCGGTTTCAGGGAATAGAACCGGATCCCAGTCTGGCTTCAGGAAGGAGAACCGGATCCCATTCTGATTTAAGTAATTGAACCGGATCCAAGTCTGGTTTCAGAAAGTGGATCCAGATCCCAGTCTGGTTTCTGGAAGCAGAACGGGACCACAGTCTGGTTTCAGTAATAACAATCGGATCCCAGTCTGACTTCATAAACAAGAACTGGATCCCAGTGTGGCTTCAGATAGAAGAACCGAATCCCAGTCTGACTTCATGAAGCAGAACCAGATCCCAGTCTGGTTTAAGTAATCAGAACCGGATCCCTGTCTGGCATCAGGAAGCAGAACCGGATCCCGAACTGGTTTCAGGAAGTAGAACCGGATCCCAGTCTGACTTCATGAAAAAGAACCAGATCCCGGTCTGGTTTCAGGAAGTGGATCCAGATCCCAGTCTGGCTTCACAAACAGAAAACGGATACCAGTCTGGCTTCACGAAACAGAACCGGATCCCAGTCTGGTTTCAGTAATCAGAAACGGATCCCAGTCTGTGTCAGGGGGTGTGGGTTCTTTTCAGGATCCACCAGAGGGAGCCAGAGGAACCATTTTCTGGAGGGTGTTTTCACCACAGGTGTGCAGACCTGCACACCTGTAGAGAATTAGAGATCTTCTGCCAGCACTATATCTGCAGCTGATTGCCAGTCCTTCGTCGCTTGAGCGTTGAGCCTCTGTGGTAAAACCTAAGCCCTCCAGCGAGTTCCTGTATCCTCTAACGTTTGAGAGACTTTACAAATTCTTGTTTTTTTCCAGAGACACTCCTTTGTGGACTCTCCAGAGCTACCTGCGATTTCCCTCCCAGCAGCCAATCATCTCAGGCAACCACTCCCTACCAATAACCTGGCTTTTTCTTCACTGGCTATCCTCCGGATCCGATCAGCTTGTCGCTGCCTATCTGCCCTCCACCGAAAGGACCCTCACTGGCTCCCACTGCCAACATCCATCCTCTCGGACCTCTTGACACCACCCGAATTCACGGCAACTCTGAAACAAGTAGGACACCTTCACTTCCCTGAGATTTATTCCATCATTTCCATTACTCATACATCTATCTTTGCAGAGAACCCCGCCTTCGGGTCTTTCCGGAACCATCCCCTCAGTTCACCAAATAAACCATTTTCACATTCTCCAGATTGCTTAATCGTGCATGTGGGTCCAACATCTTCACACCATGACAGTCTGACTTCATAAACAAGAACTGGATCCCAGTGTGGCTTCAGATAGAATAACCGAATCCCAGTCTGACTTCATGAACAAGAACCGGATCCCAGTCTGGCTTCATGAAGCAGAACCAGATCCCAGTCTGGTTTAAGTAATCAGAACCGGATCCCTGTCTGACTTCACGAAAAAGAACCAGATCCCGGTCTGGTTTCAGGAAGTGGATCCAGATCCCAGTCTGGCTTCACAAACAAAAAAACGGATACCAGTCTGGCTTCACGAAACAGAACCGGATCCCAGTCTGGTTTCAGTAAGCATTAATGGATCCCAGTCTAGTTTCAGTAATCAGAAAGGGATCCCAGTCTGGTTTCAGTAATCAGAAAGGGATCCCAGTCTGGTTTCAGTAATCAGAAAGGGATCCCAGTCTGGTTTCAGTAATCAGAAAGGGATCCCAGTCTGGTTTCAGGAAGTAGAACCGGATCCCAGTCTGACTTCACGAAAAAGAACCAGATCCCGGTCTGGTTTCAGGAAGTGGATCCAGATCCCAGTCTGGCTTCACAAACAGAAAACGGATACCAGTCTGGCTTCACGAAACAGAACCGGATCCCAGTCTGGTTTCAGTAATCAGAACCGGATCCCAGTCTGTGTCAGGGGGTGTGGGTTCTTTTCAGGATCCACCAGAGGGAGCCAGAGGAACCATTTTCTGGAGGGTGTTTTCACCACAGGTGTGCAGACCTGCACACCTGTAGAGAATTAGAGATCTTCTGCCAGCACTATATCTGCAGCTGATTGCCAGTCCTTCGTCGCTTGAGCGTTGAGCCTCTGTGGTAAAACCTAAGCCCTCCAGCGAGTTCCTGTATCCTCTAACGTTAGAGAGACTTTACAAATTCTTGTTTTTTTCCAGAGACACTCCTTTGTGGACTCTCCAGAGCTACCTGCGATTTCCCTCCCAGCAGCCAATCATCTCAGGCAACCACTCCCTACCAATAACCTGGCTTTTTCTTCACTGGCTATCCTCCGGATCCGATCAGCTTGTCGCTGCCTATCTGCCCTCCACCGAAAGGACCCTCACTGGCTCCCACTGCCAACATCCATCCTCTCGGACCTCCTGACACCACCCGAATTCACGGCAACTCCGAAACAAGTAGGACACCTTCACTTCCCTGAGAATTATTCCATCATTTCCATTACTCATACATCTATCTTTGCAGAGAACCCCGCCTTCGGGTCTTTCCGGAACCATCCCCTCAGTTCACCAAATAAACCATTTTCACATTCTCCAGATTGCTTAATCGTGCATGTGGGTCCAACATCTTCACACCATGACAGTCTGACTTCATAAACAAGAACTGGATCCCAGTGTGGCTTCAGATAGAATAACCGAATCCCAGTCTGACTTCATGAACAAGAACCGGATCCCAGTCTGGCTTCATGAAGCAGAACCAGATCCCAGTCTGGTTTAAGTAATCAGAACCGGATCCCTGTCTGGCATCAGGAAGCAGAACCGGATCCCGAACTGGTTTCAGGAAGTAGAACCGGATCCCAGTCTGACTTCACGAAAAAGAACCAGATCCCGGTCTGGTTTCAGGAAGTGGATCCAGATCCCAGTCTGGCTTCACAAACAAAAAACGGATACCAGTCTGGCTTCACGAAACAGAACCGGATCCCAGTCTGGTTTCAGTAAGCATTAATGGATCCCAGTCTGGTTTCAGTAATCAGAAAGGGATCCCAGTCTGGTTTCAGGAAGAAGAACCGGATCCCAGTCTGGCTTCACGAACAAGAACCTAATCCTAGTCTGGTTTAAGGAACAAAAACCGGATCCCAGTCTTGTTTCACGAATAAGAACTGGATTCCAGTTTGGCATCATGAAGCAGAACCATATCCCAGTCTGGTTTCACAAACAAGAACCTAATCCCAGTCTGGCTTCACGAACAAGAACCGGATCCCAGTCTGGCTTCATAAAGCAGAACCAGATCCCAGGCTGGTTTCACAAACAAGAACCTAATCCCAGTCTGGCTTCAGTAATCAGAACCGGATCCCAGTCTGGTTTCAGAAATCAGAAACGGATCCCAGTGTGGTTTCAGGAAGCGGCTCCAGATCCCAGTCTGGTTTCAGGAAGCAGAACCGGACCACAGTCTGGTTTAAGTAATCAGAATCGGATCCCAGTCTGACTTCAGAAAGAAGAACTGAATCCCAGTCTGGCTTCACGAACAAAAACCTAATCCCAGTCTGGCTTCAGGAACAAGAACCGGATCCCAGTCTGGCTTCATGAAGCAGAACCATATCCCAGTCTGGTTTCACAAACAAGAACCTAATCCCAGTCTGTCTTCAGTAATCAGAACCGGATCCCAGTCTGGTTTCAGTAATCAGAACTGGATTCCAGTCCGTCTTCAAATAATATAACCGGATCCCAGTCAGTATTCATGACGCAGAACTGGATCCCAGTCTGGCTTCCGGAAGCAGAACCGAATCCCAGTCTGTCTTCAAGAACAAGAACCGGATCCCAGTCTGGTTTCAGGAAATAGAACCGGATCCCAGTCTGGCTTCTAGAAGCAGAACCAGATCCCAGTCTGGTTTATGTAATCAGAACCGGACCCCAGTCTAGCTTCACTAACAAGAACCGGATCCCAGTCTGGCTTCACGAACAAGAACCGAATCCCAGTCTGGTATCAGGAACAAAAACCGGATCCCAGTCTGGCTTCAGGAACAAGAACCGGATCCCAGTCTGGCTTCATGAAGCAGAACCATATCCCAGTCTGGTTTCACAAACAAGAACCTAATCCCAGTCTGGCTTCAGGAACAAGAACCGGATCCCAGTCTGGTTTCAGGAAGCAGAACCGGATCCCTGTCTGGTTTCAGTAATCAGAACTGGATTCCAGTCCGTCTTCAAATAATATAACCGGATCCCAGTCTGGCTTCCGGAAGCAGAACCGGATGCCAGTCTGACTTCAAGAACAAGAACCAGATCCCAGTCTGGTTTAAGTAATCAGAACCGGACCCCAGTCTAGTTTCACGAACAAGAACTGAATCCTAGTCTGGTATCAGGAACAAAAACCGGATCCCAGTCTTGTTTCACGAATAAGAACTGGATCCCAGTCTAGCTTCAAGAAAACAAAACAGATCCCAGTCTGGCTTCACGAAAAAGAACTGGTTCCCAGTCCGGTTTCAGGGAATAGAACCGGATCCCAGTCTGGCTTCAGGAAGCAGAACCGGATCCCATTCGGATTTAAGTAATCGAACCGGATCCAAGCCTGTTTTCAGAAAGTGGATCCAGATCCCAGTCTGGTTTCTGGAACAAAAACCAGATCCCAGTTTGGTTTCAGGAAGCAGAACCGGATCCCAGTCTGGTTTCAGGAAGCAGAACCGGATCCCAGTCGGGCTTCACATACAATAACTGGATCCCAGTCAGGATTCATGAAGCAGAACCGGATCCCAGTCTGGCTACCGGAAGCAGAACCGAATCCCAGTCTTACTTCACGAACAAGAACTGGATCCCAGTCTGACTTTAGAAAGAGGAACCGGATCCCAGTCTGGCTTCACAAACAAAAACCGGATCCCAGTCTGGCTTCAGAAAGAAGAACCGAATCCTAGTCTGACTTCACGAACAAGAACCGGATCCCAGTCTGGTTTATGAAAGAAGAACCGAATCCTAGTCTGGCTTCACGAACAAGAACCTAATCCTAGTCTGGTTTAAGGAACAAAAACCGGATCCCAGTCTTATTTCACGAAGATGAACTGGATTCCACTCTGGCTTCACGAACAAGAAACGGATCCCAGTCTGCCTTCACGAACCAGAACCGGATCCCAGTCTGGCTTCAGTAATCAGAACCGGATCCCAGTCTGGTTTCAAGAAGCAGAACCGGATCCCAGTCTGTTTCAGTAATCAAAAACGGATCCCAGTCTGGTTTCAGGAAGCGGCTCCAGATCCCAATCTGGTTTAAGTAATCAGAACCGGATCCCAGTCTGGCTTCAGGAAACAAAACGGATGCCAGTCTGGCATCATGAACAAGAATCGGATCCCGGTCTGGTTTCAGGAAGTGAATCCAGATCCAAGTCTAGCTTCACAAACAAAAAACGGATCTCAGTCTGGCTTCAGGAAACAGAACCGGATCCCAGTCTGGCTTAAGGAAGCACAAAGAAGATCTGGATTTCACTCTGGCTTCACGAACAAGAACCAGATCCCAGCCTGGTTTCACAAACAAAAACCTAATCCCAGTCTGAATTCAGTAATCAGAACCGGATCCCAGTCTGGTTTCAGGAAGCAGAACCGGATCCCGGTCTGGTTTCAGGAAGCAGAACCGGATCCCAGTCCGGCTTCACATACAATAACCGGATCCCAGTCAGGATTCACGAAGCAGAACCAGATCCCAGTCTTTCTTCACGAACAAGAACCGGATCCCAGTCAGGATTCACGAAGCAGAACCGAATCCCAGTCTTTCTTCACGAACAAGAACCGGATCCCAGTCCGGTTTCAGGAAATAGAACCGAATCCCTGTCTGGCTTCAAGAAGCAGAACCAGATCCAGGTCTGGTTTAAGTAATCAGAACCGGATCCCAGTCTAGCTTCACGAACAAGAACCGGATCCCAGTCTGGCTTCACGAAAAAGAATCGAATACCAGTCTGGTTTCAGGAACAAAAACCGGATCCCAGTCTGGTTTCACGAACAAGAACTGGATTCCACTCTAGCTCAGGAAGCAGAATCTAATCCCAGTCTGGCTTCACCAACAAGAACCTAATCCCAGTCTGGCTTCAGGAAACACAACCGGATCCCAGTCAGGATTCATGAAGCAGAACCGGATCCCAGTCCGGCTTCACATACAATAACCGGATCCCAGTCAGGATTCATGAAGCAGAACCGGATCCCAGTCTGGCTTCACGAAAAAGAACCGAACCCAAGTCTGGTTTCAGGAACAAAAACCAGATCCCAGTCTGGTTTCAAGAACAAGAACTGGATTCCACTCTGGCTCCAGGAAGCAGAACCTAATCCCAGTCTGGCTTCAGGAAACATAACTAGATCCCAGTCTAGTTTAAATAATCAGAAACGCATTCCAGTCTGGTTTCAGGAACAAAAACCGGATCCCAGTCTGGTTTCAGGGAGCAGAACCGGATCCCAGTCTGGTTTCAGGAAACATAACCAGATCCCAGTCTGGCTTCAGGAAACAGAACGGGTCCCAGTCTGGCATCATGAACAAGATCCGGATCCCGGTCTGGTTTCAGGAAGTGAATCCAGACCCCAGTCTAGCTTCACAAACAAAAAACGGATCCCAGTCTGGCTTCACAAACAAAAACCGGATCCCAGTCTGGCTTCAGAAAGAAGAACCGAATCCTAGTCTGACTTCACGAACAAGAACCGGATCCCAGTCTGGTTTATGAAAGAAGAACCGAATCCTAGTCTGGCTTCACGAACAAGAACCTAATCCTAGTCTGGTTTAAGGAACAAAAACCGGATCCCAGTCTTATTTCACGAAGATGAACTGGATTCCACTCTGGCTTCACGAACAAGAAACGGATCCCAGTCTGCCTTCACGAACCAGAACCGGATCCCAGTCTGGCTTCAGTAATCAGAACCGGATCCCAGTCTGGTTTCAAGAAGCAGAACCGGATCCCAGTCTGTTTCAGTAATCAAAAACGGATCCCAGTCTGGTTTCAGGAAGCGGCTCCAGATCCCAATCTGGTTTAAGTAATCAGAACCGGATCCCAGTCTGGCTTCAGGAAACAAAACGGATGCCAGTCTGGCATCATGAACAAGAATCGGATCCCGGTCTGGTTTCAGGAAGTGAATCCAGATCCAAGTCTAGCTTCACAAACAAAAAACGGATCTCAGTCTGGCTTCAGGAAACAGAACCGGATCCCAGTCTGGCTTAAGGAAGCACAAAGAAGATCTGGATTTCACTCTGGCTTCACGAACAAGAACCAGATCCCAGCCTGGTTTCACAAACAAAAACCTAATCCCAGTCTGAATTCAGTAATCAGAACCGGATCCCAGTCTGGTTTCAGGAAGCAGAACCGGATCCCGGTCTGGTTTCAGGAAGCAGAACCGGATCCCAGTCCGGCTTCACATACAATAACCGGATCCCAGTCAGGATTCACGAAGCAGAACCAGATCCCAGTCTTTCTTCACGAACAAGAACCGGATCCCAGTCAGGATTCACGAAGAAGAACCGAATCCCAGTCTTTCTTCACGAACAAGAACCGGATCCCAGTCCGGTTTCAGGAAATAGAACCGAATCCCTGTCTGGCTTCAAGAAGCAGAACCAGATCCAGGTCTGGTTTAAGTAATCAGAACCGGATCCCAGTCTAGCTTCACGAACAAGAACCGGATCCCAGTCTGGCTTCACGAAAAAGAATCGAATACCAGTCTGGTTTCAGGAACAAAAACCGGATCCCAGTCTGGCTTCACGAAAAAGAATCGAATACCAGTCTGGTTTCAGGAACAAAAACCGGATCCCAGTCTGGTTTCACGAACAAGAACTGGATTCCACTCTAGCTCAGGAAGCAGAATCTAATCCCAGTCTGGCTTCACCAACAAGAACCTAATCCCAGTCTGGCTTCAGGAAACACAACCGGATCCCAGTCAGGATTCATGAAGCAGAACCGGATCCCAGTCCGGCTTCACATACAATAACCGGATCCCAGTCAGGATTCATGAAGCAGAACCGGATCCCAGTCTGGCTTCACGAAAAAGAACCGAACCCAAGTCTGGTTTCAGGAACAAAAACCAGATCCCAGTCTGGTTTCAAGAACAAGAACTGGATTCCACTCTGGCTCCAGGAAGCAGAACCTAATCCCAGTCTGGCTTCAGGAAACATAACTAGATCCCAGTCTAGTTTAAATAATCAGAAACGCATTCCAGTCTGGTTTCAGGAACAAAAACCGGATCCCAGTCTGGTTTCAGGGAGCAGAACCGGATCCCAGTCTGGTTTCAGGAAACATAACCAGATCCCAGTCTGGCTTCAGGAAACAGAACGGGTCCCAGTCTGGCATCATGAACAAGATCCGGATCCCGGTCTGGTTTCAGGAAGTGAATCCAGACCCCAGTCTAGCTTCACAAACAAAAAACGGATCCCAGTCTGGCTTCAGGAAACAGAACCGGATCCCAGTCTGGCTTAAGGAAGCACAAACGGATCCCAGTCTGGTTTCAGGAAGCGGCTCCAGATTCCAGTCTGGTTTCAGTAATCAGAACTGGATCCCAGTCTGGCTTCAGTAATCAGAACCGGATCCCAGTCTGGCTTTAGGAAGCAGAACCGGATCCCAGTCTGGCTTCATGAAGAAGAACCGGATCCCAGTCTGGCTTCATGAACAAGGACTGGAACCCAGTCTGGTATCAGCAAACAGAACCGGATCCCAGTCTGGTTTAAGTAATCAGAACCGGATCCCAGTCTGGTTTCAGGTACAAAAACCGGATCACAGTCTCGCTTCATGAAGCAGAACCGGATCCCAGTCTGGCTTCATGAAGCAGAACCGGATCCCGGTCTGGTTTCAGGAAGCAGATCCGGATCCCAGTCCGGCTTCACATACAATAACCGGATCCCAGTCAGGATTCATGAAGCAGAACCGGATCCCAGTCCGGTTTCAGGAAATAGAACCGGATCCCAGTCTGGTTTCAGTAATCAGAAAGGGATCCCAGTCTGGTTTCAGGAAGCGGCTCCAGATCCCAGTCTGGTTTCAGTAATCAGAAAGGGATCCCAGTCTGGTTTCAGGAAGCGGCTCCAGATCCCAGTCTGGCTTTAGGAAGAAGAACCGGATCCCAGTCTGGTTTCAGGAAGGAGAACTGGATACCAGTCTGGTTTTAGTAATCAGAACCGGATAATAGTCTGGTTTCAGCAATCAGAACCGGATCCCAGTCTGGTTTCAGGAACAAAAACCGGATCACAGTCTCGCTTCATGAAGAAGAACCAGATCCCAGTCTGGCTTCATGAACAAGGACTGGAACCCAGTCTGGTATCAGCAAACAGAACCGGATCCCAGTCTGGTTTCAGTAATCAGAACCAGATCCCAGTCTGGTTTCAGGAACAAAAACCGGATCCCATTCTGGTTTAAGTAATCGAGCCAGATCCCAATCTGGTTTCAGAAAGTGGATCCAGATCCCAGTCTGGTTTCAGGAACAAAGACCAGATCCCAGTCTGGCTTATTGAAGCAGAACCGGATCCCGGTCTGGTTTCAGGAAGCAGAACCGGATCCCAGTCCGGCTTCACATACAATAACCGGATCCCAGTCAGGATTCATGAAGCAGAACCAGATCCCAGTCTTTCTTCACGAACAAGAACCGGATCCCAGTCCGGTTTCAGGAAATAGAACCGAATCCCAGTCTGGCTTCAAGAAGCAGAACCAGATCCAGGTCTGGTTTAAGTAATCAGAACCGGATCCCAGTCTAGC
The DNA here is from genome assembly GCF_933228915.1 of Telmatherina bonti. NCBI lineage: Eukaryota > Metazoa > Chordata > Actinopteri > Atheriniformes > Telmatherinidae > Telmatherina > Telmatherina bonti. The sequence continues at coordinate 38,000,933 of NC_136615.1, forward strand.
TTCACGAACAAGAACCGGATCCCAGTCTGGCTTCACGAAAAAGAACTGGATTCCACTCTAGCTCAGTAAGCAGAATCTAATCCCAGTCTGGGATTAGAAGGACTGGAATCCAGTCTGGTATCAGCAACAAAACCAGATCCCAGTCTTTCTTCACGAACAAGAACCGGATCCCAGTCCGGTTTCAGGAAATAGAACCGAATCCCTGTCTGGCTTCAAGAAGCAGAACCAGATCCAGGTCTGGTTTAAGTAATCAGAACCGGATCCCAGTCTAGCTTCACGAACAAGAACCGGATCCCAGTCTGGCTTCACGAAAAAGAATCGAATACCAGTCTGGTTTCAGGAACAAAAACCGGATCCCAGTCTGGCTTCACGAAAAAGAATCGAATACCAGTCTGGTTTCAGGAACAAAAACCGGATCCCAGTCTGGTTTCACGAACAAGAACTGGATTCCACTCTAGCTCAGGAAGCAGAATCTAATCCCAGTCGGGCTTCACCAACAAGAACCTAATCCCAGTCTGGCTTCATAAAGCAGAACCAGATCCCAGGCTGGTTTCACAAACAAGAACCTAATCCCAGTCTGGCTTCAGTAATCAGAACCGGATCCCAGTCTGGTTTCAGAAATCAGAAACGGATCCCAGTGTGGTTTCAGGAAGCGGCTCCAGATCCCAGTCTGGTTTCAGGAAGCAGAACCGGACCACAGTCTGGTTTAAGTAATCAGAATCGGATCCCAGTCTGACTTCAGAAAGAAGAACTGAATCCCAGTCTGGCTTCACGAACAAAAACCTAATCCCAGTCTGGCTTCAGGAACAAGAACCGGATCCCAGTCTGGCTTCATGAAGCAGAACCATATCCCAGTCTGGTTTCACAAACAAGAACCTAATCCCAGTCTGTCTTCAGTAATCAGAACCGGATCCCAGTCTGGTTTCAGTAATCAGAACTGGATTCCAGTCCGTCTTCAAATAATATAACCGGATCCCAGTCAGTATTCATGACGCAGAACTGGATCCCAGTCTGGCTTCCGGAAGCAGAACCGAATCCCAGTCTGTCTTCAAGAACAAGAACCGGATCCCAGTCTGGTTTCAGGAAATAGAACCGGATCCCAGTCTGGCTTCTAGAAGCAGAACCAGATCCCAGTCTGGTTTATGTAATCAGAACCGGACCCCAGTCTAGCTTCACTAACAAGAACCGGATCCCAGTCTGGCTTCACGAACAAGAACCGAATCCCAGTCTGGTATCAGGAACAAAAACCGGATCCCAGTCTGGCTTCAGGAACAAGAACCGGATCCCAGTCTGGCTTCATGAAGCAGAACCATATCCCAGTCTGGTTTCACAAACAAGAACCTAATCCCAGTCTGGCTTCAGGAACAAGAACCGGATCCCAGTCTGGTTTCAGGAAGCAGAACCGGATCCCTGTCTAGTTTCAGTAATCAGAACTGGATTCCAGTCCGTCTTCAAATAATATAACCGGATCCCAGTCTGGCTTCCGGAAGCAGAACCGGATGCCAGTCTGACTTCAAGAACAAGAACCAGATCCCAGTCTGGTTTAAGTAATCAGAACCGGACCCCAGTCTAGTTTCACGAACAAGAACTGAATCCTAGTCTGGTATCAGGAACAAAAACCGGATCCCAGTCTTGTTTCACGAATAAGAACTGGATCCCAGTCTAGCTTCAAGAAAACAAAACAGATCCCAGTCTGGCTTCACGAAAAAGAACTGGTTCCCAGTCCGGTTTCAGGGAATAGAACCGGATCCCAGTCTGGCTTCAGGAAGCAGAACCGGATCCCATTCGGATTTAAGTAATCGAACCGGATCCAAGCCTGTTTTCAGAAAGTGGATCCAGATCCCAGTCTGGTTTCTGGAACAAAAACCAGATCCCAGTTTGGTTTCAGGAAGCAGAACCGGATCCCAGTCTGGTTTCAGGAAGCAGAACCGGATCCCAGTCGGGCTTCACATACAATAACTGGATCCCAGTCAGGATTCATGAAGCAGAACCGGATCCCAGTCTGGCTACCGGAAGCAGAACCGAATCCAAGTCTTACTTCACGAACAAGAACTGGATCCCAGTCTGACTTTAGAAAGAGGAACCGGATCCCAGTCTGGCTTCACAAACAAAAACCGGATCCCAGTCTGGCTTCAGAAAGAAGAACCGAATCCTAGTCTGACTTCACGAACAAGAACCGGATCCCAGTCTGGTTTATGAAAGAAGAACCGAATCCTAGTCTGGCTTCACGAACAAGAACCTAATCCTAGTCTGGTTTAAGGAACAAAAACCGGATCCCAGTCTTATTTCACGAAGATGAACTGGATTCCACTCTGGCTTCACGAACAAGAAACGGATCCCAGTCTGCCTTCACGAACCAGAACCGGATCCCAGTCTGGCTTCAGTAATCAGAACCGGATCCCAGTCTGGTTTCAAGAAGCAGAACCGGATCCCAGTCTGTTTCAGTAATCAAAAACGGATCCCAGTCTGGTTTCAGGAAGCGGCTCCAGATCCCAATCTGGTTTAAGTAATCAGAACCGGATCCCAGTCTGGCTTCAGGAAACAAAACGGATGCCAGTCTGGCATCATGAACAAGAATCGGATCCCGGTCTGGTTTCAGGAAGTGAATCCAGATCCAAGTCTAGCTTCACAAACAAAAAACGGATCTCAGTCTGGCTTCAGGAAACAGAACCGGATCCCAGTCTGGCTTAAGGAAGCACAAAGAAGATCTGGATTTCACTCTGGCTTCACGAACAAGAACCAGATCCCAGCCTGGTTTCACAAACAAAAACCTAATCCCAGTCTGAATTCAGTAATCAGAACCGGATCCCAGTCTGGTTTCAGGAAGCAGAACCGGATCCCGGTCTGGTTTCAGGAAGCAGAACCGGATCCCAGTCCGGCTTCACATACAATAACCGGATCCCAGTCAGGATTCACGAAGCAGAACCAGATCCCAGTCTTTCTTCACGAACAAGAACCGGATCCCAGTCAGGATTCACGAAGCAGAACCGAATCCCAGTCTTTCTTCACGAACAAGAACCGGATCCCAGTCCGGTTTCAGGAAATAGAACCGAATCCCTGTCTGGCTTCAAGAAGCAGAACCAGATCCAGGTCTGGTTTAAGTAATCAGAACCGGATCCCAGTCTAGCTTCACGAACAAGAACCGGATCCCAGTCTGGCTTCACGAAAAAGAATCGAATACCAGTCTGGTTTCAGGAACAAAAACCGGATCCCAGTCTGGTTTCACGAACAAGAACTGGATTCCACTCTAGCTCAGGAAGCAGAATCTAATCCCAGTCTGGCTTCACCAACAAGAACCTAATCCCAGTCTGGCTTCAGGAAACACAACCGGATCCCAGTCAGGATTCATGAAGCAGAACCGGATCCCAGTCCGGCTTCACATACAATAACCGGATCCCAGTCAGGATTCATGAAGCAGAACCGGATCCCAGTCTGGCTTCACGAAAAAGAACCGAACCCAAGTCTGGTTTCAGGAACAAAAACCAGATCCCAGTCTGGTTTCAAGAACAAGAACTGGATTCCACTCTGGCTCCAGGAAGCAGAACCTAATCCCAGTCTGGCTTCAGGAAACATAACTAGATCCCAGTCTAGTTTAAATAATCAGAAACGCATTCCAGTCTGGTTTCAGGAACAAAAACCGGATCCCAGTCTGGTTTCAGGGAGCAGAACCGGATCCCAGTCTGGTTTCAGGAAACATAACCAGATCCCAGTCTGGCTTCAGGAAACAGAACGGGTCCCAGTCTGGCATCATGAACAAGATCCGGATCCCGGTCTGGTTTCAGGAAGTGAATCCAGACCCCAGTCTAGCTTCACAAACAAAAAACGGATCCCAGTCTGGCTTCACAAACAAAAACCGGATCCCAGTCTGGCTTCAGAAAGAAGAACCGAATCCTAGTCTGACTTCACGAACAAGAACCGGATCCCAGTCTGGTTTATGAAAGAAGAACCGAATCCTAGTCTGGCTTCACGAACAAGAACCTAATCCTAGTCTGGTTTAAGGAACAAAAACCGGATCCCAGTCTTATTTCACGAAGATGAACTGGATTCCACTCTGGCTTCACGAACAAGAAACGGATCCCAGTCTGCCTTCACGAACCAGAACCGGATCCCAGTCTGGCTTCAGTAATCAGAACCGGATCCCAGTCTGGTTTCAAGAAGCAGAACCGGATCCCAGTCTGTTTCAGTAATCAAAAACGGATCCCAGTCTGGTTTCAGGAAGCGGCTCCAGATCCCAATCTGGTTTAAGTAATCAGAACCGGATCCCAGTCTGGCTTCAGGAAACAAAACGGATGCCAGTCTGGCATCATGAACAAGAATCGGATCCCGGTCTGGTTTCAGGAAGTGAATCCAGATCCAAGTCTAGCTTCACAAACAAAAAACGGATCTCAGTCTGGCTTCAGGAAACAGAACCGGATCCCAGTCTGGCTTAAGGAAGCACAAAGAAGATCTGGATTTCACTCTGGCTTCACGAACAAGAACCAGATCCCAGCCTGGTTTCACAAACAAAAACCTAATCCCAGTCTGAATTCAGTAATCAGAACCGGATCCCAGTCTGGTTTCAGGAAGCAGAACCGGATCCCGGTCTGGTTTCAGGAAGCAGAACCGGATCCCAGTCCGGCTTCACATACAATAACCGGATCCCAGTCAGGATTCACGAAGCAGAACCAGATCCCAGTCTTTCTTCACGAACAAGAACCGGATCCCAGTCAGGATTCACGAAGAAGAACCGAATCCCAGTCTTTCTTCACGAACAAGAACCGGATCCCAGTCCGGTTTCAGGAAATAGAACCGAATCCCTGTCTGGCTTCAAGAAGCAGAACCAGATCCAGGTCTGGTTTAAGTAATCAGAACCGGATCCCAGTCTAGCTTCACGAACAAGAACCGGATCCCAGTCTGGCTTCACGAAAAAGAATCGAATACCAGTCTGGTTTCAGGAACAAAAACCGGATCCCAGTCTGGCTTCACGAAAAAGAATCGAATACCAGTCTGGTTTCAGGAACAAAAACCGGATCCCAGTCTGGTTTCACGAACAAGAACTGGATTCCACTCTAGCTCAGGAAGCAGAATCTAATCCCAGTCTGGCTTCACGAACAAGAACCTAATCCCAGTCTGGCTTCAGGAAACACAACCGGATCCCAGTCAGGATTCATGAAGCAGAACCGGATCCCAGTCCGGCTTCACATACAATAACCGGATCCCAGTCAGGATTCATGAAGCAGAACCGGATCCCAGTCTGGCTTCACGAAAAAGAACCGAACCCAAGTCTGGTTTCAGGAACAAAAACCAGATCCCAGTCTGGTTTCAAGAACAAGAACTGGATTCCACTCTGGCTCCAGGAAGCAGAACCTAATCCCAGTCTGGCTTCAGGAAACATAACTAGATCCCAGTCTAGTTTAAATAATCAGAAACGCATTCCAGTCTGGTTTCAGGAACAAAAACCGGATCCCAGTCTGGTTTCAGGGAGCAGAACCGGATCCCAGTCTGGTTTCAGGAAACATAACCAGATCCCAGTCTGGCTTCAGGAAACAGAACGGGTCCCAGTCTGGCATCATGAACAAGATCCGGATCCCGGTCTGGTTTCAGGAAGTGAATCCAGACCCCAGTCTAGCTTCACAAACAAAAAACGGATCCCAGTCTGGCTTCAGGAAACAGAACCGGATCCCAGTCTGGCTTAAGGAAGCACAAACGGATCCCAGTCTGGTTTCAGGAAGCGGCTCCAGATTCCAGTCTGGTTTCAGTAATCAGAACTGGATCCCAGTCTGGCTTCAGTAATCAGAACCGGATCCCAGTCTGGCTTTAGGAAGCAGAACCGGATCCCAGTCTGGCTTCATGAAGAAGAACCGGATCCCAGTCTGGCTTCATGAACAAGGACTGGAACCCAGTCTGGTATCAGCAAACAGAACCGGATCCCAGTCTGGTTTAAGTAATCAGAACCGGATCCCAGTCTGGTTTCAGGTACAAAAACCGGATCACAGTCTCGCTTCATGAAGCAGAACCGGATCCCAGTCTGGCTTCATGAAGCAGAACCGGATCCCGGTCTGGTTTCAGGAAGCAGATCCGGATCCCAGTCCGGCTTCACATACAATAACCGGATCCCAGTCAGGATTCATGAAGCAGAACCGGATCCCAGTCCGGTTTCAGGAAATAGAACCGGATCCCAGTCTGGTTTCAGTAATCAGAAAGGGATCCCAGTCTGGTTTCAGGAAGCGGCTCCAGATCCCAGTCTGGTTTCAGTAATCAGAAAGGGATCCCAGTCTGGTTTCAGGAAGCGGCTCCAGATCCCAGTCTGGCTTTAGGAAGAAGAACCGGATCCCAGTCTGGTTTCAGGAAGGAGAACTGGATACCAGTCTGGTTTTAGTAATCAGAACCGGATAATAGTCTGGTTTCAGCAATCAGAACCGGATCCCAGTCTGGTTTCAGGAACAAAAACCGGATCACAGTCTCGCTTCATGAAGAAGAACCAGATCCCAGTCTGGCTTCATGAACAAGGACTGGAACCCAGTCTGGTATCAGCAAACAGAACCGGATCCCAGTCTGGTTTCAGTAATCAGAACCAGATCCCAGTCTGGTTTCAGGAACAAAAACCGGATCCCATTCTGGTTTAAGTAATCGAGCCAGATCCCAATCTGGTTTCAGAAAGTGGATCCAGATCCCAGTCTGGTTTCAGGAACAAAGACCAGATCCCAGTCTGGCTTATTGAAGCAGAACCGGATCCCGGTCTGGTTTCAGGAAGCAGAACCGGATCCCAGTCCGGCTTCACATACAATAACCGGATCCCAGTCAGGATTCATGAAGCAGAACCAGATCCCAGTCTTTCTTCACGAACAAGAACCGGATCCCAGTCCGGTTTCAGGAAATAGAACCGAATCCCAGTCTGGCTTCAAGAAGCAGAACCAGATCCAGGTCTGGTTTAAGTAATCAGAACCGGATCCCAGTCTAGCTTCACGAACAAGAACCGGATCCCAGTCTGGCTTCACGAAAAAGAACTGGATTCCACTCTAGCTCAGTAAGCAGAATCTAATCCCAGTCTGGGATTAGAAGGACTGGAATCCAGTCTGGTATCAGCAACAAAACCAGATCCCAGTCTTTCTTCACGAACAAGAACCGGATCCCAGTCCGGTTTCAGGAAATAGAACCGAATCCCTGTCTGGCTTCAAGAAGCAGAACCAGATCCAGGTCTGGTTTAAGTAATCAGAACCGGATCCCAGTCTAGCTTCACGAACAAGAACCGGATCCCAGTCTGGCTTCACGAAAAAGAATCGAATACCAGTCTGGTTTCAGGAACAAAAACCGGATCCCAGTCTGGCTTCACGAAAAAGAATCGAATACCAGTCTGGTTTCAGGAACAAAAACCGGATCCCAGTCTGGTTTCACGAACAAGAACTGGATTCCACTCTAGCTCAGGAAGCAGAATCTAATCCCAGTCTGGCTTCACCAACAAGAACCTAATCCCAGTCTGGCTTCATAAAGCAGAACCAGATCCCAGGCTGGTTTCACAAACAAGAACCTAATCCCAGTCTGGCTTCAGTAATCAGAACCGGATCCCAGTCTGGTTTCAGAAATCAGAAACGGATCCCAGTGTGGTTTCAGGAAGCGGCTCCAGATCCCAGTCTGGTTTCAGGAAGCAGAACCGGACCACAGTCTGGTTTAAGTAATCAGAATCGGATCCCAGTCTGACTTCAGAAAGAAGAACTGAATCCCAGTCTGGCTTCACGAACAAAAACCTAATCCCAGTCTGGCTTCAGGAACAAGAACCGGATCCCAGTCTGGCTTCATGAAGCAGAACCATATCCCAGTCTGGTTTCACAAACAAGAACCTAATCCCAGTCTGTCTTCAGTAATCAGAACCGGATCCCAGTCTGGTTTCAGTAATCAGAACTGGATTCCAGTCCGTCTTCAAATAATATAACCGGATCCCAGTCAGTATTCATGACGCAGAACTGGATCCCAGTCTGGCTTCCGGAAGCAGAACCGAATCCCAGTCTGTCTTCAAGAACAAGAACCGGATCCCAGTCTGGTTTCAGGAAATAGAACCGGATCCCAGTCTGGCTTCTAGAAGCAGAACCAGATCCCAGTCTGGTTTATGTAATCAGAACCGGACCCCAGTCTAGCTTCACTAACAAGAACCGGATCCCAGTCTGGCTTCACGAACAAGAACCGAATCCCAGTCTGGTATCAGGAACAAAAACCGGATCCCAGTCTGGCTTCAGGAACAAGAACCGGATCCCAGTCTGGCTTCATGAAGCAGAACCATATCCCAGTCTGGTTTCACAAACAAGAACCTAATCCCAGTCTGGCTTCAGGAACAAGAACCGGATCCCAGTCTGGTTTCAGGAAGCAGAACCGGATCCCTGTCTAGTTTCAGTAATCAGAACTGGATTCCAGTCCGTCTTCAAATAATATAACCGGATCCCAGTCTGGCTTCCGGAAGCAGAACCGGATGCCAGTCTGACTTCAAGAACAAGAACCAGATCCCAGTCTGGTTTAAGTAATCAGAACCGGACCCCAGTCTAGTTTCACGAACAAGAACTGAATCCTAGTCTGGTATCAGGAACAAAAACCGGATCCCAGTCTTGTTTCACGAATAAGAACTGGATCCCAGTCTAGCTTCAAGAAAACAAAACAGATCCCAGTCTGGCTTCACGAAAAAGAACTGGTTCCCAGTCCGGTTTCAGGGAATAGAACCGGATCCCAGTCTGGCTTCAGGAAGCAGAACCGGATCCCATTCGGATTTAAGTAATCGAACCGGATCCAAGCCTGTTTTCAGAAAGTGGATCCAGATCCCAGTCTGGTTTCTGGAACAAAAACCAGATCCCAGTTTGGTTTCAGGAAGCAGAACCGGATCCCAGTCTGGTTTCAGGAAGCAGAACCGGATCCCAGTCGGGCTTCACATACAATAACTGGATCCCAGTCAGGATTCATGAAGCAGAACCGGATCCCAGTCTGGCTACCGGAAGCAGAACCGAATCCCAGTCTTACTTCACGAACAAGAACTGGATCCCAGTCTGACTTTAGAAAGAGGAACCGGATCCCAGTCTGGCTTCACAAACAAAAACCGGATCCCAGTCTGGCTTCAGAAAGAAGAACCGAATCCTAGTCTGACTTCACGAACAAGAACCGGATCCCAGTCTGGTTTATGAAAGAAGAACCGAATCCTAGTCTGGCTTCACGAACAAGAACCTAATCCTAGTCTGGTTTAAGGAACAAAAACCGGATCCCAGTCTTATTTCACGAAGATGAACTGGATTCCACTCTGGCTTCACGAACAAGAAACGGATCCCAGTCTGCCTTCACGAACCAGAACCGGATCCCAGTCTGGCTTCAGTAATCAGAACCGGATCCCAGTCTGGTTTCAAGAAGCAGAACCGGATCCCAGTCTGTTTCAGTAATCAAAAACGGATCCCAGTCTGGTTTCAGGAAGCGGCTCCAGATCCCAATCTGGTTTAAGTAATCAGAACCGGATCCCAGTCTGGCTTCAGGAAACAAAACGGATGCCAGTCTGGCATCATGAACAAGAATCGGATCCCGGTCTGGTTTCAGGAAGTGAATCCAGATCCAAGTCTAGCTTCACAAACAAAAAACGGATCTCAGTCTGGCTTCAGGAAACAGAACCGGATCCCAGTCTGGCTTAAGGAAGCACAAAGAAGATCTGGATTTCACTCTGGCTTCACGAACAAGAACCAGATCCCAGCCTGGTTTCACAAACAAAAACCTAATCCCAGTCTGAATTCAGTAATCAGAACCGGATCCCAGTCTGGTTTCAGGAAGCAGAACCGGATCCCGGTCTGGTTTCAGGAAGCAGAACCGGATCCCAGTCCGGCTTCACATACAATAACCGGATCCCAGTCAGGATTCACGAAGCAGAACCAGATCCCAGTCTTTCTTCACGAACAAGAACCGGATCCCAGTCAGGATTCACGAAGAAGAACCGAATCCCAGTCTTTCTTCACGAACAAGAACCGGATCCCAGTCCGGTTTCAGGAAATAGAACCGAATCCCTGTCTGGCTTCAAGAAGCAGAACCAGATCCAGGTCTGGTTTAAGTAATCAGAACCGGATCCCAGTCTAGCTTCACGAACAAGAACCGGATCCCAGTCTGGCTTCACGAAAAAGAATCGAATACCAGTCTGGTTTCAGGAACAAAAACCGGATCCCAGTCTGGCTTCACGAAAAAGAATCGAATACCAGTCTGGTTTCAGGAACAAAAACCGGATCCCAGTCTGGTTTCACGAACAAGAACTGGATTCCACTCTAGCTCAGGAAGCAGAATCTAATCCCAGTCTGGCTTCACCAACAAGAACCTAATCCCAGTCTGGCTTCAGGAAACACAACCGGATCCCAGTCAGGATTCATGAAGCAGAACCGGATCCCAGTCCGGCTTCACATACAATAACCGGATCCCAGTCAGGATTCATGAAGCAGAACCGGATCCCAGTCTGGCTTCACGAAAAAGAACCGAACCCAAGTCTGGTTTCAGGAACAAAAACCAGATCCCAGTCTGGTTTCAAGAACAAGAACTGGATTCCACTCTGGCTCCAGGAAGCAGAACCTAATCCCAGTCTGGCTTCAGGAAACATAACTAGATCCCAGTCTAGTTTAAATAATCAGAAACGCATTCCAGTCTGGTTTCAGGAACAAAAACCGGATCCCAGTCTGGTTTCAGGGAGCAGAACCGGATCCCAGTCTGGTTTCAGGAAACATAACCAGATCCCAGTCTGGCTTCAGGAAACAGAACGGGTCCCAGTCTGGCATCATGAACAAGATCCGGATCCCGGTCTGGTTTCAGGAAGTGAATCCAGACCCCAGTCTAGCTTCACAAACAAAAAACGGATCCCAGTCTGGCTTCAGGAAACAGAACCGGATCCCAGTCTGGCTTAAGGAAGCACAAACGGATCCCAGTCTGGTTTCAGGAAGCGGCTCCAGATTCCAGTCTGGTTTCAGTAATCAGAACTGGATCCCAGTCTGGCTTCAGTAATCAGAACCGGATCCCAGTCTGGCTTTAGGAAGCAGAACCGGATCCCAGTCTGGCTTCATGAAGAAGAACCGGATCCCAGTCTGGCTTCATGAACAAGGACTGGAACCCAGTCTGGTATCAGCAAACAGAACCGGATCCCAGTCTGGTTTAAGTAATCAGAACCGGATCCCAGTCTGGTTTCAGGTACAAAAACCGGATCACAGTCTCGCTTCATGAAGCAGAACCGGATCCCAGTCTGGCTTCATGAAGCAGAACCGGATCCCGGTCTGGTTTCAGGAAGCAGATCCGGATCCCAGTCCGGCTTCACATACAATAACCGGATCCCAGTCAGGATTCATGAAGCAGAACCGGATCCCAGTCCGGTTTCAGGAAATAGAACCGGATCCCAGTCTGGTTTCAGTAATCAGAAAGGGATCCCAGTCTGGTTTCAGGAAGCGGCTCCAGATCCCAGTCTGGTTTCAGTAATCAGAAAGGGATCCCAGTCTGGTTTCAGGAAGCGGCTCCAGATCCCAGTCTGGCTTTAGGAAGAAGAACCGGATCCCAGTCTGGTTTCAGGAAGGAGAACTGGATACCAGTCTGGTTTTAGTAATCAGAACCGGATAATAGTCTGGTTTCAGCAATCAGAACCGGATCCCAGTCTGGTTTCAGGAACAAAAACCGGATCACAGTCTCGCTTCATGAAGAAGAACCAGATCCCAGTCTGGCTTCATGAACAAGGACTGGAACCCAGTCTGGTATCAGCAAACAGAACCGGATCCCAGTCTGGTTTCAGTAATCAGAACCAGATCCCAGTCTGGTTTCAGGAACAAAAACCGGATCCCATTCTGGTTTAAGTAATCGAGCCAGATCCCAATCTGGTTTCAGAAAGTGGATCCAGATCCCAGTCTGGTTTCAGGAACAAAGACCAGATCCCAGTCTGGCTTATTGAAGCAGAACCGGATCCCGGTCTGGTTTCAGGAAGCAGAACCGGATCCCAGTCCGGCTTCACATACAATAACCGGATCCCAGTCAGGATTCATGAAGCAGAACCAGATCCCAGTCTTTCTTCACGAACAAGAACCGGATCCCAGTCCGGTTTCAGGAAATAGAACCGAATCCCAGTCTGGCTTCAAGAAGCAGAACCAGATCCAGGTCTGGTTTAAGTAATCAGAACCGGATCCCAGTCTAGCTTCACGAACAAGAACCGGATCCCAGTCTGGCTTCACGAAAAAGAACTGGATTCCACTCTAGCTCAGTAAGCAGAATCTAATCCCAGTCTGGGATTAGAAGGACTGGAATCCAGTCTGGTATCAGCAACAAAACCAGATCCCAGTCTTTCTTCACGAACAAGAACCGGATCCCAGTCCGGTTTCAGGAAATAGAACCGAATCCCTGTCTGGCTTCAAGAAGCAGAACCAGATCCAGGTCTGGTTTAAGTAATCAGAACCGGATCCCAGTCTAGCTTCACGAACAAGAACCGGATCCCAGTCTGGCTTCACGAAAAAGAATCGAATACCAGTCTGGTTTCAGGAACAAAAACCGGATCCCAGTCTGGCTTCACGAAAAAGAATCGAATACCAGTCTGGTTTCAGGAACAAAAACCGGATCCCAGTCTGGTTTCACGAACAAGAACTGGATTCCACTCTAGCTCAGGAAGCAGAATCTAATCCCAGTCTGGCTTCACCAACAAGAACCTAATCCCAGTCTGGCTTCATAAAGCAGAACCAGATCCCAGGCTGGTTTCACAAACAAGAACCTAATCCCAGTCTGGCTTCAGTAATCAGAACCGGATCCCAGTCTGGTTTCAGAAATCAGAAACGGATCCCAGTGTGGTTTCAGGAAGCGGCTCCAGATCCCAGTCTGGTTTCAGGAAGCAGAACCGGACCACAGTCTGGTTTAAGTAATCAGAATCGGATCCCAGTCTGACTTCAGAAAGAAGAACTGAATCCCAGTCTGGCTTCACGAACAAAAACCTAATCCCAGTCTGGCTTCAGGAACAAGAACCGGATCCCAGTCTGGCTTCATGAAGCAGAACCATATCCCAGTCTGGTTTCACAAACAAGAACCTAATCCCAGTCTGTCTTCAGTAATCAGAACCGGATCCCAGTCTGGTTTCAGTAATCAGAACTGGATTCCAGTCCGTCTTCAAATAATATAACCGGATCCCAGTCAGTATTCATGACGCAGAACTGGATCCCAGTCTGGCTTCCGGAAGCAGAACCGAATCCCAGTCTGTCTTCAAGAACAAGAACCGGATCCCAGTCTGGTTTCAGGAAATAGAACCGGATCCCAGTCTGGCTTCTAGAAGCAGAACCAGATCCCAGTCTGGTTTATGTAATCAGAACCGGACCCCAGTCTAGCTTCACTAACAAGAACCGGATCCCAGTCTGGCTTCACGAACAAGAACCGAATCCCAGTCTGGTATCAGGAACAAAAACCGGATCCCAGTCTGGCTTCAGGAACAAGAACCGGATCCCAGTCTGGCTTCATGAAGCAGAACCATATCCCAGTCTGGTTTCACAAACAAGAACCTAATCCCAGTCTGGCTTCAGGAACAAGAACCGGATCCCAGTCTGGTTTCAGGAAGCAGAACCGGATCCCTGTCTAGTTTCAGTAATCAGAACTGGATTCCAGTCCGTCTTCAAATAATATAACCGGATCCCAGTCTGGCTTCCGGAAGCAGAACCGGATGCCAGTCTGACTTCAAGAACAAGAACCAGATCCCAGTCTGGTTTAAGTAATCAGAACCGGACCCCAGTCTAGTTTCACGAACAAGAACTGAATCCTAGTCTGGTATCAGGAACAAAAACCGGATCCCAGTCTTGTTTCACGAATAAGAACTGGATCCCAGTCTAGCTTCAAGAAAACAAAACAGATCCCAGTCTGGCTTCACGAAAAAGAACTGGTTCCCAGTCCGGTTTCAGGGAATAGAACCGGATCCCAGTCTGGCTTCAGGAAGCAGAACCGGATCCCATTCGGATTTAAGTAATCGAACCGGATCCAAGCCTGTTTTCAGAAAGTGGATCCAGATCCCAGTCTGGTTTCTGGAACAAAAACCAGATCCCAGTTTGGTTTCAGGAAGCAGAACCGGATCCCAGTCTGGTTTCAGGAAGCAGAACCGGATCCCAGTCGGGCTTCACATACAATAACTGGATCCCAGTCAGGATTCATGAAGCAGAACCGGATCCCAGTCTGGCTACCGGAAGCAGAACCGAATCCAAGTCTTACTTCACGAACAAGAACTGGATCCCAGTCTGACTTTAGAAAGAGGAACCGGATCCCAGTCTGGCTTCACAAACAAAAACCGGATCCCAGTCTGGCTTCAGAAAGAAGAACCGAATCCTAGTCTGACTTCACGAACAAGAACCGGATCCCAGTCTGGTTTATGAAAGAAGAACCGAATCCTAGTCTGGCTTCACGAACAAGAACCTAATCCTAGTCTGGTTTAAGGAACAAAAACCGGATCCCAGTCTTATTTCACGAAGATGAACTGGATTCCACTCTGGCTTCACGAACAAGAAACGGATCCCAGTCTGCCTTCACGAACCAGAACCGGATCCCAGTCTGGCTTCAGTAATCAGAACCGGATCCCAGTCTGGTTTCAAGAAGCAGAACCGGATCCCAGTCTGTTTCAGTAATCAAAAACGGATCCCAGTCTGGTTTCAGGAAGCGGCTCCAGATCCCAATCTGGTTTAAGTAATCAGAACCGGATCCCAGTCTGGCTTCAGGAAACAAAACGGATGCCAGTCTGGCATCATGAACAAGAATCGGATCCCGGTCTGGTTTCAGGAAGTGAATCCAGATCCAAGTCTAGCTTCACAAACAAAAAACGGATCTCAGTCTGGCTTCAGGAAACAGAACCGGATCCCAGTCTGGCTTAAGGAAGCACAAAGAAGATCTGGATTTCACTCTGGCTTCACGAACAAGAACCAGATCCCAGCCTGGTTTCACAAACAAAAACCTAATCCCAGTCTGAATTCAGTAATCAGAACCGGATCCCAGTCTGGTTTCAGGAAGCAGAACCGGATCCCGGTCTGGTTTCAGGAAGCAGAACCGGATCCCAGTCCGGCTTCACATACAATAACCGGATCCCAGTCAGGATTCACGAAGCAGAACCAGATCCCAGTCTTTCTTCACGAACAAGAACCGGGTCCCAGTCAGGATTCACGAAGCAGAACCGAATCCCAGTCTTTCTTCACGAACAAGAACCGGATCCCAGTCCGGTTTCAGGAAATAGAACCGAATCCCTGTCTGGCTTCAAGAAGCAGAACCAGATCCAGGTCTGGTTTAAGTAATCAGAACCGGATCCCAGTCTAGCTTCACGAACAAGAACCGGATCCCAGTCTGGCTTCACGAAAAAGAATCGAATACCAGTCTGGTTTCAGGAACAAAAACCGGATCCCAGTCTGGTTTCACGAACAAGAACTGGATTCCACTCTAGCTCAGGAAGCAGAATCTAATCCCAGTCTGGCTTCACCAACAAGAACCTAATCCCAGTCTGGCTTCAGGAAACACAACCGGATCCCAGTCAGGATTCATGAAGCAGAACCGGATCCCAGTCCGGCTTCACATACAATAACCGGATCCCAGTCAGGATTCATGAAGCAGAACCGGATCCCAGTCTGGCTTCACGAAAAAGAACCGAACCCAAGTCTGGTTTCAGGAACAAAAACCAGATCCCAGTCTGGTTTCAAGAACAAGAACTGGATTCCACTCTGGCTCCAGGAAGCAGAACCTAATCCCAGTCTGGCTTCAGGAAACATAACTAGATCCCAGTCTAGTTTAAATAATCAGAAACGCATTCCAGTCTGGTTTCAGGAACAAAAACCGGATCCCAGTCTGGTTTCAGGGAGCAGAACCGGATCCCAGTCTGGTTTCAGGAAACATAACCAGATCCCAGTCTGGCTTCAGGAAACAGAACGGGTCCCAGTCTGGCATCATGAACAAGATCCGGATCCCGGTCTGGTTTCAGGAAGTGAATCCAGACCCCAGTCTAGCTTCACAAACAAAAAACGGATCCCAGTCTGGCTTCACAAACAAAAACCGGATCCCAGTCTGGCTTCAGAAAGAAGAACCGAATCCTAGTCTGACTTCACGAACAAGAACCGGATCCCAGTCTGGTTTATGAAAGAAGAACCGAATCCTAGTCTGGCTTCACGAACAAGAACCTAATCCTAGTCTGGTTTAAGGAACAAAAACCGGATCCCAGTCTTATTTCACGAAGATGAACTGGATTCCACTCTGGCTTCACGAACAAGAAACGGATCCCAGTCTGCCTTCACGAACCAGAACCGGATCCCAGTCTGGCTTCAGTAATCAGAACCGGATCCCAGTCTGGTTTCAAGAAGCAGAACCGGATCCCAGTCTGTTTCAGTAATCAAAAACGGATCCCAGTCTGGTTTCAGGAAGCGGCTCCAGATCCCAATCTGGTTTAAGTAATCAGAACCGGATCCCAGTCTGGCTTCAGGAAACAAAACGGATGCCAGTCTGGCATCATGAACAAGAATCGGATCCCGGTCTGGTTTCAGGAAGTGAATCCAGATCCAAGTCTAGCTTCACAAACAAAAAACGGATCTCAGTCTGGCTTCAGGAAACAGAACCGGATCCCAGTCTGGCTTAAGGAAGCACAAAGAAGATCTGGATTTCACTCTGGCTTCACGAACAAGAACCAGATCCCAGCCTGGTTTCACAAACAAAAACCTAATCCCAGTCTGAATTCAGTAATCAGAACCGGATCCCAGTCTGGTTTCAGGAAGCAGAACCGGATCCCGGTCTGGTTTCAGGAAGCAGAACCGGATCCCAGTCCGGCTTCACATACAATAACCGGATCCCAGTCAGGATTCACGAAGCAGAACCAGATCCCAGTCTTTCTTCACGAACAAGAACCGGATCCCAGTCAGGATTCACGAAGAAGAACCGAATCCCAGTCTTTCTTCACGAACAAGAACCGGATCCCAGTCCGGTTTCAGGAAATAGAACCGAATCCCTGTCTGGCTTCAAGAAGCAGAACCAGATCCAGGTCTGGTTTAAGTAATCAGAACCGGATCCCAGTCTAGCTTCACGAACAAGAACCGGATCCCAGTCTGGCTTCACGAAAAAGAATCGAATACCAGTCTGGTTTCAGGAACAAAAACCGGATCCCAGTCTGGCTTCACGAAAAAGAATCGAATACCAGTCTGGTTTCAGGAACAAAAACCGGATCCCAGTCTGGTTTCACGAACAAGAACTGGATTCCACTCTAGCTCAGGAAGCAGAATCTAATCCCAGTCTGGCTTCACCAACAAGAACCTAATCCCAGTCTGGCTTCAGGAAACACAACCGGATCCCAGTCAGGATTCATGAAGCAGAACCGGATCCCAGTCCGGCTTCACATACAATAACCGGATCCCAGTCAGGATTCATGAAGCAGAACCGGATCCCAGTCTGGCTTCACGAAAAAGAACCGAACCCAAGTCTGGTTTCAGGAACAAAAACCAGATCCCAGTCTGGTTTCAAGAACAAGAACTGGATTCCACTCTGGCTCCAGGAAGCAGAACCTAATCCCAGTCTGGCTTCAGGAAACATAACTAGATCCCAGTCTAGTTTAAATAATCAGAAACGCATTCCAGTCTGGTTTCAGGAACAAAAACCGGATCCCAGTCTGGTTTCAGGGAGCAGAACCGGATCCCAGTCTGGTTTCAGGAAACATAACCAGATCCCAGTCTGGCTTCAGGAAACAGAACGGGTCCCAGTCTGGCATCATGAACAAGATCCGGATCCCGGTCTGGTTTCAGGAAGTGAATCCAGACCCCAGTCTAGCTTCACAAACAAAAAACGGATCCCAGTCTGGCTTCAGGAAACAGAACCGGATCCCAGTCTGGCTTAAGGAAGCACAAACGGATCCCAGTCTGGTTTCAGGAAGCGGCTCCAGATTCCAGTCTGGTTTCAGTAATCAGAACTGGATCCCAGTCTGGCTTCAGTAATCAGAACCGGATCCCAGTCTGGCTTTAGGAAGCAGAACCGGATCCCAGTCTGGCTTCATGAAGAAGAACCGGATCCCAGTCTGGCTTCATGAACAAGGACTGGAACCCAGTCTGGTATCAGCAAACAGAACCGGATCCCAGTCTGGTTTAAGTAATCAGAACCGGATCCCAGTCTGGTTTCAGGTACAAAAACCGGATCACAGTCTCGCTTCATGAAGCAGAACCGGATCCCAGTCTGGCTTCATGAAGCAGAACCGGATCCCGGTCTGGTTTCAGGAAGCAGATCCGGATCCCAGTCCGGCTTCACATACAATAACCGGATCCCAGTCAGGATTCATGAAGCAGAACCGGATCCCAGTCCGGTTTCAGGAAATAGAACCGGATCCCAGTCTGGTTTCAGTAATCAGAAAGGGATCCCAGTCTGGTTTCAGGAAGCGGCTCCAGATCCCAGTCTGGTTTCAGTAATCAGAAAGGGATCCCAGTCTGGTTTCAGGAAGCGGCTCCAGATCCCAGTCTGGCTTTAGGAAGAAGAACCGGATCCCAGTCTGGTTTCAGGAAGGAGAACTGGATACCAGTCTGGTTTTAGTAATCAGAACCGGATAATAGTCTGGTTTCAGCAATCAGAACCGGATCCCAGTCTGGTTTCAGGAACAAAAACCGGATCACAGTCTCGCTTCATGAAGAAGAACCAGATCCCAGTCTGGCTTCATGAACAAGGACTGGAACCCAGTCTGGTATCAGCAAACAGAACCGGATCCCAGTCTGGTTTCAGTAATCAGAACCAGATCCCAGTCTGGTTTCAGGAACAAAAACCGGATCCCATTCTGGTTTAAGTAATCGAGCCAGATCCCAATCTGGTTTCAGAAAGTGGATCCAGATCCCAGTCTGGTTTCAGGAACAAAGACCAGATCCCAGTCTGGCTTATTGAAGCAGAACCGGATCCCGGTCTGGTTTCAGGAAGCAGAACCGGATCCCAGTCCGGCTTCACATACAATAACCGGATCCCAGTCAGGATTCATGAAGCAGAACCAGATCCCAGTCTTTCTTCACGAACAAGAACCGGATCCCAGTCCGGTTTCAGGAAATAGAACCGAATCCCAGTCTGGCTTCAAGAAGCAGAACCAGATCCAGGTCTGGTTTAAGTAATCAGAACCGGATCCCAGTCTAGCTTCACGAACAAGAACCGGATCCCAGTCTGGCTTCACGAAAAAGAACTGGATTCCACTCTAGCTCAGTAAGCAGAATCTAATCCCAGTCTGGGATTAGAAGGACTGGAATCCAGTCTGGTATCAGCAACAAAACCAGATCCCAGTCTTTCTTCACGAACAAGAACCGGATCCCAGTCCGGTTTCAGGAAATAGAACCGAATCCCTGTCTGGCTTCAAGAAGCAGAACCAGATCCAGGTCTGGTTTAAGTAATCAGAACCGGATCCCAGTCTAGCTTCACGAACAAGAACCGGATCCCAGTCTGGCTTCACGAAAAAGAATCGAATACCAGTCTGGTTTCAGGAACAAAAACCGGATCCCAGTCTGGCTTCACGAAAAAGAATCGAATACCAGTCTGGTTTCAGGAACAAAAACCGGATCCCAGTCTGGTTTCACGAACAAGAACTGGATTCCACTCTAGCTCAGGAAGCAGAATCTAATCCCAGTCTGGCTTCACCAACAAGAACCTAATCCCAGTCTGGCTTCATAAAGCAGAACCAGATCCCAGGCTGGTTTCACAAACAAGAACCTAATCCCAGTCTGGCTTCAGTAATCAGAACCGGATCCCAGTCTGGTTTCAGAAATCAGAAACGGATCCCAGTGTGGTTTCAGGAAGCGGCTCCAGATCCCAGTCTGGTTTCAGGAAGCAGAACCGGACCACAGTCTGGTTTAAGTAATCAGAATCGGATCCCAGTCTGACTTCAGAAAGAAGAACTGAATCCCAGTCTGGCTTCACGAACAAAAACCTAATCCCAGTCTGGCTTCAGGAACAAGAACCGGATCCCAGTCTGGCTTCATGAAGCAGAACCATATCCCAGTCTGGTTTCACAAACAAGAACCTAATCCCAGTCTGTCTTCAGTAATCAGAACCGGATCCCAGTCTGGTTTCAGTAATCAGAACTGGATTCCAGTCCGTCTTCAAATAATATAACCGGATCCCAGTCAGTATTCATGACGCAGAACTGGATCCCAGTCTGGCTTCCGGAAGCAGAACCGAATCCCAGTCTGTCTTCAAGAACAAGAACCGGATCCCAGTCTGGTTTCAGGAAATAGAACCGGATCCCAGTCTGGCTTCTAGAAGCAGAACCAGATCCCAGTCTGGTTTATGTAATCAGAACCGGACCCCAGTCTAGCTTCACTAACAAGAACCGGATCCCAGTCTGGCTTCACGAACAAGAACCGAATCCCAGTCTGGTATCAGGAACAAAAACCGGATCCCAGTCTGGCTTCAGGAACAAGAACCGGATCCCAGTCTGGCTTCATGAAGCAGAACCATATCCCAGTCTGGTTTCACAAACAAGAACCTAATCCCAGTCTGGCTTCAGGAACAAGAACCGGATCCCAGTCTGGTTTCAGGAAGCAGAACCGGATCCCTGTCTAGTTTCAGTAATCAGAACTGGATTCCAGTCCGTCTTCAAATAATATAACCGGATCCCAGTCTGGCTTCCGGAAGCAGAACCGGATGCCAGTCTGACTTCAAGAACAAGAACCAGATCCCAGTCTGGTTTAAGTAATCAGAACCGGACCCCAGTCTAGTTTCACGAACAAGAACTGAATCCTAGTCTGGTATCAGGAACAAAAACCGGATCCCAGTCTTGTTTCACGAATAAGAACTGGATCCCAGTCTAGCTTCAAGAAAACAAAACAGATCCCAGTCTGGCTTCACGAAAAAGAACTGGTTCCCAGTCCGGTTTCAGGGAATAGAACCGGATCCCAGTCTGGCTTCAGGAAGCAGAACCGGATCCCATTCGGATTTAAGTAATCGAACCGGATCCAAGCCTGTTTTCAGAAAGTGGATCCAGATCCCAGTCTGGTTTCTGGAACAAAAACCAGATCCCAGTTTGGTTTCAGGAAGCAGAACCGGATCCCAGTCTGGTTTCAGGAAGCAGAACCGGATCCCAGTCGGGCTTCACATACAATAACTGGATCCCAGTCAGGATTCATGAAGCAGAACCGGATCCCAGTCTGGCTACCGGAAGCAGAACCGAATCCCAGTCTTACTTCACGAACAAGAACTGGATCCCAGTCTGACTTTAGAAAGAGGAACCGGATCCCAGTCTGGCTTCACAAACAAAAACCGGATCCCAGTCTGGCTTCAGAAAGAAGAACCGAATCCTAGTCTGACTTCACGAACAAGAACCGGATCCCAGTCTGGTTTATGAAAGAAGAACCGAATCCTAGTCTGGCTTCACGAACAAGAACCTAATCCTAGTCTGGTTTAAGGAACAAAAACCGGATCCCAGTCTTATTTCACGAAGATGAACTGGATTCCACTCTGGCTTCACGAACAAGAAACGGATCCCAGTCTGCCTTCACGAACCAGAACCGGATCCCAGTCTGGCTTCAGTAATCAGAACCGGATCCCAGTCTGGTTTCAAGAAGCAGAACCGGATCCCAGTCTGTTTCAGTAATCAAAAACGGATCCCAGTCTGGTTTCAGGAAGCGGCTCCAGATCCCAATCTGGTTTAAGTAATCAGAACCGGATCCCAGTCTGGCTTCAGGAAACAAAACGGATGCCAGTCTGGCATCATGAACAAGAATCGGATCCCGGTCTGGTTTCAGGAAGTGAATCCAGATCCAAGTCTAGCTTCACAAACAAAAAACGGATCTCAGTCTGGCTTCAGGAAACAGAACCGGATCCCAGTCTGGCTTAAGGAAGCACAAAGAAGATCTGGATTTCACTCTGGCTTCACGAACAAGAACCAGATCCCAGCCTGGTTTCACAAACAAAAACCTAATCCCAGTCTGAATTCAGTAATCAGAACCGGATCCCAGTCTGGTTTCAGGAAGCAGAACCGGATCCCGGTCTGGTTTCAGGAAGCAGAACCGGATCCCAGTCCGGCTTCACATACAATAACCGGATCCCAGTCAGGATTCACGAAGCAGAACCAGATCCCAGTCTTTCTTCACGAACAAGAACCGGATCCCAGTCAGGATTCACGAAGAAGAACCGAATCCCAGTCTTTCTTCACGAACAAGAACCGGATCCCAGTCCGGTTTCAGGAAATAGAACCGAATCCCTGTCTGGCTTCAAGAAGCAGAACCAGATCCAGGTCTGGTTTAAGTAATCAGAACCGGATCCCAGTCTAGCTTCACGAACAAGAACCGGATCCCAGTCTGGCTTCACGAAAAAGAATCGAATACCAGTCTGGTTTCAGGAACAAAAACCGGATCCCAGTCTGGCTTCACGAAAAAGAATCGAATACCAGTCTGGTTTCAGGAACAAAAACCGGATCCCAGTCTGGTTTCACGAACAAGAACTGGATTCCACTCTAGCTCAGGAAGCAGAATCTAATCCCAGTCTGGCTTCACCAACAAGAACCTAATCCCAGTCTGGCTTCAGGAAACACAACCGGATCCCAGTCAGGATTCATGAAGCAGAACCGGATCCCAGTCCGGCTTCACATACAATAACCGGATCCCAGTCAGGATTCATGAAGCAGAACCGGATCCCAGTCTGGCTTCACGAAAAAGAACCGAACCCAAGTCTGGTTTCAGGAACAAAAACCAGATCCCAGTCTGGTTTCAAGAACAAGAACTGGATTCCACTCTGGCTCCAGGAAGCAGAACCTAATCCCAGTCTGGCTTCAGGAAACATAACTAGATCCCAGTCTAGTTTAAATAATCAGAAACGCATTCCAGTCTGGTTTCAGGAACAAAAACCGGATCCCAGTCTGGTTTCAGGGAGCAGAACCGGATCCCAGTCTGGTTTCAGGAAACATAACCAGATCCCAGTCTGGCTTCAGGAAACAGAACGGGTCCCAGTCTGGCATCATGAACAAGATCCGGATCCCGGTCTGGTTTCAGGAAGTGAATCCAGACCCCAGTCTAGCTTCACAAACAAAAAACGGATCCCAGTCTGGCTTCAGGAAACAGAACCGGATCCCAGTCTGGCTTAAGGAAGCACAAACGGATCCCAGTCTGGTTTCAGGAAGCGGCTCCAGATTCCAGTCTGGTTTCAGTAATCAGAACTGGATCCCAGTCTGGCTTCAGTAATCAGAACCGGATCCCAGTCTGGCTTTAGGAAGCAGAACCGGATCCCAGTCTGGCTTCATGAAGAAGAACCGGATCCCAGTCTGGCTTCATGAACAAGGACTGGAACCCAGTCTGGTATCAGCAAACAGAACCGGATCCCAGTCTGGTTTAAGTAATCAGAACCGGATCCCAGTCTGGTTTCAGGTACAAAAACCGGATCACAGTCTCGCTTCATGAAGCAGAACCGGATCCCAGTCTGGCTTCATGAAGCAGAACCGGATCCCGGTCTGGTTTCAGGAAGCAGATCCGGATCCCAGTCCGGCTTCACATACAATAACCGGATCCCAGTCAGGATTCATGAAGCAGAACCGGATCCCAGTCCGGTTTCAGGAAATAGAACCGGATCCCAGTCTGGTTTCAGTAATCAGAAAGGGATCCCAGTCTGGTTTCAGGAAGCGGCTCCAGATCCCAGTCTGGTTTCAGTAATCAGAAAGGGATCCCAGTCTGGTTTCAGGAAGCGGCTCCAGATCCCAGTCTGGCTTTAGGAAGAAGAACCGGATCCCAGTCTGGTTTCAGGAAGGAGAACTGGATACCAGTCTGGTTTTAGTAATCAGAACCGGATAATAGTCTGGTTTCAGCAATCAGAACCGGATCCCAGTCTGGTTTCAGGAACAAAAACCGGATCACAGTCTCGCTTCATGAAGAAGAACCAGATCCCAGTCTGGCTTCATGAACAAGGACTGGAACCCAGTCTGGTATCAGCAAACAGAACCGGATCCCAGTCTGGTTTCAGTAATCAGAACCAGATCCCAGTCTGGTTTCAGGAACAAAAACCGGATCCCATTCTGGTTTAAGTAATCGAGCCAGATCCCAATCTGGTTTCAGAAAGTGGATCCAGATCCCAGTCTGGTTTCAGGAACAAAGACCAGATCCCAGTCTGGCTTATTGAAGCAGAACCGGATCCCGGTCTGGTTTCAGGAAGCAGAACCGGATCCCAGTCCGGCTTCACATACAATAACCGGATCCCAGTCAGGATTCATGAAGCAGAACCAGATCCCAGTCTTTCTTCACGAACAAGAACCGGATCCCAGTCCGGTTTCAGGAAATAGAACCGAATCCCAGTCTGGCTTCAAGAAGCAGAACCAGATCCAGGTCTGGTTTAAGTAATCAGAACCGGATCCCAGTCTAGCTTCACGAACAAGAACCGGATCCCAGTCTGGCTTCACGAAAAAGAACTGGATTCCACTCTAGCTCAGTAAGCAGAATCTAATCCCAGTCTGGGATTAGAAGGACTGGAATCCAGTCTGGTATCAGCAACAAAACCAGATCCCAGTCTTTCTTCACGAACAAGAACCGGATCCCAGTCCGGTTTCAGGAAATAGAACCGAATCCCTGTCTGGCTTCAAGAAGCAGAACCAGATCCAGGTCTGGTTTAAGTAATCAGAACCGGATCCCAGTCTAGCTTCACGAACAAGAACCGGATCCCAGTCTGGCTTCACGAAAAAGAATCGAATACCAGTCTGGTTTCAGGAACAAAAACCGGATCCCAGTCTGGCTTCACGAAAAAGAATCGAATACCAGTCTGGTTTCAGGAACAAAAACCGGATCCCAGTCTGGTTTCACGAACAAGAACTGGATTCCACTCTAGCTCAGGAAGCAGAATCTAATCCCAGTCTGGCTTCACCAACAAGAACCTAATCCCAGTCTGGCTTCAGGAAACACAACCGGATCCCAGTCAGGATTCATGAAGCAGAACCGGATCCCAGTCCGGCTTCACATACAATAACCGGATCCCAGTCAGGATTCATGAAGCAGAACCGGATCCCAGTCTGGCTTCACGAAAAAGAACCGAACCCAAGTCTGGTTTCAGGAACAAAAACCAGATCCCAGTCTGGTTTCAAGAACAAGAACTGGATTCCACTCTGGCTCCAGGAAGCAGAACCTAATCCCAGTCTGGCTTCAGGAAACATAACTAGATCCCAGTCTAGTTTAAATAATCAGAAACGCATTCCAGTCTGGTTTCAGGAACAAAAACCGGATCCCAGTCTGGTTTCAGGGAGCAGAACCGGATCCCAGTCTGGTTTCAGGAAACATAACCAGATCCCAGTCTGGCTTCAGGAAACAGAACGGGTCCCAGTCTGGCATCATGAACAAGATCCGGATCCCGGTCTGGTTTCAGGAAGTGAATCCAGACCCCAGTCTAGCTTCACAAACAAAAAACGGATCCCAGTCTGGCTTCAGGAAACAGAACCGGATCCCAGTCTGGCTTAAGGAAGCACAAACGGATCCCAGTCTGGTTTCAGGAAGCGGCTCCAGATTCCAGTCTGGTTTCAGTAATCAGAACTGGATCCCAGTCTGGCTTCAGTAATCAGAACCGGATCCCAGTCTGGCTTTAGGAAGCAGAACCGGATCCCAGTCTGGCTTCATGAAGAAGAACCGGATCCCAGTCTGGCTTCATGAACAAGGACTGGAACCCAGTCTGGTATCAGCAAACAGAACCGGATCCCAGTCTGGTTTAAGTAATCAGAACCGGATCCCAGTCTGGTTTCAGGTACAAAAACCGGATCACAGTCTCGCTTCATGAAGCAGAACCGGATCCCAGTCTGGCTTCATGAAGCAGAACCGGATCCCGGTCTGGTTTCAGGAAGCAGATCCGGATCCCAGTCCGGCTTCACATACAATAACCGGATCCCAGTCAGGATTCATGAAGCAGAACCGGATCCCAGTCCGGTTTCAGGAAATAGAACCGGATCCCAGTCTGGTTTCAGTAATCAGAAAGGGATCCCAGTCTGGTTTCAGGAAGCGGCTCCAGATCCCAGTCTGGTTTCAGTAATCAGAAAGGGATCCCAGTCTGGTTTCAGGAAGCGGCTCCAGATCCCAGTCTGGCTTTAGGAAGAAGAACCGGATCCCAGTCTGGTTTCAGGAAGGAGAACTGGATACCAGTCTGGTTTTAGTAATCAGAACCGGATAATAGTCTGGTTTCAGCAATCAGAACCGGATCCCAGTCTGGTTTCAGGAACAAAAACCGGATCACAGTCTCGCTTCATGAAGAAGAACCAGATCCCAGTCTGGCTTCATGAACAAGGACTGGAACCCAGTCTGGTATCAGCAAACAGAACCGGATCCCAGTCTGGTTTCAGTAATCAGAACCAGATCCCAGTCTGGTTTCAGGAACAAAAACCGGATCCCATTCTGGTTTAAGTAATCGAGCCAGATCCCAATCTGGTTTCAGAAAGTGGATCCAGATCCCAGTCTGGTTTCAGGAACAAAGACCAGATCCCAGTCTGGCTTATTGAAGCAGAACCGGATCCCGGTCTGGTTTCAGGAAGCAGAACCGGATCCCAGTCCGGCTTCACATACAATAACCGGATCCCAGTCAGGATTCATGAAGCAGAACCAGATCCCAGTCTTTCTTCACGAACAAGAACCGGATCCCAGTCCGGTTTCAGGAAATAGAACCGAATCCCAGTCTGGCTTCAAGAAGCAGAACCAGATCCAGGTCTGGTTTAAGTAATCAGAACCGGATCCCAGTCTAGCTTCACGAACAAGAACCGGATCCCAGTCTGGCTTCACGAAAAAGAACTGGATTCCACTCTAGCTCAGTAAGCAGAATCTAATCCCAGTCTGGGATTAGAAGGACTGGAATCCAGTCTGGTATCAGCAACAAAACCAGATCCCAGTCTTTCTTCACGAACAAGAACCGGATCCCAGTCCGGTTTCAGGAAATAGAACCGAATCCCTGTCTGGCTTCAAGAAGCAGAACCAGATCCAGGTCTGGTTTAAGTAATCAGAACCGGATCCCAGTCTAGCTTCACGAACAAGAACCGGATCCCAGTCTGGCTTCACGAAAAAGAATCGAATACCAGTCTGGTTTCAGGAACAAAAACCGGATCCCAGTCTGGCTTCACGAAAAAGAATCGAATACCAGTCTGGTTTCAGGAACAAAAACCGGATCCCAGTCTGGTTTCACGAACAAGAACTGGATTCCACTCTAGCTCAGGAAGCAGAATCTAATCCCAGTCTGGCTTCACCAACAAGAACCTAATCCCAGTCTGGCTTCATAAAGCAGAACCAGATCCCAGGCTGGTTTCACAAACAAGAACCTAATCCCAGTCTGGCTTCAGTAATCAGAACCGGATCCCAGTCTGGTTTCAGAAATCAGAAACGGATCCCAGTGTGGTTTCAGGAAGCGGCTCCAGATCCCAGTCTGGTTTCAGGAAGCAGAACCGGACCACAGTCTGGTTTAAGTAATCAGAATCGGATCCCAGTCTGACTTCAGAAAGAAGAACTGAATCCCAGTCTGGCTTCACGAACAAAAACCTAATCCCAGTCTGGCTTCAGGAACAAGAACCGGATCCCAGTCTGGCTTCATGAAGCAGAACCATATCCCAGTCTGGTTTCACAAACAAGAACCTAATCCCAGTCTGTCTTCAGTAATCAGAACCGGATCCCAGTCTGGTTTCAGTAATCAGAACTGGATTCCAGTCCGTCTTCAAATAATATAACCGGATCCCAGTCAGTATTCATGACGCAGAACTGGATCCCAGTCTGGCTTCCGGAAGCAGAACCGAATCCCAGTCTGTCTTCAAGAACAAGAACCGGATCCCAGTCTGGTTTCAGGAAATAGAACCGGATCCCAGTCTGGCTTCTAGAAGCAGAACCAGATCCCAGTCTGGTTTATGTAATCAGAACCGGACCCCAGTCTAGCTTCACTAACAAGAACCGGATCCCAGTCTGGCTTCACGAACAAGAACCGAATCCCAGTCTGGTATCAGGAACAAAAACCGGATCCCAGTCTGGCTTCAGGAACAAGAACCGGATCCCAGTCTGGCTTCATGAAGCAGAACCATATCCCAGTCTGGTTTCACAAACAAGAACCTAATCCCAGTCTGGCTTCAGGAACAAGAACCGGATCCCAGTCTGGTTTCAGGAAGCAGAACCGGATCCCTGTCTAGTTTCAGTAATCAGAACTGGATTCCAGTCCGTCTTCAAATAATATAACCGGATCCCAGTCTGGCTTCCGGAAGCAGAACCGGATGCCAGTCTGACTTCAAGAACAAGAACCAGATCCCAGTCTGGTTTAAGTAATCAGAACCGGACCCCAGTCTAGTTTCACGAACAAGAACTGAATCCTAGTCTGGTATCAGGAACAAAAACCGGATCCCAGTCTTGTTTCACGAATAAGAACTGGATCCCAGT
Source organism: Telmatherina bonti (assembly GCF_933228915.1). Lineage (NCBI taxonomy): Eukaryota > Metazoa > Chordata > Actinopteri > Atheriniformes > Telmatherinidae > Telmatherina > Telmatherina bonti. The sequence continues at coordinate 38,029,228 of NC_136615.1, forward strand.
CTAGCTTCAAGAAAACAAAACAGATCCCAGTCTGGCTTCACGAAAAAGAACTGGTTCCCAGTCCGGTTTCAGGGAATAGAACCGGATCCCAGTCTGGCTTCAGGAAGCAGAACCGGATCCCATTCGGATTTAAGTAATCGAACCGGATCCAAGCCTGTTTTCAGAAAGTGGATCCAGATCCCAGTCTGGTTTCTGGAACAAAAACCAGATCCCAGTTTGGTTTCAGGAAGCAGAACCGGATCCCAGTCTGGTTTCAGGAAGCAGAACCGGATCCCAGTCGGGCTTCACATACAATAACTGGATCCCAGTCAGGATTCATGAAGCAGAACCGGATCCCAGTCTGGCTACCGGAAGCAGAACCGAATCCCAGTCTTACTTCACGAACAAGAACTGGATCCCAGTCTGACTTTAGAAAGAGGAACCGGATCCCAGTCTGGCTTCACAAACAAAAACCGGATCCCAGTCTGGCTTCAGAAAGAAGAACCGAATCCTAGTCTGACTTCACGAACAAGAACCGGATCCCAGTCTGGTTTATGAAAGAAGAACCGAATCCTAGTCTGGCTTCACGAACAAGAACCTAATCCTAGTCTGGTTTAAGGAACAAAAACCGGATCCCAGTCTTATTTCACGAAGATGAACTGGATTCCACTCTGGCTTCACGAACAAGAAACGGATCCCAGTCTGCCTTCACGAACCAGAACCGGATCCCAGTCTGGCTTCAGTAATCAGAACCGGATCCCAGTCTGGTTTCAAGAAGCAGAACCGGATCCCAGTCTGTTTCAGTAATCAAAAACGGATCCCAGTCTGGTTTCAGGAAGCGGCTCCAGATCCCAATCTGGTTTAAGTAATCAGAACCGGATCCCAGTCTGGCTTCAGGAAACAAAACGGATGCCAGTCTGGCATCATGAACAAGAATCGGATCCCGGTCTGGTTTCAGGAAGTGAATCCAGATCCAAGTCTAGCTTCACAAACAAAAAACGGATCTCAGTCTGGCTTCAGGAAACAGAACCGGATCCCAGTCTGGCTTAAGGAAGCACAAAGAAGATCTGGATTTCACTCTGGCTTCACGAACAAGAACCAGATCCCAGCCTGGTTTCACAAACAAAAACCTAATCCCAGTCTGAATTCAGTAATCAGAACCGGATCCCAGTCTGGTTTCAGGAAGCAGAACCGGATCCCGGTCTGGTTTCAGGAAGCAGAACCGGATCCCAGTCCGGCTTCACATACAGTAACCGGATCCCAGTCAGGATTCACGAAGCAGAACCAGATCCCAGTCTTTCTTCACGAACAAGAACCGGATCCCAGTCAGGATTCACGAAGAAGAACCGAATCCCAGTCTTTCTTCACGAACAAGAACCGGATCCCAGTCCGGTTTCAGGAAATAGAACCGAATCCCTGTCTGGCTTCAAGAAGCAGAACCAGATCCAGGTCTGGTTTAAGTAATCAGAACCGGATCCCAGTCTAGCTTCACGAACAAGAACCGGATCCCAGTCTGGCTTCACGAAAAAGAATCGAATACCAGTCTGGTTTCAGGAACAAAAACCGGATCCCAGTCTGGCTTCACGAAAAAGAATCGAATACCAGTCTGGTTTCAGGAACAAAAACCGGATCCCAGTCTGGTTTCACGAACAAGAACTGGATTCCACTCTAGCTCAGGAAGCAGAATCTAATCCCAGTCTGGCTTCACGAACAAGAACCTAATCCCAGTCTGGCTTCAGGAAACACAACCGGATCCCAGTCAGGATTCATGAAGCAGAACCGGATCCCAGTCCGGCTTCACATACAATAACCGGATCCCAGTCAGGATTCATGAAGCAGAACCGGATCCCAGTCTGGCTTCACGAAAAAGAACCGAACCCAAGTCTGGTTTCAGGAACAAAAACCAGATCCCAGTCTGGTTTCAAGAACAAGAACTGGATTCCACTCTGGCTCCAGGAAGCAGAACCTAATCCCAGTCTGGCTTCAGGAAACATAACTAGATCCCAGTCTAGTTTAAATAATCAGAAACGCATTCCAGTCTGGTTTCAGGAACAAAAACCGGATCCCAGTCTGGTTTCAGGGAGCAGAACCGGATCCCAGTCTGGTTTCAGGAAACATAACCAGATCCCAGTCTGGCTTCAGGAAACAGAACGGGTCCCAGTCTGGCATCATGAACAAGATCCGGATCCCGGTCTGGTTTCAGGAAGTGAATCCAGACCCCAGTCTAGCTTCACAAACAAAAAACGGATCCCAGTCTGGCTTCAGGAAACAGAACCGGATCCCAGTCTGGCTTAAGGAAGCACAAACGGATCCCAGTCTGGTTTCAGGAAGCGGCTCCAGATTCCAGTCTGGTTTCAGTAATCAGAACTGGATCCCAGTCTGGCTTCAGTAATCAGAACCGGATCCCAGTCTGGCTTTAGGAAGCAGAACCGGATCCCAGTCTGGCTTCATGAAGAAGAACCGGATCCCAGTCTGGCTTCATGAACAAGGACTGGAACCCAGTCTGGTATCAGCAAACAGAACCGGATCCCAGTCTGGTTTAAGTAATCAGAACCGGATCCCAGTCTGGTTTCAGGTACAAAAACCGGATCACAGTCTCGCTTCATGAAGCAGAACCGGATCCCAGTCTGGCTTCATGAAGCAGAACCGGATCCCGGTCTGGTTTCAGGAAGCAGATCCGGATCCCAGTCCGGCTTCACATACAATAACCGGATCCCAGTCAGGATTCAGGAAATAGAACCGGATCCCAGTCTGGTTTCAGTAATCAGAAAGGGATCCCAGTCTGGTTTCAGGAAGCGGCTCCAGATCCCAGTCTGGTTTCAGTAATCAGAAAGGGATCCCAGTCTGGTTTCAGGAAGCGGCTCCAGATCCCAGTCTGGCTTTAGGAAGAAGAACCGGATCCCAGTCTGGTTTCAGGAAGGAGAACTGGATGCCAGTCTGGTTTTAGTAATCAGAACCGGATAATAGTCTGGTTTCAGCAATCAGAACCGGATCCCAGTCTGGTTTCAGGAACAAAAACCGGATCACAGTCTCGCTTCATGAAGAAGAACCAGATCCCAGTCTGGCTTCATGAACAAGGACTGGAACCCAGTCTGGTATCAGCAAACAGAACCGGATCCCAGTCTGGTTTCAGTAATCAGAACCAGATCCCAGTCTGGTTTCAGGAACAAAAACCGGATCCCATTCTGGTTTAAGTAATCGAGCCAGATCCCAATCTGGTTTCAGAAAGTGGATCCAGATCCCAGTCTGGTTTCAGGAACAAAGACCAGATCCCAGTCTGGCTTATTGAAGCAGAACCGGATCCCGGTCTGGTTTCAGGAAGCAGAACCGGATCCCAGTCCGGCTTCACATACAATAACCGGATCCCAGTCAGGATTCATGAAGCAGAACCAGATCCCAGTCTTTCTTCACGAACAAGAACCGGATCCCAGTCCGGTTTCAGGAAATAGAACCGAATCCCAGTCTGGCTTCAAGAAGCAGAACCAGATCCAGGTCTGGTTTAAGTAATCAGAACCGGATCCCAGTCTAGCTTCACGAACAAGAACCGGATCCCAGTCTGGCTTCACGAAAAAGAATCGAATACCAGTCTGGTTTCAGGAACAAAAACCGGATCCCAGTCTGGCTTCACGAAAAAGAATCGAATACCAGTCTGGTTTCAGGAACAAAAACCGGATCCCAGTCTGGTTTCACGAACAAGAACTGGATTCCACTCTAGCTCAGGAAGCAGAATCTAATCCCAGTCTGGCTTCACGAACAAGAACCTAATCCCAGTCTGGCTTCAGGAAACACAACCGGATCCCAGTCTGGTTTAAGTAATCAGAATCGGATCCCAGTCCGGCTTCACATACAATAACCGGATCCCAGTCAGGATTCATGAAGCAGAACCGGATCCCAGTCTGGCTTCACGAAAAAGAACCGAACCCAAGTCTGGTTTCAGGAACAAAAACCAGATCCCAGTCTGGTTTCAAGAACAAGAACTGGATTCCACTCTGGCTCCAGGAAGCAGAACCTAATCCCAGTCTGGCTTCAGGAAACATAACTAGATCCCAGTCTAGTTTAAATAATCAGAAACGCATTCCAGTCTGGTTTCAGGAACAAAAACCGGATCCCAATCTGGTTTCAGGGAGCAGAACCGGATCCCAGTCTGGTTTCAGGAAACATAACCAGATCCCAGTCTGGCTTCAGGAAACAGAACGGGTCCCAGTCTGGCATCATGAACAAGATCCGGATCCCGGTCTGGTTTCAGGAAGTGAATCCAGACCCCAGTCTAGCTTCACAAACAAAAAACGGATCCCAGTCTGGCTTCAGGAAACAGAACCGGATCCCAGTCTGGCTTAAGGAAGCACAAACGGATCCCAGTCTGGTTTCAGGAAGCGGCTCCAGATTCCAGTCTGGTTTCAGTAATCAGAACTGGATCCCAGTCTGGCTTCAGGAAGAAGAACCGGATCCCAGTCTGGTTTCAGTAATCAGAACCGGATCCCAGTCTGGTTTCAGTAATCAGAAAGGGATCCCAGTCTGGTTTCAGGAAGCGGCTCCAGATCCCAGTCTGGTTTCAGTAATCAGAAAGGGATCCCAGTCTGGTTTCAGGAAGCGGCTCCAGATCCCAGTCTGGCTTTAGGAAGAAGAACCGGATCCCAGTCTGGTTTCAGGTACAAAAACCGGATCACAGTCTCGCTTCATGAAGCAGAACCGGATCCCAGTCTGGCTTCATGAAGCAGAACCGGATCCCGGTCTGGTTTCAGGAAGCAGATCCGGATCCCAGTCCGGCTTCACATACAATAACCGGATCCCAGTCAGGATTCATGAAGCAGAACCGGATCCCAGTCCGGTTTCAGGAAATAGAACCGGATCCCAGTCTGGTTTCAGTAATCAGAAAGGGATCCCAGTCTGGTTTCAGGAAGCGGCTCCAGATCCCAATCTGGTTTCAGTAATCAGAAAGGGATCCCAGTCTGGTTTCAGGAAGCGGCTCCAGATCCCAGTCTGGCTTTAGGAAGAAGAACCGGATCCCAGTCTGGTTTCAGGAAGGAGAACTGGATGCCAGTCTGGTTTTAGTAATCAGAACCGGATAATAGTCTGGTTTCAGCAATCAGAACCGGATCCCAGTCTGGTTTCAGGAACAAAAACCGGATCACAGTCTCGCTTCATGAAGAAGAACCAGATCCCAGTCTGGCTTCATGAACAAGGACTGGAACCCAGTCTGGTATCAGCAAACAGAACCGGATCCCAGTCTGGTTTCAGTAATCAGAACCAGATCCCAGTCTGGTTTCAGGAACAAAAACCGGATCCCATTCTGGTTTAAGTAATCGAGCCAGATCCCAATCTGGTTTCAGAAAGTGGATCCAGATCCCAGTCTGGCTTCATGAAGCAGAACCGGATCCCGGTCTGGTTTCAGGAAGCAGATCCGGATCCCAGTCCGGCTTCACATACAATAACCGGATCCCAGTCAGGATTCAGGAAATAGAACCGGATCCCAGTCTGGTTTCAGTAATCAGAAAGGGATCCCAGTCTGGTTTCAGGAAGCGGCTCCAGATCCCAGTCTGGTTTCAGTAATCAGAAAGGGATCCCAGTCTGGTTTCAGGAAGCGGCTCCAGATCCCAGTCTGGCTTTAGGAAGAAGAACCGGATCCCAGTCTGGTTTCAGGAAGGAGAACTGGATGCCAGTCTGGTTTTAGTAATCAGAACCGGATAATAGTCTGGTTTCAGCAATCAGAACCGGATCCCAGTCTGGTTTCAGGAACAAAAACCGGATCACAGTCTCGCTTCATGAAGAAGAACCAGATCCCAGTCTGGCTTCATGAACAAGGACTGGAACCCAGTCTGGTATCAGCAAACAGAACCGGATCCCAGTCTGGTTTCAGTAATCAGAACCAGATCCCAGTCTGGTTTCAGGAACAAAAACCGGATCCCATTCTGGTTTAAGTAATCGAGCCAGATCCCAATCTGGTTTCAGAAAGTGGATCCAGATCCCAGTCTGGTTTCAGGAACAAAGACCAGATCCCAGTCTGGCTTATTGAAGCAGAACCGGATCCCGGTCTGGTTTCAGGAAGCAGAACCGGATCCCAGTCCGGCTTCACATACAATAACCGGATCCCAGTCAGGATTCATGAAGCAGAACCAGATCCCAGTCTTTCTTCACGAACAAGAACCGGATCCCAGTCCGGTTTCAGGAAATAGAACCGAATCCCAGTCTGGCTTCAAGAAGCAGAACCAGATCCAGGTCTGGTTTAAGTAATCAGAACCGGATCCCAGTCTAGCTTCACGAACAAGAACCGGATCCCAGTCTGGCTTCACGAAAAAGAACTGGATTCCACTCTAGCTCAGTAAGCAGAATCTAATCCCAGTCTGGGATTAGAAGGACTGGAATCCAGTCTGGTATCAGCAACAAAACCAGATCCCAGTCTTTCTTCACGAACAAGAACCGGATCCCAGTCCGGTTTCAGGAAATAGAACCGAATCCCTGTCTGGCTTCAAGAAGCAGAACCAGATCCAGGTCTGGTTTAAGTAATCAGAACCGGATCCCAGTCTAGCTTCACGAACAAGAACCGGATCCCAGTCTGGCTTCACGAAAAAGAATCGAATACCAGTCTGGTTTCAGGAACAAAAACCGGATCCCAGTCTGGCTTCACGAAAAAGAATCGAATACCAGTCTGGTTTCAGGAACAAAAACCGGATCCCAGTCTGGTTTCACGAACAAGAACTGGATTCCACTCTAGCTCAGGAAGCAGAATCTAATCCCAGTCTGGCTTCACGAACAAGAACCTAATCCCAGTCTGGCTTCAGGAAACACAACCGGATCCCAGTCTGGTTTAAGTAATCAGAATCGGATCCCAGTCCGGCTTCACATACAATAACCGGATCCCAGTCAGGATTCATGAAGCAGAACCGGATCCCAGTCTGGCTTCACGAAAAAGAACCGAACCCAAGTCTGGTTTCAGGAACAAAAACCAGATCCCAGTCTGGTTTCAAGAACAAGAACTGGATTCCACTCTGGCTCCAGGAAGCAGAACCTAATCCCAGTCTGGCTTCAGGAAACATAACTAGATCCCAGTCTAGTTTAAATAATCAGAAACGCATTCCAGTCTGGTTTCAGGAACAAAAACCGGATCCCAATCTGGTTTCAGGGAGCAGAACCGGATCCCAGTCTGGTTTCAGGAAACATAACCAGATCCCAGTCTGGCTTCAGGAAACAGAACGGGTCCCAGTCTGGCATCATGAACAAGATCCGGATCCCGGTCTGGTTTCAGGAAGTGAATCCAGACCCCAGTCTAGCTTCACAAACAAAAAACGGATCCCAGTCTGGCTTCAGGAAACAGAACCGGATCCCAGTCTGGCTTAAGGAAGCACAAACGGATCCCAGTCTGGTTTCAGGAAGCGGCTCCAGATTCCAGTCTGGTTTCAGTAATCAGAACTGGATCCCAGTCTGGCTTCAGGAAGAAGAACCGGATCCCAGTCTGGTTTCAGTAATCAGAACCGGATCCCAGTCTGGTTTCAGTAATCAGAAAGGGATCCCAGTCTGGTTTCAGGAAGCGGCTCCAGATCCCAGTCTGGCTTTAGGAAGAAGAACCGGATCCCAGTCTGGTTTCAGGTACAAAAACCGGATCACAGTCTCGCTTCATGAAGCAGAACCGGATCCCAGTCTGGCTTTAGGAAGCAGAACCGGATCCCAGTCTGGCTTCATGAAGAAGAACCGGATCCCAGTCTGGCTTCATGAACAAGGACTGGAACCCAGTCTGGTATCAGCAAACAGAACCGGATCCCAGTCTGGTTTAAGTAATCAGAACCGGATCCCAGTCTGGTTTAAGTAATCAGAACCGGATCCCGATCTGGCTTCCGGAAGCAGAACCGAATCCCAGTCTTACTTCACGAACAAGGACCGGATCCCAGTCTGGCTTCAGGAAGAAGAACCGGATCCCAGTCTGGTTTCAGGAAGCAGAACTGGATGCCAGTCTGGTTTTAGTAATGAGAACTGGATCCCAGTCTGGTTTAAGTAATCGAACCGGATCCCAGTCTGGTTTCAGAAAGTGGATCCAGATCCCAGTCTGGTTTCAGGAACAAAGACCGGATCCTAGTCTGGTTTCATGAAGCGGAACCGGATCCCAGTTTGGCTTCATGAAGAAGAACCGGATCCCAGTCTGGTTTAAGTAATCAGAACCGGATCCCAGTCTGGTTTCAGGAAGTGGATCCAGATCCCAGTCTGGTTACAGGAACAAAGACCGGATCCCAGTCTGGTTTCATGAAGCAGAAACGGATCCCAGTCTGGTTTCACGAACAAGAACTGGATTCCACTCTGGCTTCATGAACAAGAACTGGTCCCCATTCTGGCTTCAGGAAGAAGAACCGGATCCCAGTCTGGCTTCAGGAAGAAGAACCGGATCCCAGTCTGGTTTCAGGAAGCAGAACTGGATGCCAGTCTGGTTTCACGAACAAGAACTGGATTCCACTTTGGCTTCATGAAGAAGAACCGGATCCCAGTCTGGTTTAAGTAATCAGAACCGGGTCCCAGTCTGGTTTCAGGAAGTGGATCCAGATCCCAGTCTGGTTTCAGGAACAAAGACCGGATCCCAGTCTGGTTTCACGAACAAGAACTGGATTCCACTCTGGCTTCATGAACAAGAACTGGTCCCCATTCTGGCTTCACGAACAAGAACCGGATCCCAGTCTGGCTTCACAAACAAGAACTGGATCCGAGTTCTGCTTCATGAAGCAGAACCGGATCCCAGTCTGGCGTCAGGAAGCAGAACCGGATCCCAGTCTGGCGTCTGGAAGCAGAACCGGATCCCAGTCTGGCTCAAGTAATCAGAACCAGATCCCAGTCTGGTTTCAGGAAAAAAAAAAACGGATCCCAGTCTGGTTTAAGTTATCAGAACCGGATCCCAGTCTGGTTTCAGGAAGTGGATCCAGATCCCAGTCTGGTTTCAGGAACAAAGACCGGATCCCAGTCTGGTGTCATGAAGCAGAACCGGATGCCAGTCTGGTTTCACGAACAAGAACTGGATTCCACTCTGGCTTCATGAACAAGAACCGGATCCCAGTCTGGCTTCACAAACAAGAACCGGATCCGAGTCTTGCTTCATGAAGCAGAACCGGATCCCAGTCTGGCTCAAGTAATCAGAACCGGATCCCAGTCTGGTTTCAGAAAGTGGATCCAGGTCCCAGTCTGGTTTCAGAAAGTGGATCCAGGTCCCAGTCTGGTTTCAGGAACAAAAACCAGATCCCAGTCTGGCTTCAGGAAGAAGAACTGGATCCCAGTCTGGTTTTAGGAAGCGGAACTGGATCCCACTCTGGTTTTAGTAATAAGAACCGGATCCCAGTCTGGTTTCAGGAACAAAAACTGGATCACAGTCTGGCTTCATGAAGAAAAACCGGATCCCAGTCTGGCTTCACAAACAAGAACTGGATCCGAGTTCTGCTTCATGAAGCAGAACTGGATCCCAGTCTGGCGTCAGGAAGCAGAACCGGATCCCAGTCTGGCGTCTGGAAGCAGAACCGGATCCCAGTCTGGCTCAAGTAATCAGAACCAGATCCCAGTCTGGTTTCAGGAAAAAAAAAAACGGATCCCAGTCTGGTTTAAGTTATCAGAACCGGATCCCAGTCTGGTTTCAGGAAGTGGATCCAGATCCCAGTCTGGTTTCAGGAACAAAGACCGGATCCCAGTCTGGTGTCATGAAGCAGAACCGGATGCCAGTCTGGTTTCACGAACAAGAACTGGATTCCACTCTGGCTTCATGAACAAGAACCGGATCCCAGTCTGGCTTCACAAACAAGAACCGGATCCGAGTCTTGCTTCATGAAGCAGAACCGGATCCCAGTCTGGCTCAAGTAATCAGAACCGGATCCCAGTCTGGTTTCAGAAAGTGGATCCAGGTCCCAGTCTGGTTTCAGAAAGTGGATCCAGGTCCCAGTCTGGTTTCAGGAACAAAAACCAGATCCCAGTCTGGCTTCAGGAAGAAGAACTGGATCCCAGTCTGGTTTTAGGAAGCGGAACTGGATCCCACTCTGGTTTTAGTAATAAGAACCGGATCCCAGTCTGGTTTCAGGAACAAAAACTGGATCACAGTCTGGCTTCATGAAGAAAAACCGGATCTGAGTCTGGCTTCAGGAAGCGGATCCAGATCCCAGTCTGGTTTCAGGAAGCGGATCCAGATCCCAGTCTGGTTTCAGGACACGGATCCAGATCCCAGTCTGGATTCAGGAAGCGGCTCCAGATCCCAGTCTGGCTTCAGGAAGCGGCTCCAGATCCCAGTCTGGGGATGGATGAAAGAGAACCATTGACCTGATCTACTGGGACAGCGACCAGTCCCAGGACCGTCGGCCCGATCCGAACCGTCTCTTGGAGGAACACAGCCGGATTGTATTTCAGTGAAACTTGAGTTTGGAGTTTGCAGCAGGCTTGTCTCTCCAGCTCCCCCTGCAGGCTGAAGCAGATCTGCACATGAGCACTGCTCCTGTCTGAGAAGGCTTTGTCTTCCTCCTCCTCATATGGTATTTTTTATTCCTCTCATTATCTTCCCCTACATCTCAGAGTTCATCAAACCAGCTTCTGGGCTGAGTTTTCTTCTGAATATAAAACCATAAAAGGTTCTTTCCCTGCCTCCACGGAGAGAAAATCTGTTTTCTTTTCTTTTTCCCCTGCTTGGGTCCCTGCTGCTCTGCTGTGCTGCTCCCTCCTCGCCTTCCTCCCTCCCTTCCTCTGCTTTTGCTGGCTCTGCTTTCATTCCATCCACCCCCCTCATCTTCCCTCTGGAGAATAGGGGTCATTGCACAAATGATTACTCAGACCCCGGTCGCCATGGCAATGCTGTCGTGTAACGGGCGACAGCCATGCATGGAGCACAGCAAAGATGCCGATTAGTAAGCCGGCGATGGAAAAAGCAAGCTCTGCCTTTGTGTGGCTTGGTTTTGCCTCCATTTTTTAGCCCCCCCACCCCCCTCCTTCTCTGTTTTTCTGGGTGTCTCCAGCTAACTGGGGTGGAGGGAACGAGGGAGGGGGGACAGTGAAACAGAAAAAAAGCCTGCAAACATTCTGCTCACAGCTTTGTCTCCTTTTCTTGCCCGCCTTCTGTCTCTGAATGCAGACTGATGGTGGCTTCTGTCTGCAGCCGCGCAGAAACGGCTCTAACGGTTCTGTTAGCACACAGCTAATGCTCATGTCTGTAGCACGCTGACTTTTACTGGATACTTTTCAGTGCAACAAAACTCCGCTTCCAGACTGGGAGCGTGTTTCACGGCTGAACTGGAAGCGTGTTTCACGGCTGAACTGGAAGCGTGTTTCACGTCTGAACTGGAAGCGTGTTTCACGGCTGAACTGGAAGCGTGTTTCACGTCTGAACTGGAAGCGTGTTTCATGGCTGAACTGGAAGCGTGTTTCACGGCTGAACTGGAAGCGTGTTTCACGTCTGAACTGGAAGCGTGTTTCACGGCTGAACTGGAAGCGTGTTTCACGGCTGAACTGGAAGCGTGTTTCACGTCTGAACTGGAAGCGTGTTTCACGGCTGAACTGGAAGCGTGTTTCACGGCTGAACTGGAAGCGTGTTTCACGGCTGAACTGGAAGCGTGTTTCACGTCTGAACTGGAAGCGTGTTTCACGGCTGAACTGGAAGCGTGTTTCACGGCTGAACTGGAAGCGTGTTTCACGTCTGAACTGGAAGCGTGTTTCACGTCTGAACTGGAAGCGTGTTTCACGTCTGAACTGGAAGCGTGTTTCACGGCTGAACTGGAAGCGTGTTTCACGGCTGAACTGGAAGCGTGTTTCACGTCTGAACTGGAAGCGTGTTTCACGTCTGAACTGGAAGCGTGTTTCACGGCTGAACTGGAAGCGTGTTTCACGTCTGAACTGGAAGCGTGTTTCACGTCTGAACTGGAAGCGTGTTTCACGGCTGAACTGGGAGCGTGTTTCATGTCTGAACTGGAAGCGTGTTTCACGTCTGAACTGGAAGCGTGTTTCACGGCTGAACTGGGAGCGTGTTTCACGTCTGAACTGGAAGCGTGTTTCACGGCTGAACTGGAAGCGTGTTTCACGTCTGAACTGGAAGCGTGTTTCACGGCTGAACTGGAAGCGTGTTTCACGTCTGAACTGGAAGCGTGTTTCACGTCTGAACTGGAAGCGTGTTTCACGGCTGAACTGGAAGCGTGTTTCACGTCTGAACTGGAAGCGTGTTTCACGGCTGAACTGGAAGCGTGTTTCACGTCTGAACTGGAAGCGTGTTTCACGGCTGAACTGGGAGCGTGTTTCACGTCTGAACTGGAAGCGTGTTTCACGTCTGAACTGGAAGCGTGTTTCACGGCTGAACTGGAAGCGTGTTTCACGTCTGAACTGGAAGCGTGTTTCACGGCTGAACTGGAAGCGTGTTTCACGGCTGAACTGGAAGCGTGTTTCACGTCTGAACTGGAAGCGTGTTTCACGGCTGAACTGGAAGCGTGTTTCACGTCTGAACTGGAAGCGTGTTTCACGTCTGAACTGGAAGCGTGTTTCACGGCTGAACTGGGAGCGTGTTTCATGGCATTAGAAATGAAACCACATTGTAGAAACGTGTGTGAACACGTCAGACTAAACAAAGTCTGGAACATTGAAGCCATCGTTGGTAATCTTGGTCTAATTGGAGTAGAGAAGTAATTAGAGAGTAATTAGCCTGGCCCATAACATAGCCCTGTCCCACGTTGGTCTGTCCCAGATTGACCTGTCCCATGTTGGTCTGTCCCACATTGGTCTGTCCCACATTGGTCTGTCCCAAATTGGTCTGTCCCTCATTGGTCTGTCCCACATTGGTCTGTCCCACATTGGTCTGTCCCAAATTGGTCTGTCCCTCATTGGTCTGTCCCACATTGGTCTGTCCCAAATTGGTCTGTCCCTCATTGGTCTGTCCCACATTGGTCTGTCCCACATTGGTCTGTCCCACATTGGTCTGTCCCAGATTGACCTGTCCCATGTTGGTCTGTCCCAGATTGACCTGTCCCACATTGGTCTGTCCCAGATTGACCTGTCCCACATTGGTCTGTCCCACATTGGTCTGTCCCTCATTGGTCTGTCCCACATTGGTCTGTCCCAGATTGGTCTGTCCCACATTGGTCTGTCCCTCATTGGTCTGTCCCACATTGGTCTGTCCCTCATTGGTCTGTCCCACATTGGTCTGTCCCAGATTGACCTGTCCCATGTTGGTCTGTCCCAAATTGGTCTGTCCCAGATTGACCTGTCCCAGATTGACCTGTCCCATGTTGGTCTGTCCCAGATTGACCTGTCCCACATTGGTCTGTCCCAGATTGACCTGTCCCAGATTGGTCTGTCCCAGATTTACCTGTCCCACATTGGTCTGTCCCAGATTGACCTGTCCCACATTGGTCTGTCCCAGATTGGTCTGTCCCACATTGGTCTGTCCCATGTTGGTCTGTCCCAGATTGACCTGTCCCAGATTGGTCTGTCCCAGATTGACCTGTCCCAGATTGGTCTGTCCCAGATTGGTCTGTCCCAGATTGACCTGTCCCACATTGGTCTGTCCCAGACTGGTCTGTCCCAGATTGACCTGTCCCACATTGGTCTGTCCCAGATTGACCTGTCCCAGATTGGTCTGTCCCAGATTGGTCTGTCTCAGATTGGTCTGTCCCAGATTGACCTGTCCCATGTTGGTCTGTCCCAAATTGGTCTGTCCCAGATTGACCTGTCCCAGATTGACCTGTCCCATGTTGGTCTGTCCCAGATTGACCTGTCCCACATTGGTCTGTCCCAGATTGACCTGTCCCAGATTGGTCTGTCCCAGATTGGTCTGTCCCAGATTTACCTGTCCCACATTGGTCTGTCCCAGATTGACCTGTCCCACATTGGTCTGTCCCAGATTGGTCTGTCCCACATTGGTCTGTCCCATGTTGGTCTGTCCCAGATTGACCTGTCCCACATTGGTCTGTCCCAGATTGACCTGTCCCACATTGGTCTGTCCCAGATTGGTCTGTCCCACATTGGTCTGTCCCATGTTGGTCTGTCCCAGATTGACCTGTCCCAGATTGGTCTGTCCCAGATTGACCTGTCCCAGATTGGTCTGTCCCAGATTGGTCTGTCCCAGATTGACCTGTCCCAGATTGGTCTGTCCCAGATTGGTCTGTCCCAGATTGACCTGTCCCACATTGGTCTGTCCCAGACTGGTCTGTCCCAGATTGACCTGTCCCACATTGGTCTGTCCCAGATTGACCTGTCCCAGATTGGTCTGTCCCAGATTGGTCTGTCTCAGATTGGTCTGTCCCAGATTGACCGGTCCCAAATTGGTCTGTCCCAGATTGACCTGTCCCAGATTGGTCTGTCTCAGATTGGTCTGTCCCAGATTGACCGGTCCCAGATTGGTCTGTCCAAGATTGACCTGTCCCAGATTGGTCTGTCCCAGATTGGTCTGTCCCACATTGACCTGTCCCAGATTGGTCTGTCTCAGATTGGTCTGTCCCAGATTGACCTGTCCCAGATTGGTCTGTCCCAGATTGGTCTGTCTCAGATTGGTCTGTCCCAGATTGACCGGTCCCAGATTGGTCTGTCCCAGATTGACCTGTCCCAGATTGGTCTGTCCCAGATTGACCTGTTCCAGATTGACCTGTCCCAGATTGACCTGTCCCAGATTGACCTGTCCCAGATTGGTCTGTCCCAGATCGGCCTGGCCCAGACTGGCTGGGTCGTACAGACACGATCCGATCTGCCTCCACAGCTTCCACTTCCTTTGTCAAGGCCTTCGATGACCCCAGTAAACAGGTCTGAAACTAGTTCAAAGCTCTACCAGATCTTCCCCATGAGGTCTGTCCTGATCAGTGTCAGCCGTGGTGTGTCTCCAACCGGCTCTTCTGACCCGTCTTTACGTCCATCAGTGTGTTCTGAAGCGGAGAACGGCACGTTCATCTACACACACGACAATAGGGAAATCAGTTTAACTAGCCACAGGTCAGTAACCAGCTGGTTTAACTGAAGACAGGTCGGTAACCATCTGGTAAAACTGGAGACAGGTCGGTAATCAGCTGGTTTAGCAGGGAACAGGTCAGGAACCAGCTGGTTTAACGGGAGACAGGTCGGTAACCATCTGGTAAACTGGAGACAGGTCGGTAACCAGCTGGTTTAGCAGGGAACAGGTCAGGAACCAGCTGGTTTAACGGGAGACAGGTCGGTAACCATCTGGTAAACTGGAGACAGGTCGGTAACCATCTGGTAAACTGGAGACAGGTCGGTAATCAGCTGGTTTAGCTGGGAACAAGTCAATAACAAGCTGGTTTAACTGGGGACAGGTCTGTACCATAACTGGTTTAGCTGTGAACCGGTCACTTACATGATTTGTTTAACTAGAAACAGGAGTTGTTAGAAATGTAAAAAGGTAGAACTGATTAAATTTTGGTGGTGATTAAAGATTCTTTAATATCGTACTTGGCAAAGTTTTGCACTGTCCAAGTGCTTTTCTAGTTTTATTCTAGTTTTTAGAAAACTGCTGTGAAATTGGTGTAACTGCTGGAGCTTAAATGCAGAGAAACACAGGGTTTCACAGCTGTAGGTTGATGGTCAGAAAGATCTAGAGCTTCATCACAACTAACCGATTTCATGCGGTTGAAACAATATGCTAAATATTTTTCTACAGTGACTGATTTCAACTAATGATCTCAGTAGAACCGAGGGACCGTTGGCCGGAAACAATTCCAAATGTGTTTCTAGACCATCTGCTGTTACAGGAAGATTCCAGGGGTTGGCAGACCTGTAGTTTTGCATCTGTTTGACAATTTGTCAGCTTCCTGTTCACTCCAATTCAGAACTCCACAAACGGGCTGTATGGGAAGTTAACAAAGTGTCCCTTTCCTATTCGTTTAAAGGATAATAGGAGTGTATTGGAAGTACTTTGCATCCTGCCTCCAATCTATGTGTTTAGGTCCACATCTCCACGTGTCCGTGGTGTAAATGAACCAGCTAGCCAGAGAACCAGCAGAAATCATTACTGTTTGAGTTTCTTGTCGGTAGGCAGCTAAAAGAACTCCCAATCTACAATCAGATCTGGTGCCTTCCTGGAATCCCACATCCAACACAGGCAAAGACACAACAGGAATGCTCAGTGGTGAACACAGACCAGTCCCCTTTCTTGGGAACCAGGCTGGCTTTCCAGACACTGGCCCCACTGTCTAAGTCAGCGCCCAGGTCCCTTGTCCTCACTGCTCTTGCCCCTCTCCACTGGATTTATGGTTGCCCTACCTTGGGCAACCATAAACCATATACCTTGGGTCCCACTTTATTGGCCCATCTGGGGTACCCCACTTTGCCGGCCCTCACCGTTGCAGGCTTCAGGCTGTCCCCCAGAGCCAAGCCTGCGCCAGTCACCCCTGCCTCCTGTGCTGGGCCTTCTGGTCTTTGTTTTGCCCTTGTCCTTCCTCCAGGCCCCCTCTTCCTGCCTGTCTCTGGACTGTCTTTCTTTTGGGCCATCCGGTGGCTGGCCCTTGAGGGAGGTTACTGTCATGTTGTGGCGGTTTAGTGCATTGTCTCAGTTCTGGTTTCCTCTTATTTTTTTGTAGCTTTTCCCGTTAGCCTTGTCTCTGTTCATTAGTTCACCTGGGTTCATTTAGTTCATGCATTTCACCTGTGTCCTATTGTATATTCTGTGTATTTATACCCTTCAGTTGCACTTTTGAGTAGCTGGTTCATTGTGTTGTAGTTGCCTTCCTAGGTCTGTTCATTAAAACAAGATTCTCTGCACCTACTCTGCATCCCATCTCTGTGTTTGGGGCTGCACCTTCAAGTCTCCATGGTCCTCCTTGACATGCAAGTTGACAAAAAGTTGTTTTTCCCATACATTTGATTGGGAAGTTGACAGTATTAAATTGCAGGTCATTTGCATTATGAGTTGAAATAGTGTAATCTTACAATTCCTCTTAATGATAATGAGAGTCCATCGCAAGTTGACAAATATGGGTCAGTATATGTATAGGACCAGTCCTGGTCATTGCATAAGTTGGAAGTAAGTGTCCCATTCTGACACCCTCAGCAATAGTGCTTCATGCATGCTTGTGGCAAACTGGTATCTGTACATAACTGCCCAATGTTGTCAAAATGGTGTAAAGCTTTAGCCACATAGTGGTTGCCCTATAAAAGTTAACCCATGTTCATTTCAGCATTGCCGGACAAAGTGGGACAGAGATGAAAGAAAACTTTTAAAATGGTCAACTTGCAATATATTAGCAATGGACAATCACTGTGAATTTTGAGTGAATTTTTGAAAGTCTCCAAATTGGCTGAAATTTTAGCCACCCAATTAATGTCCCGAATAGAACAACTAGTCCAACTTTCAGCAGTGAAGGGCCATTTACGACAAATATAAGGAAAAATGTCCAAAATGTTCATGGCCATTAAGGGTCAGGGTAGGTGTTGTGAGAAAGCCTTTATTCCCTTATTTTAAGAGATT
The DNA here is from genome assembly GCF_933228915.1 of Telmatherina bonti. Classification (NCBI taxonomy): domain Eukaryota; kingdom Metazoa; phylum Chordata; class Actinopteri; order Atheriniformes; family Telmatherinidae; genus Telmatherina; species Telmatherina bonti. The sequence goes on from NC_136615.1 coordinate 38,046,602, forward strand.
TCCAACTGAAATCCTCAGAGAATGCTCATGTCACATAAAAGAAGCTGCCCTGTGGACTTCAGCTATCTAGGACATTGTGGGACAGAGAAAGTGACACTAACAGTGTTAAAGTATTGGAAGTTTTGGACATTTACCCCTACTTTTGTCTAACTTTGTCCTGAAAGACTGAAACTTTGGATATATGGTGCCTGACAAGTGTAAAGGAGGTGGCACGTGTTTGGTCAACATTTGATGAACTTTACACTTTGGCTGACTTGAGCACTTAGTTGAGAATGGGCCATGATCTAAACGTTCTCAGATTGGATTCAAACTTCATGTCTGTTTTCCTTGACACAAATAGAGCGTCTGGAGGAAATTTCAGCCTCCCAGGACAAAATTAGACATTAAGAGTATGGTATTTATCAAAAGTTGTCAACTTCCAATACCTCAACATGACAAGTCAGGGTAGAGTTGTTGACAGTGGCTCAATTTCACTAAAAAAAAGGAAGAAATCATTTTTGCAGATTTCTTTCTGAAACTCACGGGGAATTCTCATATAGCCTAAAGGAGTGTCCTCTATTAATTTTAGCATCACAAGACAAAGAATGGCTAAGAATTAAACCTTGTGAAAAAGGTGACACTGGCCTGTTTTAAATATATTGGAAGTTGACCGTTTTGGACATTTACCCTTACTTTTATCCCAGTTGGTCCTAAAACCCTGGAAGTGAGACAGGATGTCTCAGTTGGGACAAGTATAGTGTGGCTACAGTTTGGGCCAAATCAAAGACAAAATAAAAAACGGACCTCCAGAGCCACTTCTCGTAGTCAGAAGCCCAAAAAGGCACACTCAGGCAGGTTAGCTAGGGGGTTTTGGAGTGTATTACCCCACCCTGGAGACCTCATTTCAGGCTAATGTTGACTGACCCCCATGGAAGGCTCTAGGACCACCTCTCAGATTTACCCAGGAAAGGTGCACTCTTCCTGGGCATGAGTTGTGGATAAGTCCCCCTGTGTCCTCCAAGGTCTGTTCTGGAGGTCTTTACCCAGGAATGGTGTGTTTTGACTGGGCATGAGTTGTCCAATCTCCAGGAACCTGTCTGCCACACTTTACTAAGGGATGGTTCACTCTGATGGCAGTAAGTGTTCACTTCCGAAACTGTCAACTTCCAATACATTTACATTATGGTTCAAGGTAGGGCTGTTGGCAGGCTTTATTTTAGTCATTTTTCAAGACATCAAGCTGAAATTAACACGGCAAGTAATTCAGCCTTAAGGAAATTAATTTGAGTTTCAGCCTGACAGGACACAGTATGACTGAAAGATAGCTCTGTCAATAAACCCACCCTGAGCTGTAATGTCAACGTCGGGGAAGTTGACAGTATAGGCCTACTAGTGATTCTTACCACCAACTTTATATTTCATAATGCACATCCATAATATACAACGCAGTACTTATGTGCCAAAAATGTAACAGAACATAGGTTACACAGAGCATTTGTTGGACAACTTGTATGGTATACTGTAGTTGCTTACAAGGCTAGATTTGACAGCTCCCATCTAGTACACAGGGGAACAGTGTTGCCATAAAATGGATGAAGGTAAAGGCATGTCTGACCCTGTCTCACGTGTCGACATGATGTTGTGTCCACCTGTCTCACGCATTTCAAGGACTGCCCTGAATCATCTAGAGTTTGGAAGTCATCTTTCTTAATTACAATCAGAGACCTAACCTCTCAGTCAGTGAGCAAATTGATCCCTTAGTGAAGTGGTTGGGCAAAGATTCAGCTGAACATGCTTGCCGTATAAGAACTGTGCATGTGAACTTCCCAGAATATGGTCTCAGAGTAGTGTTGGATCACCTCAATGACTGCTATGGTGCTCTGGAAGTGTTAGAGAACTCGTTAAACAGGTTGGAGAGTTTTCCTAAGACTCCCAATAAAAATGACCACAAATTGTGAGAACTAGGGGATTTACTGATGGAGATACAGGCAGCAAAGGAAGATGGTGATCTGCTAGGCCTCAGTAACCGAGACACACCTCGTGGTGTCAACCCTGTGGCACAGAAGTTGCCATTTTAATTACAAGAAAAATGGCTCACTTTAGGCTTTCAATACAAAAAGCATGGGGTTCACTATCCTCCATTTAGCCTCTTTGTGGACCTTGTGTGTAATCAAGCAAGAATGTGAACTGATCCAGTTTTCATGCTGGCAACATCCAGTAATGATTCAACTGAATACAGCAGGCGAATGCAAAAAAAAAAAAAAAAATAATAATGGTCAAAGGGCACTTGCTGTTCTGAAGATGAGTCTCATCTGATACTTCAACAGCACATCTGTGGCACACCAATGTTCCATCATTAATAAAAATCCACTACCACAAAGGACCCGACTGAACATTGTCCACAACACAACAAACCTTGCCCCCTGTCTACATGCAGAGAATTCAGGAGTAAACCCATTAATGAAAGAAAGGCCATTCTAAAGAAACATGGTATTTGTTACAAATGCTGCAGATTTACACATTTAACATGAAACTGAGGAAGACATCTGCAAAGACTGTGGAAGTTAAATGCATGTCACAGCCCTTCACCCTGAGCATGCACCATCGTAGAGTTATCCAATGCTCCCACATCCGAAAATAGTGGGGAGATAGACAGCATTAAAAAGAGAGCAGCTGTTTCCATGACATGTACTGAGATCTGTGGCAAGGAAATGTCAGGACGTTCCTATTCCAAAGTATACATTGTGAGAGTTTTTCCTATTGGACGTCCAGACGCTGTGGTGAAAATGTTAGATATCAAAGCAATTGATCACTTGTGAGGTCAGAGGTTTTTTTCTTTTCTTTTTTCTATCTTTTTGATATCTCAATTGCCATGCCATGTTCTCTGAAAACATGTGCAAGAATATTGGAAACTGAAGGCAGACAGGCATGTGGCTTTATGGTGAAGCCTATAGATCGCAGAATGAAATGAAATGAAAAATACATTAATCCCCAAAGGGAAATATTGTAGTATATAATAATAACTAGAGGAGGTCTTGTTCCAGAGGCTGATGGCTGCTGGCAGGAATGATCTTCTGTATCTTTCAGTCTTACATGGGACCTGAAGAAGCCTCTCACTGAACACACTTTGTTGTTTCATCACTGTGTTGTGGAGAGGGTGTGAAGAATCCTCCATCATCTTCATCAGCTTGTGCAGCATTCTTCTTTGGACAATCAGCTCCAGCGGCTCCAGAGTTACTCCAAGCACAGAAGCAGCTTTCTGGATCAGTTTGTTGATTCTCTTCAAGTCTCTGGTTCTGATGCTACTACCCCAGCAGATGCTGCAAAGCTGACTGCACTCTCCACAACAGACTTATAGAAGATATGCAACATCTTGGTGCAGACGTTAAACCATCTCAGCTTCCTTAAGAAGTACAGTCTGCTCTGACCTTTCTTGTAGATGTAGTCAGTGTTGCATTTCCAGTCCAGTTTGTTGTCCAGCTGAACTCCAAGATACTTGTATTCCTCCACCACCTCCACCTCCTCTCCCAGGATGGAAACAGTGCTTTGTTTATTCTTCTTCCTCCTGAAGTCAACAATCATCTCTTTTGTTTTGCTGCTATTTAATATGAGATGATTGTCACCGCACCATTTAACAAACTGACTGACCAGTTCTCTGTACTCTGCTTCTTGTCCATCCCTGATACACCCCACAACTGCAGAGTCATCAGAGTATTTCTGCAGATGACAGGACTCAGAGTTGTACTGGAAGTCTGAGGTGTACAGAGTGAAGAGGAATGGCCAGAGTACAGTTCCTTGTGGTGCACCAGTGCTGCTGACCTCCATCTCAGACACACAACCTTTCAGTCTCACAAACTGGGGTCTGTTTGTGAGGTAGTCATAGATCCAGGTGGTTGTGGAGGTATCCACCTGGAATTTATGGAGCTTCTCACATAACAAAGCAGGCTGAATGGTATTAAAAGCACTGAGAAATGAAAGAACATGACCCTCAGAGTGCTGCCTGAATGGTCCAGATGAGAGTGTGCTCTCTGGAGCAGGTATATGATGGCATCTTCAACCCCAAGTCCATTACGATATGCAAACTGGAATGGGTCCTGAAAGGTGTTTACTTGCTTGTTGAGGTGAGCCAGTAAGAGTCTCTCCAGGACTTTCATGATGTGAGATGTCAGGGCAACTGGTCTGTAGTCACTTGGTTCAGCTGGTTGTGTTTTTTTAGGCACTGGAACAAGGCAGGAGGTTTTCCACAGCACTGGGACTCTATTTTGTCTCAGACTGGTGTTGAAAAGGTGCTGGAGAATCGGACATAGTTGTTTTGAGCAGGTCTTGAGAACTCTGGGACTGACACCATCTGGACCTGCAGCCTTGTTCTGGTTCAGTTTCTCAAGTTGCTTCATAACCTGATTGCAGGAGACAAACAGGGTGGAGGTCTCAGGAAATCTCTTCCCACTTCAGCTGCAGCCATCAGCCTTCTGAAAATAACACAGGAGATGTTAGCTTGTTCAAATCTCAGGCTACATAAGCTTGTTTCAAACAGCAAAGAGGTTATGAAGGCCTTTTCATGTGATGATCATGCTACAAACCTGAAAGATCTGGACCTCAATTCTGATAAACTACCTATGCAAAGCAGCCTGGGGTTACTTTGGGACTTGGATTCTGACTGTTTCCTGTACCAGGTTCAGGATGACAGAAAAATCATTCCTTAGACGTGGAAGCCTCTACTGTGGACAGTCTGAACGATCCTCTAGGGTTTGTTTCTCCCATCACTATTCAGTTTAAAGCTTTTCTTTGAGAGCTCACTGAAGAGTCCCCTGATTGAGATGCTAACCCTCCCCTCAGAAAAGGAGAAGTTGTGGGAGAGTTGTAGAGATTCTTTTCAGCAGCTACAGCATCTTAAAATTCCAAGGTGCTATACACAAGGGCCACCATCTGCTGCCAAAAAACAGAACTATGGATTTTCTCAGGTACTTCGAAGAGAGCAGTAGCAACAGTAGCATAAAACTGTGGATGAGGATGGAAATTGCAACACAGGGTTGATCACAAGCAAAGCTAAACTTGCTACTCGCTCAGGATACACTATACCTTGACTTGAGCTTTGTGCAGCTGTTACGTCAGTTAATCTGGCTGTGGTCATCATCTTTGAAATGGACATCACTTACGATACAATGACTTTTTTTTTTTTTTTTTTTTAAACAGACAGTAAAGTTGTGCTTGTGTAAACGGTGGCCAGGGCATGTTAAAATAAAATAGAGAAAGAATATAAAAACGGGTAAAAAAGGGTCCGTCCTAGCCACCTTGGTTCTTTTAAAAAAAAAAAAAAAAAAAAAAAAAAAAAAATCAGGGGGAGCAGAGTCAACCATACTAAATCTCAATAAAAACAGTTTAATAAAATCAAGATAAAAGATTAAAAACAGTAAAAAGGTTAAAATATTAAAACCCCAGTCCTTTAAAATGGCCACTGTGCGGCTTGGGTGGTCCTCCTCTCTGCAGCGACGGATCCAGTCTTCAGCCTTCCATTCGGCGACATCACGTCCAGGACCTGCAGAGAGGAGCATACGAGGCAGTCTACACGCTTAGGAGGGGAACCCTCCTGCCTGGCCCTGCAGCCAGCCTCCTCCCCTGGACCCTAAACTAAGCCATTTTACTTACGCTTGGTCCTGGGCCAGGAGTATCCGTAGGCCTGCATGAGATGCTACCCTCCCCTCAGAAAAGGAGAAGTTGTGGGAGAGTTGCTCCTGTCCCCTTCCATGACAAGGAAGGGGACAGGAGCTCTGTCCCCTTCCTTGTCATGCTCTCCTGCTTCTCTTCTGCTCTTGTTTTCTTCACACGTGTTGCTCATCTTTTAAATGGTCCGCTCCAATCACTCAGGTGTTCCCACTTAATAATTAGGGTTGTGCTAGTGAGGTCTCCAAGAGGGGTTAGTAGTCAAACAACAAGTGAAAAACACATGCAATAAAACCATCTCATTTAAAAACCATGCTATTGACCCTGTCACACTTGGATACATTTACAGCAAGAAAAGGAGAGTTCCATGTATTTGTACATAATTGACTACAAAGGATCAGTGTAGCATGATGCCAGAGCAGAGGCACTACATACATACAGAGAACAGTCCTGTAGACATTGCAACACAACCTATCACAGCCGACCATCTGAAACACACAATATGGTTTACTGGACCAGCGTTCTTGTCGCAGCCAAGAGATTTGCTGTCTGCAGATCAGACATCTGAGCTTTTGGAACCAGACCATGATCCTGGGATTAGACCACAATTGACAGCACTATCTATCACAGTTACTCAGCATCTTGGATCTCAGCTCTTCAGCTGCTTCTCATGTTGGGACCTTAATTCATATCATTTAGTCCTTCAAAAAGGAACAACGTGTCACCTCTAATGACTGTAAAGGATGGTGTCCCATTCATCTCCAAACGCACTACGATCATCCTCAAAGCAGTTTAGAATGAAGCTAATGGAAAGAGTGGGAAATACTGTCTTCCAACCAGAGTATTCCAAAGAGCCACACACTGTGTTTATTGGATGTTTATTGGATCCTTGTGTTTATTGGATCCTTACATCTTGGTAAGGCAAGTCTAGGACCTGAAGAAAAAAGCTTATTGAGCTTACCTGGCCGGGATCATGTGGCTACTCTCAGCTCGCCATTTTCATGGAAAGGCTCAATATTAAGGACGCCATTATACTGCGTGAGCTATTAGATCTGCAGGATACTGGATCCTCGATGGAAAATGATGTGGGAGCAAACTCCTGTGTGAGTGTGTCACATGCCAAAAGCTCAGAATGAAGTTCAGAAAGTGGCTGACTTTTCACCAGACAGGCTCAGTATAGTGTGGCCTTTTTCCGGTGTTGGCCTAAATGTGCCACAGTGAATGCTAAAGGTGGGCAGTTCTTCTCACCTGTTTAAGTGTCAGGGCTATTCATATTGAGGTAATCAAATCTCTTGACACCTCCAGCTTCATAAATGCTTTCAGAAGATTCCTGGCAATCAGAGGACCTGTGCAACACATCCATTCTGATCGGGGCACTAATTTCCATCCATCCAATGCTGATGGAGAAGTTGTGCAAAAGTTCCTCACAGCACATGGATGCTCTTGGATCTTTAACCCTCCACATTCCTCTCACATGGGGAGTGTGTGGGAAAGGATGATTGGTGTAACATGCCAGATTTTGGAGTCAATGTTTTTCCAGATGGGGTCTTCTAAACCCACACATGAAATGTTTGTAACATGGCAGAGGTCACCACTATTGTGAACAACAGGCAATGAGTGTCTGTCTCTAATGATCCCATGGATACCTTCATTCTTACACCTCTAACCTTGCTGGCTCAAAAGGTGGGTCCTTGCCCTCCAACTTCCGGAGACTTTTTGAACCCTGTGCCACTCCTATTTGAATAAGTCCTTGTCCCAGCCTGTCTTACAAATTTTGGGACAGATGGTACAAACAACATCTGCAAACACTACAGCCCCGCAGGAAGTGGACTTCTGCATGACCAAGTCTAAAACCAGAAATGACTGGCCGCTTGGCATCAGGTGGGCATCAGGTGAGTTGTACCCAAGTAACAATAGACATGTTCGCAAAGTTCAAGTCCAGGTGACAAAGAACGAAGGCACTAATTTATTCTTACAACCTGTGAGTGATATAGTTTTGCTTATTTCTTCAGATGGTTAAACTGTGATTGGTTGAGATTTTCTTGATGAAAGGTAAAACATTCCCTCAGAGATTCAGACGGGGAGTGTTCTGTTATGTATACATCTTATTGTCATTTTACTGATTTATGCCTGTAAGCATGCTCACATGTTGTCATCTAGTGGCTGAATTTGGGACTGCATTTAAATAAGTCGGTCGCTGTTGACAATGTCATGAATGGGAGACAGCGACACTGTGGTAGAAAACATGGGGTGTTTCTCAGTTCAGGTTCTGCACACTTCCAAGTGCAGATTCGTCGGCTGCATGCGTCATAGTGCCGTCTCAATTCAAAGGCTCTTTCGAGTCCACCCTTCAAATCTGCACTTCTTTTGGCTCCAGATCAGCTTAAAACGAAGGCGACCAGAGATGCATCCTCTCCTATCCCAGAATTCATTGCGTTCCTGATAGAACAGAATGAGCAGCAGAGCGCCGGTGTAGGTACCACACCAGCCAGACCGTTTATTTATTTATTTTTATGTATAAACACACATATTTGTCCCAGCAGACAAGCTGGGAGGACATTGTGTCCAAATGAACAAATGGATTTCATTCCAGTCGTCCTCAGATGTCTTCGTCCCCTTTCATTAAAGAAAAGACTGAATTTATTCCAGTCACTCAGATAACTGGAGACTGAATAAGGAACAATAATTAAACGTGCTAAATTATAATCCAGTCATATAAGACACTGTCATTTAATTGGGTTAAAGAAAAAAACAAACAAACAAATGTGTCCTGGACTAATTAGAGCATTTTTCTGTTTAACAGTGGGACAAAATACCTGTCAACAGGTGCAGAAGACTGACTGGGAGGAACAGAAAACACCTGACTGGAGCGGAAACATCACAGGATTTTTTTTTTTAAAATATTAGTTTATGAGTGATGTAACATGTTATTTTATCATATTGGTTTGCTTTTTAAAAAATCTTTCGATTGAACCAGAATTAGAAAATAATGTCATGGTTTTCATCATTTTTTTTAAGTTAGGTTGTTTCATGTTATTTCCCAGGCAGCAGTTTTCTCCTTCTTTAATGGGAGGGTATGAATACATATGAGGACGACTGTAAATGTGTCTAACAAGGATTATTTTCCACTGAAGTTAACGTCAGCTTGACAGGATGAGCTGTCAGCCAGAGGAGAGCTCGTCTAAACGAATGTTTGTAAATTAATCACCAAGGAAAATTAAAATAAATCAAAGTTAAATTACTGCCACCATTTTCTGTCATTTTAAAGCTAGTTTTGTGTCTTTTTGTGGAAGAATGGGATCAGTAATTAGATAAACTTGGCATATGTGGTTGCTAGGCAACGGAGGACTGGAGCACTACGGGTAATTCTCCTACACTAGAGAGGCCGTCTCATTTTACTGGCAGTAAGCTCAGCTGGATGCAGACGACGTAGAACACTTCGTAGTCTACGCACTTGGAAGTGTGCAGAGTCTGAATTGAGAAACACCCTTGCTCTGGACAAAACGACACTTCTTCAACATCAAGTTGGTCTTTGAGAGCATTGTTGGTATGTAACTAAATTTGCAAGTGTTATTTCTATTGATGAGGAATATGCTTGAGCATTTGTGATGAAGTAGCATTTCTGCAAACATTTTGGAGTTGAAGATAATTGCCCTGTTGCTCAAAGGATTTGATTTAATGTAAATACTGAATTATTTCATGATTAAGATTTCTAAGAAGCTTTGGATGTATATCACTCAGTTTTACCCAGTAAAGAGTAAAGAGTCAACTTGAGCTCTTTTGTCTGTCTCATCATTTTGGAGGGGAGTTCATCTGAATGCCGACTCAGGCAAAGCTCTGGAGGTACAGGACATGACAGACATTGTTCCACCTCATACTTGTAGAGCCACGTATTCACATTAGCTCGCCCAATTTTCATGTCCCTAGCGCACTTATGCAGGGTGCGAAAAAACACGAAAAACAAGGGGTTGTCAAATTGCAATAGTTTTACATCTAGCCAGTGTATTTTGGGCTGGAAGTTTGCCCAAAAAACACTTTTAAGTGTCTCTATGATCCACATTTAAGTCTAATTTATTTTGATATGTAAGTCCAGAAGGGCAAGGATTAATCAATCATTTTTCACAAACCCCTTCATTTATTTTGTATTGATCCTCTCAGATCAGCCTCTGCCAGAAACAAGTGAACAGGCTGCGTCTGATTGGTCAACTGCTAGGAGTCATGACACTGAGCAGTGAAGGTGGGCGTGGCTTTCTTCTTGTGAAGGGGCACAACTTAGAGAAGATGACCAACCACCGAGTGCCTCTCCTGGGACATCACAAAAATTTCGAAGCAGAAAAGACTCCAAAAAACCAATTGTTTCCGTCGCCATGTCATCCGTACGAAAAGAGCACTGGAAAACTCAAACATGCATTTAGGTGATTAAAAAACAGTGCCACTCATAGGTCTGATGAGGATTCAACACTATAACAATGTAAAAAACTTTTAAAAACTAGAAACAGCATAAGATAGCTGCTTTGACATCCTCTCTCTGTGACTGCCCTTTCTGGGGTGCATGGGATGCCAAAAAAAAAAAAAAAAAAAAAAACACTCTAAAGACCAGGGGCGTCCAATTGCAATACTTGTACATGTATTTGGTGTCTTTTTGGCAGGCATTTTGCCAAAAAAGCACTTTAAAGACCTCTATCTGCACACGGCCTGTAGGACCCTGCTTTCCCACCGACTGGACCAATTTTTGGCTTCCTGGCTTGTTTCTGTTGCCCGCGGGGTGCCAAACACCAAATGATTGGGAGTGAACATAAAGCGGATAAATTGTCAATTTCACATTCACTCCAATAAAAACATGTTTGGGGCAAAGATCGTAGTGACCCCAGAATTTTGGACAAAAGAACCCTCCTACGAGCCCCAGAATTTTTTTCTAACCTTAATTGAACCCTTGAAAGGGGGTTCAAATCTATGTCCCAAAGAGCCTCGTGTAAAAGTTGGTTCATTGGGCAAAATTTTTCTGGGTGGCGCCACCAGGGGAATATGCTGTTCTGGGGGCCACGCCCAAACAAAAGCCACCAGCGGGAGCCCTCTCGCTCCAACTGGAAGCCTGTCAAACTGCCATTCAAAATACATGGGGTGCCCCTATGGGCTCACCATCTGCGGGAGGAGCCGTAGGGGTCGGGTGCAGTGTGAGCTGGGCGGCAGCAAGGGGCGGGGATCCTGGCGGTCCGATCCCTGTCTGCAGAAGCTGGCTCTAGGGACGTGGAACGTCACCTCTCTGGTGGGGAAGGAGCCTGAGCTTGTGCGCGAGGTTGAGCGGTTCCGGCTAGATATAGTTGGACTCACCTCGACGCATGGCTTGGGCTCTGGAACCAGAACCCTCGAGAGGGTCTGGACCTTCTTCCACTCTGGAGTTGCTCATGGCGAGAGGCGCCGAGCAGGTGTGGGCATTCTCATCAGCCCCCAGCTTGGTGCCTGCACGTTGGGGTTTACCCCGGTGGATGAAAGGGTAGTTTCCCTCCGCCTCCGGGTGGGGGGACGGGTCCTGACTGTTGTCTGTGCTTATGCACCGAACAGCAGTTCAGAGTACCCACCCTTTCTGGGGTCCTTGGAGGGAGTGCTGGAGGGTGCTCCTTCTGGGGACTCCATTGTTCTGCTGGGGGACTTCAATGCTCACGTGGGCAATGACAGTGAGACCTGGAGGGGAGTGAATTTGAGGCATGGTATTGGGAATTGGAACCCCTTATACGAGCTCTCTGGTCCCTGCACGACAGGTGTCAGGACTTCGTCCACATTGCTGGCTGTAAGTCGGATTTTTTTTTCAGTGAAGATAAAGATGAAGACGATTGAAAAAGCACATTTATGAAACGGACTGGGGAGAAAAGATGGGAATGCCAAACATGGCTTTTTCCATATTTATTTTTTAGTTCAGTTTGGTGTGTTTATCTGTGTGTGGTTCTGTCAGCTTTGTCCCTCAAAAATCTCTTTTTCCCCTCCAGTTTTCTTTTCCTAGAGAGAGAGGGAGAAAACGAGATGGAGGAGGGGAGGAAGGTGGTTGGAGCTGGAGCCAGCAGTGTGGAACAAGCATGACAGAATTTGAATTATAGAAGCAGCACAGCAAAGAGGAGAGGGAGCAGGGGAGATGGGGAGGGGGCGAGGGATGGTGTTTCAGAGTGTGTGTATGTGTGAATGTCTGTGAAGCAGTGAACAGAGAAGAAGAAACAGAATCATTTCAGTGGTGGAGACATCACTGAAAAGCTGGTTCACTTTCATTCCCATCCTGCTGTAATGAAGTACAAAACGCAGGACCTGGTTGTGTTCAGCAGCGTTTTAACGAATCAATATACATGCATATGTGTTATGAAATCACTGAGGACATGTAGATTTAAAAAAAAGAAAACATGTTTGTCTTTCAACCATTTCAAGGCAAGAAAAGTTAAAGTTCAACAAAAGCCACAACTAAAACATTATTTATACTTACACACACATACACATATACATATATATATATATATATATATATATATATATATATATATATATATATATATATATATATATATATATATATATATATATATATATATATATATATATATATATCTGCAGCTAGCTGCTGTTGGGTAAAATAAAGGGAGTTTACCCTGAAGCTCTCTGCAGCTAGCTGCTGTTGGGTAAAATAAAGGGAGTTTACCCTGAAGCTCTCTGCAGCTAGCTGCTGTTGGGTAAAATAAAGGGAGTTTACCCTGAAGCTCTCTGCAGCTAGCTGCTGTTGGGTAAAATAAAGGGAGTTTATCCTGAAGCTCTCTGCAGCTAGCTGCTGTTGGGTAAAATAAAGGGAGTTTATCCTGAATCTATCTGCAGCTAGCTGCTGTTGGGTAAAATAAAGGGAGTTTACCCTGAAGCTCTCTGCAGCTAGCTGCTGTTGGGTAAAATAAAGGGAGTTTACCCTGAAGCTCTCTGCAGCTAGCTGCTGTTGGGTAAAATAAAGGGAGTTTATCCTGACGCTATCTGCAGCTAGCTGCTGTTGGGTAAAATAAAGGGAGTTTACCCTGAAGCTCTCTGCAGCTAGCTGCTGTTGGGTAAAATAAAGGGAGTTTACCCTGAAGCTCTCTGCAGCTAGCTGCTGTTGGGTAAAATAAAGGGAGTTTACCCTGAAGCTCTGTGCAGCTAACAGCTGTTGGGTAAAATGAAGGGAGTTTACCCTGAAGCTCTCTGCAGCTAGCTGCTGTTGGGTAAAATAAAGGGAGTTTACCCTGAAGCTCTCTGCAGCTAGCTGCTGTTGGGTAAAATAAAGGGAGTTTACCCTGAAGCTCTCTGCAGCTAGCTGCTGTTGGGTCAAATAAAGGGAGTTTATCCTGACGCTATCTGCAGCTAGCTGCTGTTGGGTAAAATAAAGGGAGTTTACCCTGAAGCTCTCTGCAGCTAGCTGCTGTTGGGTAAAATAAAGGGAGTTTATCCTGAATCTATCTGCAGCTAGCTGCTGTTGGGTAAAATAAAGGGAGTTTATCCTGAATCTATCTGCAGCTAGCTGCTGTTGGGTAAAATAAAGGGAGTTTACCCTGAAGCTCTCTGCAGCTAGCTGCTGTTGGGTAAAATAAAGGGAGTTTATCCTGAATCTATCTGCAGCTAGCTGCTGTTGGGTAAAATAAAGGGAGTTTACCCTGAAGCTCTCTGCAGCTAGCTGCTGTTGGGTAAAATAAAGGGAGTTTACCCTGAAGCTCTCTGCAGCTAGCTGCTGTTGGGTCAAATAAAGGGAGTTTATCCTGAATCTATCTGCAGCTAGCTGCTGTTGGGTAAAATAAAGGGAGTTTACCCTGAAGCTCTCTGCAGCTAGCTGCTGTTGGGTAAAATAAAGGGAGTTTACCCTGAAGCTCTCTGCAGCTAGCTGCTGTTGGGTAAAATAAAGGGAGTTTATCCTGAAGCTCTCTGCAGCTAGCTGCTGTTGGGTAAAATAAAGGGAGTATACCCTGAAGCTCTCTGCAGCTAGCTGCTGTTGGGTAAAATAAAGGGAGTTTACCCTGAAGCTCTCTGCAGCTAGCTGCTGTTGGGTAAAATAAAGGGAGTTTACCCTGAAGCTCTCTGCAGCTAGCTGCTGTTGGGTAAAATAAAGGGAGTTTACCCTGAAGCTCTCTGCAGCTAGCTGCTGTTGGGTAAAATAAAGGGAGTTTACCCTGAAGCTCTCTGCAGCTAGCTGCTGTTGGGTAAAATAAAGGGAGTATACCCTGAAGCTCTCTGCAGCTAGCTGCTGTTGGGTAAAATAAAGGGAGTTTATCCTGAATCTATCTGCAGCTAGCTGCAGCTTTCCTCCTGCTTTGTAAAGCTGCCCAAGCTTCTTCCGCTTTTAGGATAGAGGCCCCACTCTTTTCATTTTTAACTGCATAGAACAGAAACTCATGCACTTGCGTACAAAGATTGTCTATAGTGACACATATTGCACTCTAACACCCCCACTCAATGGTGTCACTTATCTCATTTAAACTTCACATGCCAGACATATATGAGTAGAACTTCTCATTTTTTGTCCTTGTAGCAGACTTTGCGAACACGTCTGCCACCATGTTTTCTGTCGGACAGTACACCAGAACAATGTCACCCTGTAACACACTTGACCTAATAAAGTGGTACTTAATGTCTACATGTTTACTCCTCTGGCGGTTTACAGGATTCATTACCAGGCGTATTGTCCCTTGAATGTCCTCAAAAATCCCTGTTGATGTATCCTGGAAACAGTGAGCCATGTCCTTCAGTAGTTGTGTGAGGTAAAGATCTTCCTGAATGGTGGCGGCCAACAGTGCCACGGTTTGTTGTTCCTTTGTTTTCCATGAAATGATGGCACTATCTTTTCATGGTGCTCTTTCTGTCCTCTGGGTTGTTAGCCCAGTCACCATCAGAATAACCATCAGTTCCAGTTTAGTTTCATTTTGCTTGTAACACAGCTCAAAGTCAGTAGTACCCATTAAGTATCTATACATGTTTTACTGCAGTCATATGCTTTTCTCTGGGATCTGACAACTGCTGCGACATTTTACTCACAGTCCAACTGATGTCTGGTCTTGTACAGGTCATGACGTAGATGAGGCTGCCCAACATTTCTCTGTACCTTCTCTGGTCTGTTTGAGATCCCTCTGGAGTGAGGTCACATTTCACCTCACAGGGCGTGGCTCGACTCTGACAATCTGACATGCCAAATCTTTCCAGAATTTTCTCAATGTATCTGGACTGGTTCATCTTAACAGTACCAGTTGTCTGACTGAAATCAATATCAAAGAAATGGGAGAGCTGTCCCAAGTCTTTCATTTTGAACTGGTTTTTCAGCTTCTCCTTGACCTCCTTTAAAGGTGTCATAACGTGGTCTTTTCATGTGTCCACTGTCCTCTAATGGTTTTTAAATAACTGTTTAAAAACTTTTTTCTGACACTTTATTCATAATAAACATTTTCTCGCGAGAATTCACGCGAGATTTTCATCAACCTTGACATCGATTAAAATTATGTTAATGAGGTGCTCGCTGATTGATCGCTGGATGTCCAGAGTCAGAAGGGGGGGCGAGGCTGGTAGTCTCCATGCTAAAAAAATTAGCGGCTAGTGATAGCAGCTAACCCGACAGCAGCAGCTTTCTGAATTCAGCATTGATGTCTGAACCGGACTCTGAGCCTGAGAGAGAAGATACCGAGATGGTGGAAGGAGCACGTTTACAACAAACTGTCTCTGAATGGTAAAGTCGTCCTTTTTAATGTCTGTTTGCCTTGCCTGTTCAGATAGCATGTTGACAACGAGGCATGTCGTTCATGTTAATACGTCTCAGTTTTATTCCATGTTGGACCGTTTTTTAAATAATAAATGTACTTTTTAACACAATCCGAGGTTACAGATGTAAAAAATGAAACGGATGTTGACTGAACCGGTCGGTACGTATATATATATATATATATATATATATATATATATATATATATATATATATATATATATATATCACCATGAGCAACTCTGGAGTTGCTCATGGTGAGAGGCGCCGAGCAGGTGTGGGCGTTCTCATCAGCCCCCAGCTTGGTGCCTGCAAGTTGGGGTTTACCCCGGTGGATGAAAGGGTGTTTCCCTCTGCCTCCGGGTGGGGGGACGGGTCCTGACTGTTGTCTGTGCTTATGCACCGAACAGCAGTTCAGAGTACCCACCCTTTCTGGAGTCCTTGGAGGGAGTGCTGGAGGGTGCTCCTTCTGGGGACTCCATTGTTCTGCTGGGGGACTTCAATGCTCACGTGGGCAATGACAGTGAGACCTGGAGGGGAGTGATTGGGAGGCATGGTCCCCCCCCTCTGAACCCAAATGGTGTTTTGTTATTGGACTTCTGTGCTCGTCATGGATTGTCCATAACGAACACCATGTTCCAACATAAGAGTGTCCATATGTACACCTGGCATCAGGATTCCCTGGGCCGCAGTTCGATGATGGATTTTGTAGTCGTATCGTCGGACCTGCGGCCACATGCCTTGGACACTCGGGTGAAGAGGGGGGCGGAGCTTCAACTGATCACCACCTGGTGGTGAGTTGGCTCAGATGGTGGGGGAGGAAGCCGGTCAGATCTGGCAGGCCCAAATGTGTTGTGAGGGTCTGCTGGGAACGTCTGGCTGAGTCCCCCGTCAGAGTGAGCTTCAACTCCCACCTTCAGCAGAGCTTCAAACATGTCCCGAGTGAGGCGGGGGACATTGAGTCTGAATGGGCTGTGTTCCGTGCCTCTATTGCTGAGGCGGCCGGCCGGAGCTGTGGCTGTAAGGTCGTTGGTGCCTGTCGTGGCGGTAATCCCAGGACTCATTGGTGGACACCAGCAGTGAGGGATGCCGTCAAGCTGAAGAAGGAGTCCTATCGGGCCTTCTTGGCCTGTGGGACTCTGGAGGCAGCTGATGGGTACCGGCGGGCTAAGCGGCATGCGGCTTCAGCTGTCGCCAAAGCAAAAACTCGGGCATGGGAGGAGTTCGGCGAGGCCATGGAGAAAGACTTCCGGACGGCTTCGAGGAGATTCTGGTCCACCATCCGGCGGCTCAGGAGGGGGAAGCAGTGCTCCATCAATACTGTGTACAGTGGAGGTGGGGAGCTGCTGACCTCAACTCGGGACGTTGTGGGTCGGTGGAGGGAGTACTTTGAAGACCTCCTCAATCCTACCAACACGGGTCGCGGGGGCACCAGCCTAAGCAGGGAAGCCCAGACTTCCCTCTCCCCAGCCACATTTGCCAACTCTGCGGGGGGATCCCGAGGCGTTCCCAGGCCAGCCGAGAGATATAATCCCTCCAGCGTGTCCTGGGTCTTCCCCGGGGTCTCCTCCCAGAGGGACGTGTCTGGAACACCTCACCAGGGAGGTCCAGGAGGCATCCTGACCAGATGCCCGAGCCACCTCAACTGGTTCCTCTCGATGCGAAGGAGCAGCGGCTCTACTCTGAGCTCCTCCCGGATGACCGAGCTCCTCACCCTATCTCTAAGGGAGAGCCCGGCCACCCTGCGGAGGAAACTCATTTCAGCCGCCTGTATACGAGATCTCCTTCTTTCGGTCACGACCCACAGCTCATGACCATAGGTGAGGGTAGGAACGTAGATCGACTGGTAAATCGAGAGCTTCGCCTTATGGCTCAGCTCCTTCTTCACCACGACAGACCGGTGCAGAGTCCGCATTACTGCAGACGCCGCACCGATCCGTCTGTCGATCTCACGCTCCATCCTTCCCTCACTCGTGAACAAGACCCCGAGATATTTAAACTCCTCCACTTGAGGCAGGACCTGACTCCCGACCCGGAGAGGGCAATCCACCCTATGCCCTATCCTTTGTGGCTCCGGACAAACATGTCCAGAGCCGCAAAAAATTAAAAGCCTAATATAAGCCTTATCATGAAGGCAACACATGCTTTATGTATCTATATTAGCTATATCAGCCTACTATCAAAATGACTAAGTTGGCTACAAATACACAATGAGCCTTAATGATAAAATGTTTATTTTCCCTGCAACGCATCCTGTAGAGAATGACGCACCACGTGACGACTCTGTTGTACTCATGTTTAACTTCATTAATATATTAATGAGTTATGTTTCATTGCTTTGATTAAATAAAAAAAATGCAATAAAGAAATCCGACTTTATATGTCATTTTTATTTTGAGGATTCGAAAAAAAAAACCAACAAAATGGAACGTGCATAACGCGCCCCTTATCTGGGCAACAAAGGGAGTGCAATAAAACGCTGCCTGCATGTATAAAATATAAACCAATAAATCAAATTAATACAGTTTGATTACTGTGCAAACGCCAAGCAAGTCAGTGCGAGGGTGAAACGCAGCAGCATCCTCTTCTCTTTAGACACGCAACCAACGCAGCTATCCTCCGACCTGAGCACCATTACCACGTGTCATTCCACATATATACTGACAATAATCAGAAATCATTTCATAAAAACATCCACTTTGTTACTCAGTCTGTGTCTATGAAGGATGATGTTCTTACCCGTTTAATGTGACTTCTGTTGTCGGACATCACTGGTCAGCTTCTCAACATGTAAGATGTAACTTGTGCTGAATTAATGTCCTTGATTTGCTGATCGGTGATGTTGCCGCCATTTTAATGGTCCTTTCCTTCACTGTCTTAGCGGAGAGGTGCATGTCTTTGATTTTCTGTATGATCTCGGTTTTGTTTTTGAAGTCTGGAAATACGTGTCCTGATATGCTGATGACTGACTCCTTCATGTAGTCACCATCTGTGAATGGTTTTCAAAATATCTCCTGGGTTGCAACAAAACTTGCAGCAGTAGTGAAGTTTGGAGATGCAATCCACTTAAATCTATTTTTGCGTTTCTCTAATTTCTCCAGCAGTAATGCAATCGCACTTTTTGTGTCACTCCCAACTGGGTACTGGCTGCAAATGTAGCATGCTTTCCCTGGAAATGTCTTTCCACATGACTCTTTTTGTTATTTGACAACTTCTCGCTACAGAGCAAACATTCAGGCAATCCTTCCGCATTGGCAATGACTGCAAATGATTCGGTCCAAGAAACGTTGAATCCTCTGTTCTCCTCGGTTATTTTTCTCTTTTTCCCTTTGGGATCCATGTCCCATCACACAGCCCCGGTTTGTTAACAACGCCACCTGCCTGGCATCCCGCCCTGCTGATAGGCTACATGTGTCGCAGGCTGTGACGCAAATCTTCCTTGACAGAAATGTTGAAATTTAATATTTATTCTACACATTTTTACAGCATTGGAAAACGTTAAGAATGTTTGTGTCATGTTTGTCCTCCTACAGAACCAGATCAAAACAAAAATATAGATCTTTTTCCATTTTTTTAAAAAACATTTTGAAAAAAGCTTCAGGGAGCCACTAGGGCGGCGCTAAAGAGCCGCATGTGGCTCCAGAGCCGCGGGTTGCCGACCCCTGGCTGAGAAGTAAACAAAGTTGTTTACATTGAACAATGATTACACAGGCAATTAAATTAAATAAATGGTTTTCTGCAACTATTTTCTTCAATGATTAATGCAGTTTAACTACTGACTTCCAAATTGTAGTTGTTTCTCCAAACTATTTAAAACCTTTTTAACTTCGTGACAGCAGTTCAACCTTTCACAGCTTTTTGCAATACTGCTGATTACACATAGGTGGCAAAGGCGCTCCCATCCTGGTGGCCTAAAATATTAATGCTCCTGCCCAGGGCGCAGAGAAGCTATGGTGGCATAGTGGTAAAATGAATTTCCTTATATCCGAAAGGTTGGAGGTTCAAACCCAGGTACTAGTCCTACCTACCTATGTAGATCTTATCACATGCTTGTTTCTTCTTCTTATGCTGACAAAAACAAACTAATAAATCTTGTGTGCTACTTCACTCATTTAAATCTTCAGCTCTTTGCCGATTCCACACTGCAGGAAGTTAAAAAAAAACATTCCCATTTAAACAATGAAAGATTTTGATGCTTCTGCAGGCGTAGTGGTTAAAGGAACAGGCTCATGTTCAGATGTTGCTTGGATCAAATTCTGAGGTACCACAATAATTTGTACTCAATGGTTGTGCTGCATCTCCAAATAGTTCTGCAATTGCATATCAATCATGCAGCATAAGTAGGGCATTCACATCCACTTCAACCATTCAAGTATCAAACTCTTCAGCCCATTCATGAGTTATGTGCAATGACTTTTGGTCGTTGTAACATTTAAACATTTAAAGTTATTCAAGTTTTTGTCAATATTTTCAAATCTGTTCCTGTAATTGGACGAAACGGCATTCAGCTCATAGATTGGTCCATTTTCTGCACTGGTACACAGGTATGTATCGGTATACAAGGCAACGGTTAAAATCCCATATTGAACACTGGCCACCAAGATGGTATGTCAGTTGTGGCAGTGTAGTGTACTGGTCCATCAAAAAGCTTCTGCTTCAGCTGCAAACTGTGCATTTGTAGTATAGGCAGTCTGCACACATAAGATAACATCTGTACAATGTCGGTCTTGAAAAGTTCAACATTTAATACAAAGTGTTTACAAGAAGTAAAACTGTGCAGAAATGACAGTTCAGTTTTAAACAGTTAAAATGCTTCAAATGAAACAAAGTTGTCTTTCCTGCAAAATGTTTGAAATGCTACTCCTCCCACACCTTTAGTCTCACATCAACCATTCAAGTGTCAAACTCTTCAGCCCATTCAGGACATATGTGCTGTGATTTTTCCAAGTTATTCTAGTTTTTGTCAATTTTTTAAATCTGTTCCTGTGATTGGACAAAACAGAAAATGCAGCTCAGTGATTGGTCCATTTTGTTCACCGGTACACAATTTTGCATTGGTGTACAAGGTACGGGTTCAAATCCAGCATAATGTGTTGTGCATGATGCCAGTTATTGCACACAGAGTGCTGCATACTGTTTTAATCAAAGATGAACCAGTCGGATTGGAGTTGGACATACCTGGTTTAGAGCTTTGATTAAAATATTGAAGATTAAAAGTGCTTTTAAATAAGGGCATTGAAAATATTTCAAAAGATAAATACCTGCTTACCAACAAACAAAGGAGTGTAAATGAGGCTGAATCAGCTCCGTGTGAAACTGATGAAAAGCCAGTTCAGAGCTAAAAAAGGGAGCCGAATCAAAAGTGCTGAATGTTTGAAAAAAGCCAAACCATCACTGACTAATACTTGTGTGTATTTTCAGAATTGATCAGTCCGTGTAGATGGGATTTGTATCTGTACTTGTTACACCAGAAATGGAAATTAAAGTTAGAAAACTTCCCTTTTCTGACCTCCAAAAACAGTATAATAGACACACCTTTCCTGCTTCAGTGGGCTGAATTCACCAACTTCTACCTGACAGAGACGGATGACAGGTGAGGTGTAGAGGAAAACAACCTGTTATGGAACTCTCTTTGTCCCTCATCATCTCTTCACAGTCAGCAGTGATGGCTCTACAGTTGTTTCTAGCCGTATTTTGTTGGTTTATTCGACCTAAACCTGACGCACACTGATCCGTCAGACTGCTGATTGCAAGCAGAAGTTGAAGGAAAATTCCAGAAAAGAAAGACAAAAACCGAGAGGGATAGACATCATTGTAATGACTGCATGCAACTCGATACTCTTGCATACTGAATATCCCCCCAGAGGGTTTTTTCCATTACCTCTGAACGGGGGAGTCGTTCAGCTGATCCAGCCCAGCTTTTCCTCTCCTTTTTTTTTTTTTTTTACTCCCTCCCTTTCTCTTTGCTTTTCTTTCCACGTTTTGCAAATGTAACCTTTTGCAAGGCCCAACCCCCTACCCCACTGCTCCCCATCCCCAGGAAGTTGGCAAGCCACTTTGCTGCCAAGAAATATGAAAAACTGGCAGGCAGCCCGTTTCATCTGCAAACACAGAGCGAAAGAGGGGAGGGTGGATGGAAGCAGCAGGAGACGGAGGGGAGGGAGGGAGTGGAGGTGACACATCGGCAAAGGAAATGCTGCTGCTGTGCTTGCCACCAGGAAAGAAAAAAGATATTCCAAAGCAGAGCAGAGAGAAAGCAGGCTGCAGAGAGATAAGGATGATTTTACTTGCATGAAAAGAAGCCACATTACTGACTGAAGATAAATCATATGTGGACATTTTCTTTCAGGGTGAGCTGGGTTACTCCAACCAGCTATCACGCTCATTTTTCCTAACTTATTGTTAGGAAGACTCCATTTATTTTCATCAACAGAAGGATTACTGTGGAGCTACACATCAACATGCAGGAAATGTTTCTGTGGAGCTCATGAAATGAAATGAAATTAAATGGAAAATATTTCATTTATCCCCAAAGGAAAGTTTTGTAGTATATAATAATAATAACTAGAGGAGGTCTTGTTCCGGAGGCTGATGGCTGCTGGCAGGAATGATCTTCTGTATCTTTCAGTCTTACATCGGACCTGAAGAAGCCTCTCACTGAACACACTTTGTTGTTTCATCACTGTGTTGTGGAGAGGGTGTGAAGAATCCTCCATCATCTTCATCAGCTTGTGCAGCATTCTTCTTTGGACAATCAGCTCCAGCGGCTCCAGAGTTACTCCAAGCACAGAAGCAGCTTTCTGGATCAGTTTGTTGATCCTCTTCAAGTCTCTGGTTCTGATGCTACTACCCCAGCAGATGCTGCAAAGCTGACTGCACTCTCCACAACAGACTTCTAGAAGATATGCAACATCTTGGTGCAGACGTTAAACCATCTCAGCTTCCTTAAGAAGTACAGTCTGCTCTGACCTTTCTTGTAGATGTAGTCAGTGTTGCATTTCCAGTCCAGTTTGTTGTCCAGCTGAACTCCAAGATACTTGTATTCCTCCACCACCTCCACCTCCTCTCCCAGGATGGAAACAGTGCTTTGTTTATTCTTCTTCCTCCTGAAGTCAACAATCATCTCTTTTGTTTTGCTGCTATTTAATATGAGATGATTGTCACCGCACCATTTAACAAACTGACTGACCAGTTCTCTGTACTCTGCTTCTTGTCCATCCCTGATACACCCCACAACTGCAGAGTCATCAGAGTATTTCTGCAGATGACAGGACTCAGAGTTGTACTGGAAGTCTGAGGTGTACAGAGTGAAGAGGAATGGCCAGAGTACAGTTCCTTGTGGTGCACCAGTGCTGCTGACCTCCATCTCAGACACACAACCTTTCAGTCTCACAAACTGGGGTCTGTTTGTGAGGTAGTCATAGATCCAGGTGGTTGTGGAGGTATCCACCTGGAATTTATGGAGCTTCTCACATAACAAAGCAGGCTGAATGGTTTTAAAAGCACTGAGAAATGAAAGAACATGACCCTCAGAGTGCTGCCTGAATGGTCCAGATGAGAGTGTGCTCTCTGGAGCAGGTATATGATGGCATCTTCAACCCCAAGTCCATTACGATATGCAAACTGGAATGGGTCCTGAAAGGTGTTTACTTGCTTGTTGAGGTGAGCCAGTAAGAGTCTCTCCAGGACTTTCATGATGTGAAATATATATCTATATATATATATATATATATATATATATATATATATATATATATATATATATATATATATATATATATATATATATATATATACATGGTGACATCCCCTTGCCAAGCCCCATTCAGTAGGGGCCGGCTTCTTTTCCTGCTCCTTCACACCACGCGTCATTCAGTGGTGCTGCAGAAATAGCCAGAAAAACCAAGGAAAGATTTTACCTGCTTGACTGTCTGGGGTATTGGCCAGTCCCTCACAGCTGCAGTTTTTGCTGGATCTGTGGCTACTCCTGCCTCACTGATGACATGACCCAGGTAGATTACCTGTTGTTGGAACAGCTGACACTTCTTTGGCTGCAACTTCAATGCTGGTAGAGCCGTTCAAACACTTCTTCCAAGTGACACATGTGACCGCTCAAGATAGAGAAAAAGCACCACATCATCCAGGTAGATCAGCAAGAAGTCATTTACCAGATTACCAGTTTACAGGAGGAATAAACACGTTTACAGCAGGAATAAACATGTTTACAGCAGGAATAAACATGTTTACAGGAGAAATAAACATGTTTACAGCAGGAATAAACACGTTTACAGCAGGAATAAACATGTTTACAGGAGGAATAAACATGTTTACAGGAGGAATAAACACGTTTACAGCAGAAATAAACATGTTTATAGCGGAAATAAACATGTTTACAGGAGAAATAAACACATTTACAGCAGAAATAAACATGTTTACAGCAGGAATAAACATGTTTACAGGAGAAATAAACATGTTTACAGCAGGAATAAACACGTTTACAGCAGGAATAAACATGTTTACAGGAGGAATAAACATGTTTACAGGAGGAATAAACACGTTTACAGCAGAAATAAACATGTTTATAGCGGAAATAAACATGTTTACAGGAGAAATAAACACATTTACAGCAGAAATAAACATGTTTACAGCAGGAATAAACATGTTTACAGGAGAAATAAACATGTTTACAGCAGGAATAAACACGTTTACAGCAGGAATAAACATGTTTACAGCAGGAATAAACATGTTTACAGCAGGAATAAACATGTTTACAGGAGAAATAAACATGTTTACAGCAGGAATAAACATGTTTACAGCAGGAATAAACATGTTTACAGGAGAAATAAACACATTTACAGCAGGAATAAACATGTTTACAGCAGAAATAAACATGTTTACAGCCTGGTACAAAAAACACTGTAAGTTTAATAGGTCAGGTTTACCTTCATGACAACTGTGGAGGGAGTTTTTTTTATATAACTTCTCAGTTTAAAAGTTATTTCATCTCAACATTTAGCATAATTAGGGGCGTGTCTTTTTGATTGACAGGCATCCAATATCTGGCTATAAGAAGAAGGAACGTAGAACAACCACGGTTTTTAGCCAGTTAACAGCGAGACTTAGCTTTAGCCCGCCTACTTCCGTCACCTTGTTAGCTTTTATTTGCTCAGGATTAGCTCAATTAGCTCATAGCTACGGACAGGTTGGAGTTTGATAGATGTCAGTCATCCACCCCCACACTCACAAACCGCCTCTCAGCTCCACCTCTTTTCCCATCTTGGTATTTTCCAGGAGAGCTGGCACATGTAATGCTGCCAAGATGGCGACGGTGGGAACAGGCCAATGAGCTTCTCTTCAGCTTTTCAGAAACCTACGGGTGACGTCCTGTCCTTGGGACTACTGCCTTTCTTTTATAAACAGTCTATGACATGTACTTATTGTTAAATATATAAAGATACATCTATGTTAAGGCTGGAGAGTATGAGCAGTTCACCTCGATAATGATAAATGGACAATAACAACTACTACTAACCTGAAGCACGAGGCACATCTGAGTGGGAATCAGACTGGGATGGAGGGAAACACAATGTTTGTATCCAACCTTAAAGTCAGATTTGGGCAAACGGATCTCAGCGTTAGCAGGTGAGTGACTGAAGCAGGCAGCTGGAAAGAAACTGATGGTGAATGGGGATATCTTTATTCCTGTGGTTTGTTAAAACAGTTAAAGAACGTGTCCTGAAGAATGAGAACTTGGAGAACTTCCTCCAAGTGGCCTCTGAGCTTTCAGCATAAGCTGGATGACGACGCCGTCTGGGACCAGATCCAGAGAAGGCTGATTGAACAGGTCACTCCTGAACAACTGTCCTTTTCAGATATTAAAATCTAAGATCTAAATGCTAGTTATGTTCTAGTCAACAGAGGAAGACTGTGGAGCTGATGGGGAGACTATTCAGCCTGACAAAGGGCCTGAGATCGAAGCGGAGGAGGGGAATGTAAGGTGATGATAGCTGATATAGAGGTTATCAGTCTTAATAATGATCGTTTCTTCTTTTGTAGTGATAATACTGATAGACCTTTGTGTCTTTTTAGCAACTGCCTCCCTGCAAACTGCCAAGGAAGACTCCATTGGAGATGTTCGCTGATGAAGAGGCACAGAACATAATGTCACAGCAGAGCTCCATGTCGATCAAGAAACAGGCTTTAGCTTTACCAGGAAGTTCCACTGGCCATCATGTCAAAGGACCCGGCTGCATGGTGGTGGAAGCAAGACTCATCCTTCTGTCAGATCTTGCTTTCCAGTATGTATGCGCTCAAGTTTCTTCTGATTTTACCCTGTAGCTGCTGCTAATCTGTACTAGGTTGTAAAAGTTGTTCCTTTTTGTTAATTTAACTTTGTGTACCAGGTTAGCCCATCAGTGAAGTACTGTAACATGTTTAAGTACCTGCAGTATAAGGATATGTGTAAATGGGTTTTTGTAAGATTTTCAACATAAATAAATAAATAAAAATAAACAATAAAAAAATTTAAATAAACAATTATAAAATACACAATCAACTGGTACAATGACTGGTACAGTGGTAGCTTCAAGCTGACCACAGAGCCCTGCCCTGACCCCTCCCTCTGTATTGGCTCCTCCCCCTGTATTGACCCCTCCCCCTGCCCTGACCACTCCCTCTGTATTGGCTCCTCTCCCTGTATTGACCCCTCCCCCTGCCCTGACCCCTCCCTCTGTATTGGCTCCTCCCCCTCTGGTTCTGCTCCTTGCGTGATCCGAGGTTTTTTATTCGCAGCTTTTTCCACCAACGATTTTCTCTTTCTCGGCTGTTTAGCAGGAGGAGGCAAATAAACCGAGGCGGGTCGGGAAATCCTTCCTGCATTTTCTCAGCCATGTTTGCCTTTAGAGTTTCTTCTTCACTACTTTGTATTTTCATCCTAACACGCTGTTTATATGCAGGGTGTGGCTATCAGGTATGTGCTGCTGGAGGGGGAGGAGGGGAGCCGGCAGAAGAAGCTACAGAATATAAGAAATGAACAACTCCATTTGGGTCGGAACATTTGGATTGTGTGTGTAATAACATAGTACTGAGTGTACATGGTCATTTCCTTGTCCCATTTGTGAAGATTTGGGGGTCCCACCAGTACTTCTATGGACTAATCACCCCTCACTACGTATGGACTTAAGGACAGGGGTGTAGTATTGCCATGAGAGGATCTCATAGAGAAATGACAAATGGAAGCTGAAATGGGAAAAACAACTCAATTTAGTCATTTTTGTCATGTTTAGTATGAGTTCAATCTCAACCCAGTTCTTCCCAGTTTACTTATCTTAAAGCCACTATGTTGTCAATCTGTTGTTTATGATGTTCACAGAAAAGTTATGGAAATGATGGACTTCATTTCATTCTTTGTGTTGGAAATAATGGGTCATAATAACACCTTATTCAGATAGATAGACAGATAAATACTTTATTCATCCCAGGGGGAAGTTCAGGATGTCAGATATTCATGTGTTCTGGACATTTTGTTTTATGTCATGTGAGGATTTTGTTCATATTTGTTATGGTGCATGTTGGACTGGTGCGCACAGTGTGTGTGCGACGCATGTCTGTGTAGTGAGTTGTAATGTATGTGGTCACGTCGCATGTCCTGGCTGCCTCACAACAATCCAGACAGATAGAAAAGATACGGCACGGGGTGAACAAAGCTGCCAAAGTCTGTCCATTTAAAGGTGGAGTATGTAAGATTTTCAGTATTTTCAAAATAAATTACCTAAAAAAATAACTACAATCATAATTAGATAGTTTTTTTAAACATGTAGGTTCCAGTCTGTCCATATTTGATGTGTTACTAAATTACAAGTTTAATTAATTAATTAACAAAGACCCTTCTTAAATGTTTGCCTACCAGTAAAAAAATTTAAAAAGTGCTTTTTGTCATTTGTCTTTCATTAAACTTGTAATTTAATAACGCATCAAATATGAACAGACTGGAACCTACATGTTCAAAAAACGTTCTAATTATGGTTGTAGTTATTTTATTAGTTAATTTATTTTGAAAATATTGAAACTCTTACATACTCCACCTTTAAAGAATATTTCATTCCACTGAGAATAAAATTTGTTTTTGTTGCATTCCATCTTGATGACGGTTTTTACTTGTATTTATGTTTTCTTAGTGAAACGCTCTCAACTAGAATTAAAACTGTTCAAACCTCCATGTTTCCCTTCAAAATAAGTGTTTTCGTTAGTTACAGGTGTGATTTGCAGTTCTGTCAGAGGTTATGAGCCTCAAATTCTGGCCGTGACTTCATGGTTTCTCATTCAGATCCATCACCAGACAGCGCCATACGTGATGCTTGTTATCCCCACCAGCAGACAGAAAATTATACAATACTGAGCATTTTGGCCTGTCAACATGAAATAAAAATAGATATGTTAGTTTTTTTCTTATTTTGTGAGGATGGTTTGTATGTCAGCATCTTTCACAGCGTCAATCCTTTACAATCGCTGGAGTTCATTCGCTTTCTAGAAATATCTGCAGTTAAAGTCTGAGATGAGAAAGAACTCCTTCTCAACCTGCTGCTAAGGACATTTCATGGAAAGGATAAGGCGTCTGCGTCTCCTTTCTTCTCTAAGCTGCTGTTTCAGAAGCGGTTTGTCAGGTTCATGCATCGTTCTGGACCGCACGGCTTTCTTCTGCTGAGCAGAAATTCGCTTAAATTCGGACAAACCTGATCTTTCATGCTGAATCTACACCATGTGTCTTTCTGCAAACTCTTCCTGTGGCTTTGACGTCTCCAAGTGAGGCTCTTCCTGTCTGTTGCCTGGCAACAGAGGGGAAAAATAGATGGGGTGATGAGTGAAGGTGAGCCTGAGGGAGATGGGAGGAGAGAAAAGAGAAGCGATGGGAGGAGGGGGAGAAGCGGAGGGTATTCTTTTCTTCTTGGCAAGCTTTAGTGAATTTCTCTTTCTGGAATATTCCTTTTAGTAAATAGAAAAACAACAACAACAAAAAAACTCAAACAGCTACAAGCAGCTTCATGAAACATTTGAGTTTAATCTGAAATAAGACTCAGATCAGAACTTCCTGCTTGAGCTTATGATTAGAAATGCCAAATATATCTGCGTTAACACAGTGATGTGTTCGTCTTTCTGGAACATCTGCATCGTTCCAATACATAAAACTTGATCAATGCTGCAGACGTTTATTTTCAGATGTTTATGTGTGTGTCTTCGGTGTGGTCCTGCAGCAGAGGAGATCACCTCCTGCTGGAAGCTGCATGTTGTTCTCTAGGACAGTGGGAGGAGCTTCTGCTGCTCCTGGTAGCGGATTAGAGGAAACCACACCTTCCTTCATCACCAAAACTCTGGAATATCACCAGGAAAATGCCTGTTGATAGTCGCTTTCTTTTTAAATAGACTCAACAATATGGCTGAATATCGTGCCAAAGTGGCTGGTTTGTACGGGAAGTCTGCCGTGCACTTAAATTAATCATAATTAAAGTGTTAAAGCCCCCCCCCCCCCCCCCCCCCACCCAAGTTATATACTTTTGTATTTTAGGGTTATTTTATTTAAATATCTCTGGCTCTGGAAAACATTAATATTCATAATGAATGCTTCATAAAAGATCATCATATATCATATGTCATACATGTCATCATATCATATGTCATATATTTCATATGTCATCATCATATCATATATGTCATCATTCATTCATTCATTTTCCGAACCGCTTATTCCAATTCAGGGTGGTGGGGAAGCTGGAGCCTATCCCAGCCGGCTTTGGGCGACAGGCAGGGTACACCCTGGACAGCTTGCCAGTCCATCGCAGGAACACACAGAGAGATGAACAACCACTCACGCTCACACTCACTCCTAGGGGCAAATTTAGAGTGACCAATTAACCTATCATGCACGTCTTTGGATGGTGGGAGGAAGCCGGAGTACCCGGAGAGAACCCACGCATACACGGGGAGAACATGCAAACTCCACACAGAAAGGCCACTGACCAAACCAGCCAAGGATCGATCCAGCGACCTTCTTGCTGTGAGGCCACAGTGCTAACCACTGCGCCACCGTGCAGCCCATATGTCATCATATCATATGTCATATATTTCATATGTCATCATCATATCATATATCAAATATGTCATATACATCATTGTCATGGGGTTCTGCAGTGTTTCCAGTGAATAATGGCAACGTCAAGGTTTCGATGAGGGGATTTATTTTTGTCCAATATACAATACAATAGTGTACAATATACAATGTGTCCCCCCAAGTATTTACAATATTTACAATATCTACAAGATCTCACCAGTCGTTTACTTATTGCCAGTTCTGCAATTTACCATCCCAACTCTCCTCTCCCTCTAGCTTCATATGTGTGAAGAACAAATGGAATTTAAGAAAAAATGTGTTTTCTATGCTAATTGGTCATCTCCCTCCTCTTCCATGTTGACGTTGTACGGCAACTGGACAAATAGTCAGCCACCACGTTTGTCTTTCCGGACCGGCGTCGAACGTGAAAACGGAAAGGTTGTAGGGAGATGTACCAGCGTGTAAGTCTATGATTATGGTCTTTCATCAAATTAATCCAGCTAAGGGCACGGTGATCTGTCTCCAAGTCAAACTCCCGACCCAGCAGGTAGAACCGCAGGGTCTCCAGGGCCCATTTAATCACCAGCCCATCCTTCTCGATAACTGAGTATCTAGTCTCTCTAGGCAGCAACTGCCGACTGAGGTACATGATGGGTTGTTCGGCATCTTCCTTGCCCTGAGCCAGCACTGCCCCAAGACCGACCGCTGAAGCATCCATCTGCACCAGAAATCGTTGGTTTAAGTCTGGGCTGCGTAGGACTGGCGAGGAGCATAGTGCGTCTTTGAGTGACATGAAGGCCCTGTCACAGTCCTTCGTCCAGGTCACTGGGTTTTTCTGTCCTTTTGTTGTAAGCGGGGTGAGCGGGGCAGCCATTGTGGCAAACTGTGGCACAAAGCGGTGATACTAACTGGCCAAACCCAGTTTCTTGGTCTGTGGTCGAGGACAATTCCAGATGGCTTTGACTTTGTCCACCTGTGGCTGCACTTCACCTTGTCCCAGCCAGTATCCGAGGTACCATCCCTCTTGCTTCGCTCATTTGCATTTTGTCATGTTCAACGTGAGTCCAGCCTTCTGAATGGTGCCTAGGACTCTCTTGAGATGTTGAAGGTGATCTTTCCAAGTGTCACTGAAAATGACAACATCGTCAAGATAAGCAGCACTTAATCTTCACACCCCTGAAGAATTTGATCCATCAGCCGCTGGAATGTAGCCGGGGCGCCATGAAAACTAAAGGGCATCACCACAAACTGGAACAGTCCGGCAGGCATGCAGAAGGCTGTGTAAGGGTGACAGGACGGTTCCAGAGGTACCTGCCAATATCCTTTACATAGGTCCAGGGTCATGATGTATGTAGCAGACCCAATTTTCTCCAGTAATTTGTCGATCCTGGGCATCGGCTATGCATCAAACTCCGAGATGGTGTTCAGCTTCCTGAAATCAATACAGGGCCGCAGGAAGCCATCTTTCTTAGTGAGTAACACCGTGGGACTGCACCATTCAGACTCGGATGGTTCGATGACCCCCATCTCCAACATGGTGGTTATTTCCTCCCTCAGTTTCCCAACCAAAAGTTGGGGAACCCAATAAGGACGCTGGCGAATGGGGTTGGAGTTCTTCAGACAGATCTTGTGCTGAATGACAGAAGTCCAACCGGGATTCGGTCCAAACAATGTCGACACCTCCCGGAAAACCTGCTGCAGTTGAGTGACTTGGTGGGAGGTAAGATGAGACAGTTCTGGCTTGGTAGGCTGGGTAAGACTGCCCCAATGGGGAGTTTCGCCATCTGAGTTCTCCTCTTCCACCACCACACCCAAAGTTACTGCATGATGCACAGGCTCTTTCCACTCTTTCAGCAGGTTAACATGATAAATTTGTTTCTGCTTTTTCTTGTCAGGATGGCAGCCTTCGTAGGTCACCGGGCCCATCTTTCGGGCGATGATGTAGGGGCCCTGCCAACAAACAGCAGCTTGCTGTTAACGGAGGGCAGGAGTACCTTCTGTCCTGGTTGGAGATCACGATGCCGGGCCTGCTGGTCGTACCAGGTCTTTTGGGCACATTGTGCTGCCTGCAGATTTCGCTCTGCTTCCTAATGGTACATTGCCAGATGCTCCCGCATCTCCAGAATTGAAGCATTCCTTTTTCGGTAGGTCAGCTGGCAGGCCCTTCCCTGTATGTTTCTGGTGAGATGTCAAATTTTGCCAATAAAGCCTTTTTCAGTTCTGTATATAACTGTGCCGTGTCTTCATCCATTGCAGTGTAAGCCTCCAGAGCTTTTCCAGACAAGAGTGGCACCAGTCTGCACACCCATTCAGTCTCTGGCCATCTCCATGTTTTCACCATCCTTTCAAACCATACGAGGTAATTTTCAATGTCTTCATCCTCCTGATATGGGTTTTTTTTTTTTGGCTGAGGACGATATAGTGAGTCCCACCCTGGCCATGCTGCTGCCTCAGTTGACTCACTGATCTCACTGGGTGGGGTAGATGTCACTGTACGCCGCCGCAGTGTCGGGGTTGGAAGCACCAGCCGTTGGCTACTGGCAGTTTCGGTGCTTGGAGTCACAGCGACTGAGGCAGGAACAGTCTCTGGCTGTTGGGGCGTTTAATGGAGCGTCACCCAGATGTCGCGCAGTTCACTTAGCAAGCCTTCCGTCCTTCGCTGTTGGGCCTCCAAGAAGGTCCTCATCACTGTGGTGAGGTCCGTTGCTACCCCCGATGTCCCAGGAACTGGCTGCTCGATGGCGGCCTCAACCCGGCCAACCCTTGCCTGGGATCGCAGGTCTGTTCTCCTGGAAGGACGAACCATCCTCCTCCCTCGCCTTGCCATCCCACTTCTGATACCACTTGTCACGGGGTTCTGCTGTGTTTCCAGTGAATAATGGCAACGTCAAGGTTTCGATGAGGTGATTTATTTTCGTCCTCCTCAGTGTACAATATACAACGTGTCCTCGCCAAGTGTTTACAATATTTACAATATTTACAGTATTTACAAGCTCTCACCAGTCGTTTTTATTTATTATTGCCAGCTCTGCAATTTACCGTCCCAACTCTCCTCTCCCTCTAGCTCAAAATGAGCATCTTATAAACATCAAGCTCCGCCTTTCACAGGAAGCCTACCAATTAGCATAGAAAATACATTTTTTGTTAAATTCCATTTGTTCTTCTTCACACATGTACATACAGTAACATTCCCTTACAAACATACATTTGCACAACCCCAACATTGTAATGATCTCCACTGTGACCAAAGAATAAACAGAATAACACTCCGCTATGCTGTGTTTCAATGCGTCACCCAACAATGATGTCACCGCTGCATTGCGACATCGATTCTTGTCTTAAGCGCCGCGCTTAAGATGCCTCGGTTTTCCCCAAACTACCGTCAAGCATGGGGATCCCTTCTTATTGTCGTTAGTACCACCGATACATGTGCACCCCTAATGTCTGCTACACTAAGTGAATGGAGAAAAATTCAGCTGCTGAACTACCATGGGTGTGTTGCTGGTAGCGTGCTGGTGCAAAAACAACCCTCAGGTAAGCAAATTGGTGTGTGTGTGCGGGTGTGCCATGGGTCGGCAGTAAATGTGACAAGGCTGCTTTGTCACAATCATCATACCATATGTCATATATGTCATATACATCATCACATCATATATCATATATGTCATATACATCATCATATCATATGTCATATATGTCCCATTCATCATCATATCATATATGTCATATACATCATCATATCATATGTCATATATGTCCCATTCATCATCATATCATATATGTCATATACATCATCATATCATATGTCATATATGTCATATGCATCATCATATCATATATCAAATATGTACTATTCATCATCATATCATATATGTCATATACATCATCATATCATATATGTCATATATGTCATATACATCATCATATCATATGTCATATATGTCATATACATCATCATATCATATGTCATATATGTCATATGCATCTTCATATCATATATCAAATATGTCATATACATCATCATATCATATATCAAATATGTCCTATTCATCATCATATCATATATGTCATATACATCATCCTATCATATGTCATATATGTCATATGCCATCATATCATATGTCATATATGTCATCATATCATATGTCATATATCAAATATGTCATATACATCATATCATATGTCATATATGTCATATGTCATCATATCATATATCAAATATGTCAAATACATCATCATATCATGTTTTATATGTCATATATCATCATATCATATATCATATATGTCATCATATCATATGTCATATATGTCATCATATCATGACATATATGTCATGTCATCATATCATATATCATATGTCATATATGTCATCATATCATGACATATATGTCATGTCATCATATCATATATCATATGTCATATATGTCATCATATCATGACATATATGTCATGTCATCATATCATTTATCATATGTCATATATCATCATATTATATATCGTATGTCATCATATCATATGTCATATAATCATATTATATATCATATGTCATCATATCATATAATATATATGTCATATACATCATCATATCATATGTCATATACATCATCATATCAAATGTCACCTATGTCATATATATCATCATATCATATATCATATATGTCATATACATCATCATAACATATGTCATATACATCATCATATCATATGTCATATATGTCATATGTCATCATATCATATATCATATATGTCATCATATCAAATGTCATATATGTCATATGTCATCATATATGTCATATATGTCATCATATCATGACATATATGTCATGTCATCATATCATTTATCATATGTCATATATCATCATATTATATATCGTATGTCATCATATCATATGTCATATAATCATATTATATATCATATGTCATCATATCATATAATATATATGTCATATACATCATCATATCATATGTCATATACATCATCATATCAAATGTCACCTATGTCATATATATCATCATATCATATATCATATATGTCATATACATCATCATGTCATATGTCACCTATGTCATATATCATTGTATCCACCAACACAGGGGTTTTAAAACTTAGCTGGAAAAAAGTCTAAATAATGAGAAAAGATGAGATGCGGCTCTGATTTCATTTTTTAAAACTGATTTAAACTTTTACCAAATGTACACACATCACAGATTTATTCTGGACCCGTTCTGGGATTAGCAGGGTTTTACAGTCTGACTGACTGGAAACCAGTGTAAAGATTGAAACTGGTGGTAATGTGTTCAGTGTGTCTCTTAATCCCAGTTAAAGCTGCAGCAACATCTGGATGTTTATTGGTCTTTATAGGAAGTCCTGTTAAAAGACCATTATGGTAATCCAGTCTACTGGTTTTACTGGGAAGTCTTGTTAAAAGACCATTCCAGTAATCCAGTTCACTGGTTTTAACTGGGAAGTCCTGTTAAAAGACCATCCCAGTAATCCAGTTTACTGGTGTTAACTGGGAAGTCATGGTAAAAAAACCATTCCAGTAATCCTTCACACTGGTTTTAACTGGGAAGTCATGGAAAAAAAAACATTCCAGTAATCCAGTTTACTGGTTTTAACTGGGAAGTCATGGTAAAAAACCATTCCAGTAATCCAGTTTACTGGTTTTAACTGGGAAGTCATGATGAAAACCATTCCAGTAATCCAGTTTACTGGTGTTAACTGGGAAGTCATGATAAAAACCATTCCAGTAATCCAGTTTACTGGTTTTAACTGGGAAGTCATGATAAAAACCATTCCAGTAATCCAGTTTACTGGTTTTAACTGGGAAGTCATGATAAAAACCATTCCAGTAATCCAGTTTACTGGTGTTAACTGGGAAGTCATGATAAAAACCATTCCAGTAATCCAGTTTACTGGTTTTAACTGGGAAGTCATGATAAAAACCATTCCAGTAATCCAGTTTACTGGTGTTAACTGGGAAGTCATGATAAAAACCATTCCAGTAATCCAGTTTACTGGTTTTAACTGGGAAGTCATGATAAAAACCATTCCAGTAATCCAGTTTACTGGTGTTAACTGGGAAGTCATGATAAAAACCATTCCAGTAATCCAGTTTACTGGTGTTAACTGGGAAGTCATGATAAAAACCATTCCAGTAATCCAGTTTACTGGTGTTAACTGGGAAGTCATGATAAAAACCATTCCAATAATCCAGTTTACTGGTGTTAACTGGGAAGTCATGATAAAAACCATTCCAGTAATCCAGTTTACTGGTTTTAACTGGGAAGTCATGATAAAAACCATTCCAGTAATCCAGTTTACTGGTTTTAACTGGGAAGTCATGATAAAAACCATTCCAATAATCCAGTTTACTGGTGGTAACTGGGAAGTCATGATAAAAACCATTCCAGTAATCCAGTTTACTGGTTTTAACTGGGAAGTCATGATAAAAACCATTCCAATAATCCAGTTTACTGGTGGTAACTGGGAAGTCATGATAAAAACCATTCCAGTAATCCAGTTTACTGGTTTTAACTGGGAAGTCATGATAAAAACCATTCCAGTAATCCAGTTTACTGGTTTTAACTGGGAAGTCATGATAAAAACCATTCCAGTAATCCAGTTTACTGGTTTTAACTGGGAAGTCATGATAAAAACCATTCCAGTAATCCAGTTTACTGGTTTTAACTGGGAAGTCATGATAAAAACCATTCCAGTAATCCAGTTTACTGGTGTTAACTGGGAAGTCATGATAAAAACCATTCCAGTAATCCAGTTTACTGGTTTTAACTGGGAAGTCATGATAAAAACCATTCCAGTAATCTAGTTTACTGGTGTTAACTGGGAAGTCATGATAAAAACCATTCCAGTAATCCAGTTTACTGGTGTTAACTGGGAAGTCATGATAAAAACCATTCCAGTAATCCAGTTTACTGGTGTTAACTGGGAAGTCATGATAAAAACCATTCCAATAATCCAGTTTACTGGTGTTAACTGGGAAGTCATGATAAAAACCATTCCAGTAATCCAGTTTACTGGTTTTAACTGGGAAGTCATGATAAAAACCATTCCAGTAATCCAGTTTACTGGTTTTAACTGGGAAGTCATGATAAAAGCCATTCCAATAATCCAGTTTACTGGTGGTAACTGGGAAGTCATGATAAAAACCATTCCAGTAATCCAGTTTACTGGTTTTAACTGGGAAGTCATGATAAAAACCATTCCAATAATCCAGTTTACTGGTGTTAACTGGGAAGTCATGATAAAAACCATTCCAGTAATCCAGTTTACTGGTTTTAACTGGGAAGTCATGATAAAAACCATTCCAGTAATCCAGTTTACTGGTTTTAACTGGGAAGTCATGATAAAAACCATTCCAGTAATCCAGTTTACTGGTTTTAACTGGGAAGTCATGATAAAAACCATTCCAGTAATCCAGTTTACTGGTGTTAACTGGGAATTCATGATAAAAACCATTCCAGTAATCCAGTTTACTGGTGTTAACTGGGAAGTCATGATAAAAACCATTCCAGTAATCCAGTTTACTGGTGTTAACTGGGAAGTCATGATAAAAACCATTCCAGTAATCCAGTTTACTGGTGTTAACTGGGAAGTCATGATAAAAACCATTCCAATAATCCAGTTTACTGGTGTTAACTGGGAAGTCATGATAAAAACCATTCCAGTAATCCAGCCTACTGGAAATGAATGAACATAACACTTTATAAGAAGCACACTCTGAGTTAAGCATTAATACTGAATTGATTATTTACAAAGCTTATCTCTGACTGCTCATTAGTATGTGGTTTATGAGCACTATTCTAGATCTTTCACTAATCATTGATGAGAACATTAGTCATTATTTAGTTGATCTTATAATCATCATTCATAAGTCATATTTCTGACATGAATACTCATTAGTAGAGGCTTTATGAACACCTTTCTGAATGTGATATTTTTCATTAATGAGCTCATTTAAAATAAGTTTCATGTTTGTCATTTCATAATGTTAGTCATGGATTCAGCATTTTAAGAGGTAGTTTTGCATCACATGGAAACCAGTTATGAGCTTTCTGTATTTATGCTTGTGCTCACAGCGTTAAGGCATCTCCTGATATGTTGTGCAAACATGTTAGTAGATATTCTATCAAAACTCAAAAACGATTCTTTTAATTGATGCCTATAAGTGGTTAATAATACATTAATTCATTATTGCAAGTAGTTACAAAGCACTTACCATTCATTGTTTAAGTATATGGTGTGAGCTCAACTAAAGTGTGCGCTATATTTACTTTACAAGTTACATATAAAGGTCGGCCAAAAATGCACAAATGTGTCAGTTCTCCGCAGGAAAGACAGCACATGAGAATATCAAACAAATTACATTAACATTTATTGGAACAGGCTGCACAGTGGCATAGTGGTCAGCACTGTGGCCTCACAGCAAAAACAGCTGGTTTGATCCTCGACTGTGGGGGTTGAGCAGTGGCCTTTCTGTGTGGAGTTTGCATGTTCTCCCCGTGTATGCATGGGTTCTCTCCGGGTTCTCCGGCTTCCTCCCACCATCCAAAGACATGCATGTTAGGTTAACTGGTTACTCTAAATTGTCCCTAGGTGTGAGTGGTTGTTTGTCTCTGTGGCCCTGCGATGAACTGGCGAGCTGTCCAGGGTGTACCCTGCCTTTCGCCCACAGACTTTTGGGATAGGCTCCAGGCTTCCTGCGACCCTTCATCGGACTCAGGATGATGAATGGATGAATATATTGGAACATCCCACAATGGAGAACATGGCTCTGTGCAAACTCAGAACAGATCAGAAATATCAAGTACTAAATATAAAACATAAAAGGCAAAATTATGGTCTTTGATTAGATAAATATAAGTTTTCCACATAACAAAAAGACTCAAGTCTAAAAAACAAAAAACAAAACAAAAACAGATACAATAAAGTCAACACAAATGAAAAAACCTCAAACAAAAAAAATCTAATTTTATGATTCTACTAAAAGCACATTTATCACATGGAATTAGTGAAAGCCGTGTCCAACAGAAAGACAAACTGTCACCACGGCAGCAGCGATTGTCATGACTCCTTATACTTTCTAGAAACGGTATGAATCAGTCTCATGTACAAATAAAATATCTCGTCTCGTCTCTCGTCTTCCTGCCGCTTATCCGGGTTCGGGACGCGGGGGCAGCAGCCTAAGCAGGGAAGCCCAGACTTCCCTCTCCCCAGCCACATTTGCCAACTCTGCGGGGGGATCCCGAGGCGTTCCCAGGCCAGCCAAGAGATATAATCCCTCCAGCGTGTCCTGGGTCTTCCCCGGGGTCTCCTCCCAGAGGGACGTGCCTGGAACACCTCACCAGGGAGGTCCAGGAGGCATCCTGACCAGATGCCCGAGCCACCTCAACTGGTTCCTCTCGATGCGGAGGAGCAGCGGCTCTACTCTGATCTCCTCCCGGATGACCGAGCTCCTCACCCTATCTCTAAGGGAGAGCCCGGCCACCCTGCGGAGGAAACTCATTTCAGCCACCTGTATACGAGATCTCCTTCTTTCGGTCACCAGCACACTCTTATGTTGGAACATGGTGTTCGTTATGGACAATCCATGACGAGCACAGAAGTCCAATAACAAAACACCATTTGGGTTCCGGGGGGGGGGGACCATGCCTCCCAGTCACTCCCCTCCAGGTCTCACTGTCATTGCCCACGTGAGCATTGAAGTCCCCCAGCAGAACAATGGAGTCCCCAGAAGGAGCACCCTCCAGCACTCCCTCCAAGGACTCCAAAAAGGGTGGGTACTCTGAACTGCTGTTCGGTGCATAAGCACAGACAACAGTCAGGACCCGTCCCCCCACCCGGAGGCGGAGGGAAACTACCCTTTCATCCACCGGGGTAAACCCCAACTTGCAGGCACCAAGCTGGGGGCTGATGAGAATGCCCACACCTGCTCGGCGCCTCTCACCATGAGCAACTCCAGAGTGGAAGAAGGTCCAGCCCCTCTCGAGGGTACTGGTTCCAGAGCCCAAGCCATGCGTCGAGGTGAGTCCAACTATATCTACTCTGAACTGCTCAACCTCGCGCACAAGCTCAGGCTCCTTCCCCACTAGAGAGGTGACGTTCCACGTCCCTAGAGCCAGCTTCTGCAGACAGGGATCGGACCGCCAGGGTCCCCGCCTCTTGCTGCCGCCCAGCTCACATTGCACCCGACCCCTACGGCTCCTCCCGCAGATGGTGAGTCCACGGGAGGTGGGGCCCATGTGACCCTTTCGGGCTGAGCCCGACCGGGCCCCATGGGTAAACGCCCGGCCACCGGACGCTCGCTATCGTGCCCCATCCCCAGACCTGGCTCCAGAGGGGGGTCCCGATAACCCGTGTCTGGGCAAGAGAACATTTATGCCCAGGTTTGTTGTCATCATAGGGTTCTGTGAGCCATACTTATTCTGGTCCCTCCCCTAGACACCTGTTTGCCATGGGTGACCCTACCAGGGGCATAAAGCCCCCGACAACATAGCTGCTAGGATCTTCGGGACACACAAACCCCTCCACCACGATGAGGTGATGGCTCAGGGAGGGGATAATAATAATAATAATAATAATAATAATAATAATAATAATAATAATAATAATAATAATAATAATAAAGTGATACAACAATCTACAAACACATCCATAGCCACTTACTTGGAGGAGGCATGTCATGTAGATGGGTTCTCCGGTGTTTCTCCTGTCTTGGCTTGTGGGCTGATCTGGTCCTTTGCAAGCTGTCACTCCACCCAAAGCGACTGAAAACCAGTCCCATCTTCATCCCCACACCATCATCGATGTAGTCTGTGGCAGTAAAATGCTGATTGCAAACGGTAGTGCTGCCCTACAAATAAGGAAATATTTCCTTTTGCCTCGTTGTATTGCCCGATAATCTATTTCCTCATAGCTCTTTGCTTTGTGGAAACATGGCGGCTTTTATGCCGAAATTGTGTACCCTGGGGTACACAGTAGAAGCTTTTTTTTTTCTTTTCTTTTGTTAGCTTCAATGAAATGTGACCAGAAACAGATTTACCCTGTCAATGCAGCAAAATGTGCTTAAACCATTCTGTTGCAGTTCCTTAATGAGGATGAGTCCTTTTGGTGAGTTTTGTGAACTCAATTTGTGTCCACAATCATCACAAAACTGTAAGTAGACCCCCCCAACACAGGCAAAACATCTCTGGATCGATCCTGCTACTAGTTTCCTGTTTACACGGTCTTCTCCCACCCCCATGACATGACTTCTGGGGCAAAACTTTGTAAAAGT
Source organism: Telmatherina bonti (assembly GCF_933228915.1). NCBI lineage: Eukaryota > Metazoa > Chordata > Actinopteri > Atheriniformes > Telmatherinidae > Telmatherina > Telmatherina bonti. The sequence goes on from NC_136615.1 coordinate 38,087,379, forward strand.
GTTCCAATAAACTTCTAAAAGTATTTTACTTCAGTGTAAATTTGTGTTTCACTAGATGTAAATTTGTTTTGCACTTCCCAGCCACCGTAGTTCAGCCCTGAGCGTAGGCGACCTAGGTTGTTGTTCATGGCGCCAACTGTTGGAAGAGGCGCCGAATTGCTGCTACATAAAAAGAAAGAGAGAAATCAAATCTGATTCCCCTCTTTTTGTTTCTGACAGACAGATGCAAACAGCCTCCTTGGTATTTCTCATGATAAATGTTATCTTCTATAGAAAAAGAAATGAATATTTGAAGAAAAAAAATCAGTTTGAACATTAAACATCTTGTGTTTGTATAATAAAATATAAGTTAAAGAAGAATTGCAGATCATGTTGTGTTCCTATAAACAGCGTCCAGCCTTTATTGGAACAGGGGTTGTTTCATTTCATCTGCTTTCTTTTTGTTCTTCTACTTTTGTTCCTCTCAGTTCCAATATTAATTTGTCATTTGGTTATCAATAAATCTAGAAAAGATAAACAGAGATTCCTCCTGCTCATTTGCATCTTGTGATCATGTTGTGGACTTCAGATGGTGTGGTCTTATTTAGGAGCATTATACTGACATTTTCTCCACATCTTTCTGACTTACTTTTTAAATTTGATGCTGTGTTTTTAATCAGCATGGACATAAACTGGGCTGATCTTAGCGGCTCTTTAGCCGCTTTATGTGACCAACTGTCCCGTATATGAACCCGACGTTAACCCAACCCCCCACATCTAGCTTTATCATTGTGTGAGTGTATAATAGAAATTACTTTAGAGTGTGTATAAGGAAAGCATAAACCAAAGGTAAACTTGGACACAACTTTGTCTTCAAGCTGACAGACGTGTCTGTTACTCATCATCGTGATTATATATTAGGAGATATCCATGCTGTCCACAAACTATTCCACATCTTCATCCAGGTTTCCACTCAGAACATTTTAAATGAGCTTTGGTCCAGAGAAGACGGCGTGTTTCTGGATCCTCTTCACATATGATGGAGCTTTAACCTGCATGTGTGGATTTCAGCCTGAACTGGGTTCACACTGGTTTCTGGAAGCTTCCTGGGTCCATGCACTGGTTTCCAGTAGAGAATCATGTCTGCTTTCAGTGCAGAGGAGCACCAGCATCCAGCAGTGTCCCATCCATACAGAGATTCCTTGTGAATGTCTGAATCTTCTGATAATATTCTACTCTACAGATGTTGGATCTTAAAGATATTTAGACCCATTTAGTCTCAGTTTGGTCCATCTTTCCATTTAAGAGACTCTACCTCTCCATTTAAACCCAGGCATCCTAATTAAAAAATGTTTCATTTATTTCACTAAATCATAAAACGTCAGTTTTATCATGTGACATTGAGTCCATGCACTGCTGTCCAGTAGAGAATCATGACTGTTTTATATGCAAAAGATCACCAGCATCCAACCTCGTCAACTGGCACTAAAGCTGAAGTGGGGGGGCAGAAAGATCAATATCTAATTTCAGTGCTGAGCTCACAGTGGAAGCTTTTCCAATAAGACGAGGATAGAAGACCAAAGTTTGAATAGGTGTGGATCTATTTCTGTCTTTTTCTTTCCTTTTTTGTCTGCAGCCTCTGGAGGACCTTGCACATCTATCCGTTTTTATGTCTACTGCTGCTAGCCATGAAGCCTCTGGAGGGTGGGGTTGGGTGGGGTTAGGGTTATGGTTATGGTGGGGTTGGGTGGGGTTGGGTGAGGTTAGGGTGGGGTTGGGTGGGGTTCGGTGGGGTTGGGTGAGGTTAGGGTGGGGTTGGGGTGGGGTTGGGTGAGGTTAGGGTTGGGTCGGGTGGGGTTGGGGTGGGGTTGGGTGAGGTTAGGTTGGGGTTGGGTGAGGTTAGGGTTGGGTCGGGTGGGGTTGGGGTGGGGTTGGGTGAGGTTAGGTTGGGGTTGGGTGAGGTTAGGGTGGGGTTGGGTGGGGTTGGGTGGGGTTGGGTGAGGTTAGGGTGGGGTTGGGGTGGGGTTGGGTCGGGTGGGGTTGGGGTGGGGTTGGGTGAGGTTAGGTTGGGGTTGGGTGAGGTTAGGGTTGGGTCGGGTGGGGTTGGGGTGGGGTTGGGTGAGGTTAGGTTGGGGTTGGGTGAGGTTAGGGTTGGGTCGGGTGGGGTTGGGTGAGGTTAGGTTGGGGTTGGGTGAGGTTAGGGTTGGGTCGGGTGGGGTTGGGTGGGGTTGGGTGAGGTTAGGTTGGGGTTGGGTGAGGTTAGGATTGGGTCGGGTGGGGTTGGGTGGGGTTGGGTGAGGTTAGGTTGGGGTTGGGTGAGGTTAGGGTTGGGTCGGGTGGGGTTGGGGTGGGGTTGGGTGAGGTTAGGTTGGGGTTGGGTGGGGTTAGGGTTGGGTCGGGTGGGGTTGGGGTGGAGTTGGGTGAGGTTAGGTTGGGGTTGGGTGAGGTTAGGGTTGGGTCGGGTGGGGTTGGGGTGGAGTTGGGTGAGGTTAGGTTGGGGTTGGGTGAGGTTAGGGTTGGGTCGGGTGGGGTTGGGGTGGAGTTGGGTGAGGTTAGGTTGGGGTTGGGTGAGGTTAGAGTTGGATCGGGTGGGGTTGGGGTGGAGTTGGGTGAGGTTAGGTTGGGGTTGGGTGAGGTTAGGGTTGGGTCGGGTGGGGTTGGGGTGGAGTTGGGTGAGGTTAGGGTGGGGTTGGGGTGGGGTTGGGTGAGGTTAGGGTTGGGTCGGGTGGGGTTGGGGTGGGGTTGGGTGAGGTTAGGTTGGGGTTGGGTGAGGTTAGGGTTGGGTCGGGTGGGGTTGGGGTGGGGTTGGGTGAGGTTAGGTTGGGGTTGGGTGAGGTTAGGGTTGGGTCGGGTGGGGTTGGGTGAGGTTAGGTTGGGGTTGGGTGAGGTTAGGGTTGGGTCGGGTGGGGTTGGGTGGGGTTGGGTGAGGTTAGGTTGGGGTTGGGTGAGGTTAGGATTGGGTCGGGTGGGGTTGGGTGGGGTTGGGTGAGGTTAGGTTGGGGTTGGGTGAGGTTAGGGTTGGGTCGGGTGGGGTTGGGGTGGAGTTGGGTGAGGTTAGGTTGGGGTTGGGTGAGGTTAGGGTTGGGTCGGGTGGGGTTGGGGTGGGGTTGGGTGAGGTTAGGTTGGGGTTGGGTGTGGTTAGGGTTGGGTCGGGTGGGGTTGGGGTGGAGTTGGGTGAGGTTAGGTTGGGGTTGGGTGAGGTTAGGGTTGGGTCGGGTGGGGTTGGGGTGGAGTTGGGTGAGGTTAGGTTGGGGTTGGGTGAGGTTAGAGTTGGATCGGGTGGGGTTGGGGTGGAGTTGGGTGAGGTTAGGTTGGGGTTGGGTGAGGTTAGGGTTGGGTCGGGTGGGGTTGGGGTGGAGTTGGGTGAGGTTAGGTTGGGGTTGGGTGAGGTTAGGGTTGGGTCGGGTGGGGTTGGGGTGGAGTTGGGTGAGGTTAGGTTGGGGTTGGGTGAGGTTAGAGTTGGGTCGGGTGGGGTTGGGGTGGAGTTGGGTGGGGTTGCTGTTATAATATCCAGGAAATTTAGAATCCATCTTTCACCCGTCAGCTTTTCATCACAACTCTGATCTTTAGATTAAACTGACAGATACTCGGTCGTTCTCCAAAGGAGTATTTATTTGCTTTATTTAGAAACTTCTGGAAACAGTAAATATTCTCTGAACATATAAATAAATATGTGGAATAGTTCTTAACGTGAATAAAACTCTTGGAAAGACTAAATTTACTGCGGCTTGTAGTGTTTCTGTCTGAATCTAGATCAGTGGGTCTCAAACTTTTTGATCCACAAACCTTTAAGAAAAAAGCATGTTTGTGCTTGCGAGTCAAAACATCCCAAAATGACAACATCATAACATCACAACACGCGCACTGCCAACCAACGCCACCCACACACACACCTGTACTTACCTGCAACACACCCGCGGTACTGTTTAGCGACAGCATTCCCGACGTTCCACCTGCCATTAGCAGATTATTAGGGACGCACACCTAGTTGTCTCTTCACTGGGAATAAGCTGCTGGACAATGACTTACTGGGGAGTTATGGGGGAGGTTCAGAGAGCTGTCCAGTAGACCTGGGTCTAGGTTGGCCTGGCTGTGGGGAGAGAGCGACTGGTTCTGAGAGATGGCGGGGGGATGCTAGGAGAGGTGGGAGTCCTGGGGGCCCTGATCGGGACCTTCCTGATCGGGACATGTTGGGAAGGAAAGATGAGGGCGTGCGGGAGCGAATGGATGAAGCTGCGGCTGGAATGTAAGAGAGTACGGGGGGGGAGGTGTGTATGTGTAGGGTGGAGGTGGGGTGGGGGAGTGTGTGATGGGGCATGTGTGTGAATAAAGGGGAAATATGTAAGTGAGGGTGTAGAGTTGGAGGGATGGGGTGGGAGGTGTGGGCACGTATAAGGGGCAGTGTATGAGTGGAGACGGACAGAGATGGAGATGTGTAAGGGATGGGGCGGGTAGGGTGTGTAAAGGCAGGGAGTGTATGTGCGTGAGTGTATGTGTGTTGGGGGGGGATGCAGCCTGGCTGCCAGTCTAGGTGGCAGTCTGGGGATCCTGGCTCTCCGTTGGCGTGGGCTGGCCCTGTACCTGCAGGGGTTGGGGGTTGCCTTTAAGTTCCAGGGCCCGCGCTGTCTTTCCTGGGTGCCCGGTGCCTGGCGGGGCCTGTTGCCCCTGACTGTAGGGGACTCCGGCTGGGTCTCCCCTCCGCTGCCTCCTGGGTGGGTCCATAGCTGGCTCCGGAGTGGGGTGGTTGGATCCTGTGGCTGCCGGCTACCTGAGTCTCAGGGTCCTCCTGGCCTGCTTCTCATATGATCACTCTTCTCTGAACACGTTCCACTCTGAATGTTCTGCATGCGACACAATCACTGAGTCGTCTGCAGGTTTATTTACTAACAGCAGCTAGTTTTCTTTCTATGTCTCATTTATATTTAACTTGTTGGTTTCTGGTGCTTATGACAGTTGATAGCCTAGTCCTCCGCAGGAGGAATATGAGTCTATGGTTGGCTTGTTTGTGTATGTGTGTGTGTGTATGTATATGTGTTTATATAGACGAATGTGTATGGGTGCATATGCAGATGTATGTGCATATATCTGTTTTTCTTTCTTTCTCTCTCTATCTATCTCTTTTCTTCTTTTTCTATGAGGTGTTTTCTCTTCTTTCTCTTTGATTTTGTCCTTCTGTCTCTCTTCTATCCTCTCCGCTCTGGTCCAGCAGTAGAAACTCAGTATTACAAACAATTATGCGAAATAAATAGAGAAATAAAATAAGAATCCAGAAAATCAAAGGGATCATCATACCAGTAAACCTCCCCTTGGCAAAGTAAATTTGCTCAGCAGAACACAGCATCCAGACCATCATTCTGCTGCTTAAATGCTGAACAAGACACACACACACACACAAAAAAGTAAATGTTGTACATACTGAGACGGGACACTGTATATATTGCTGCACTTTGGTGGAAATAAACCACCTCAATGGAGCTGGGAGTGTGTCATCATTCATTGCAACAGCACAGAACCCCGTGACGCATCATAACATTACAATATAATAACATCACAACTTCCCATTCACGAGTGAGGGAAGGATGGAGCGTGAGATGGACAGACGGATCGGTGCGGCGTCTGCAGTAATGCGGACTCTGCGCCGGTCTGTCGTGGTGAAGAAGGAGCTGAGCCAGAAGGCGAAGCTCTCCATTTACCAGTCGATCTACGTTCCTACCCTCACCTATGGTCATGAGCTGTGGGTCGTGACCGAAAGAAGGAGATCTCGTATACAGGCGGCTGAAATGAGTTTCCTCCGCAGGGTGGCCGGGCTCTCCCTTAGAGATAGGGTGAGGAGCTCGGTCATCCGGGAGGAGATCAGAGTAGAGCCGCTGCTCCTCCGCATCGAGAGGAACCAGTTAAGGTGGCTCGGGCATCTGGTCAGGATGCCTCCTGGACCTCCCTGGTGAGGCGTTCCAGGCACGTCCCTCTGGGAGGAGACCCCGGGGAAGACCCAGGACACGCTGGAGGGATTATATCTCTCGGCTGGCCTGGGAACGCCTCGGGATCCCC
>NC_136615.1:38098405-38105905 GCF_933228915.1 Telmatherina bonti
AAATCTGTTCACAAAGATGAACCAGCATGAAAGCAGCATGTGAACGAACACGCTGGATAATTTTCAAATGCTGAATATTTTATTGGAGTTTTTTTCTGGGCAGACATTTTTTTTTTAAATTATCTGAATAAAGAAAACAGCAGCAACAAAACCTGTGCTTTAATGAATGGAACATGCAGTTCCCTTCAGAAGCTTCCAGTTTGACTGCAAAGCAAAGACCTGATGTGGCAGCGAACCCACACAGAGCTGTGCTGTACTGCCCCCGTGTGGTTTTCCTTTTCTTCCTTTACACAACTGCAGCTCCTGCTGGACTCATACATATATATATACATACATATGTATGTACATATGTGTGTATGTACATACACACACATATGTACACAAAACCAGGGGCGGACTTACCATTAGGCAAAACTAGGGCCCCTCCAGGGCCCCAAGTTCTTTAGGGCCCCATAAAACTTGTCATACATCTTTGATTATTGGTGATCGGGATTCTGCTGATTGGCGCTGATGGAGTCCTGATCGACCTGAAGACCCGTGAGATTCCGGTAACAACTGGCAGGCTGCCAGAGTTCTGTAACGGTATGGGCCGGGCTAGCAGTGCACAGATTCTTGTGTTGACCGGACTCAACCATAAGCAGGATACCAGTCTGGTCCAGACTGATCATCTGGCCGTGGTCCCGGAGCTGGTCCGCAAAATCGATAACAACATGGAGAAAATGTCTGCTAGGATCGGTGGAAATTGACACCCCCCCCACCCCACCCCCACCCCCACCCCAATTCGGCTGTTTGGAGCTGCCGCCCGAGATCAGCTATGGACTCAAGGCCAAGGGCAAATTGCTTTCCTGGCCTGGAACCCAAACAACAATCATATCTGGATTCGGCTTCCCAGCAGCCTTGGGCCGGTGCAACCCCCCCCCCATGACTCACCGCCTTCCTGGACTTTGTGTGTCTTGTTTTAGTTTGTGCTTCAGTGTATGGGTTTTTTTTCTCTGTATTTTCGGATCGTGTCTTTCTGGCGCGGCCCAGAGTTAAATGACCTTTTTTTTTCCTCAAAGCTGGATCTTCTCCCATTATTATCAGCAATCATTGGGTGGAAAGCAGGGCACACCCTGGACAGGTTGCCAGCCCATCAAACGGCCATTTATTCATTAATTATATTGTTTTAAATTAATTTTTTGATTAAATAAATTCAAAATATTTTTCTGCCAAATATAATTGACATCAGCCTCAAAAAATCCATCTCAGTTGGGCCGCATTATTAACACCACCACATTCTGGATTCCTATCAGTCTTACAGGTTTGTATTGATGTTGTTTTATTGTGTTTTATTATTTACTGATGTAGATGTTTAATGTTAATTTGAAATTAATTAATTTACTATTGGGCAGTTTAAGCATTTCTTATATATTTGCATCACTAGTTTTTCCTTTGACATGTAATCTGTACATTTTCCAGCACGGCTAAGATGATACTTGGAGTTTTGGCTTCACAATTCCCCCCTCAAAGGATTCTTTCAGTTTATCACAAATATTACCACATATTATCATTATTACCATTTTAGCTGAACCAGGTGTGTTGTAGCAGGTAACATGTAAACCCTGCAGGACCCTGGACGGGAGCAGTGTGTAGGGGTTCATCAGCACCTTCTGAACGACGGGAAATGTTTAAGAGCTTGGATGGTTTAGTGCAGAGCAGAAGTATCTGAAGTGGGATTTACACTCTCTGGATCTTGTCAAACGTTTGGGTCGAGTTTAAATAAAGGTTTGCCTGAACAGCGGTGTTGTGTTTAACACTGTTCCCTCACAGGAAAGTTCCAGTCTCAGCGAGGACAGTTTAATAACTGACTTGTGTGATCCTGCACTGGAATAACTGGAGGGATGGAGAACAGACTTCTCAGCTGAGGAACAAGCAGCTCCAAGTAAATGTAAAACTATGTTGGATTTTATAGTGTTTATAGTCCAATGTAGAAAAATCAGGGAATAAAAAACACTTTGATGCTTTGCAATCACTTTATTACACAAATAACATGATTACTGAAAATAGTCCTCCTGAAGCCACAACAGAGATGAAGATGTGACGGTGAGACCAGAAAGCAGCGGCATGCGGTCATTCAGGTTAAACACACAACCAAAGGGAGGCTTCATTCCTGCTGTTTAAATTCCCTAAAATATTCCTGTTTTTATTCATTTCTTCTCATTAATGAAGAAGAAAATCATTTCTGGATGTCTTGAGATGTTTGTGAGCGTACCGGCAGCTAAAAGAAAAGCTTTTCTCCCTGCTGTCCTAAAACCCACACAGATGGTGTTCAGGTAGGGGAGTTGCTTTCATGACAGAGGATTTAGCTTGAACTTCATTTAGGTTGTTTTACAAACTAAAATGTAAAATACGCTGAAAAAAACAAAAAACAAATGAAGCCTGGATCCCGTTTACCACAACACCTACAGCATGGTGCTGCCGCAACTCATCAGGCCAGCTTTCCTTTCCAGGAGAAGAATAACAACAGATCACATGATAAAACTGACATTTTATGATTTGGTGAAATATATGAATATCTTCTTTAAATCGGCATGACTGGGTTTAAACAGAACATTTCAGAGAGGCAGAATCTCTCAAACGGGAAGATGGAGCAAACTGAGCCCAACTGGGTCTTCACATGTTAAAGATCCTCCATCTACATTGTAGAATATCTTCAGAAGGAATCTCTGTATGCTGGGGCAGGGCTGGATGCTGGTGATCTCCTGCATTAAAACCAGACATGAGTCTGATTCCAGAAACCAGTGTGAACCCAGTTCAGGCTGAAATGCACACATGCAGGTTAAAGCTCCATCATATGTGAAGAGGATCCAGAAACACGCCGTCTTCTCTGGACCAAAGCTCATTTAAAATGTTCTGAGTGGAAACCTGGATGAAGATGTGGAATAGTTTGTGGACAGCATGGACGGCGTGTCCTGCAGACTAAAGAGGAGAGGGAGCATCCAGCTTGTTATCAGCCTGCATCTCTGATGGGATGGGGTTGCATTAGTGCCGATGGCGTGGGCAGCTTCCACATCTGGGAAGCTCCATCAATGCTGGAACATCTGCTCCCATCCAGACAACGTCTCTTTCAGGGAAGACCTTGCAGGTTCCACCATGCTGGACCACATCCTGCATCATCACAGCAGCTGCTTCTACATTCAGACAGATTTCCCATCATCTGACATGTTGTTTAGCTTCTACTGGGAATAAAAACACGACCCGTCTCAGTTTCTGTCTTCCCGTAAAAAAAAAAAACTGATCTCAGATAAAATGTAGAAAAAAACCAGAATTAAATAAGAAATGAAACAAAGTGAAATGTTGAGGAATATTTGGTGTGGTGGCGGGGGAGAATACAGCAGCCAATAAGAGCGAGCAGAGAGTAGGCACTACAGTCAGCGGTGGCACATTGACAAGCGGTCCTCATCGGCTCACAGACCATCGCCATCAACATTTAATAAACAACAATAATTAAAATAACAATGTATGAGCGGATGTTTTTCATCGCATTAAGGCGAAGTCTGATTGGATACGTGTTAGTTTTGTAGACTAAACCAAGTTCCATGTGGAGAACCTAGACTGGATCCAGTCTGCCCATAAAATAATTCATTTTCTGTACAACACGCTGAAATATTTACAGGGAACAGTACGACCGTCACATGACCATCACTCGACCGTCACATGACCGTCACTCGACCGTCACACGACCGTGACACGATCATGACTCAACCGTCACACGACCGTGACACGATCATGACTCAACCGTCACACGACCGTGACACGATCATGACTCAACCGTCACACGACTGTGACACGACCGTGACTCAACCGTCACACGACTGTGACACGACCGTGACTCAACCGTCACACGACTGTGACACGACCGTGACTCGACCGTCACACGACTGTGACACGACCGTGACTCAACCGTCACACGACTGTGACACGATCGTGACTCAACCGTCACACGACTGTGACACGATCGTGACTCAACCGTCACACGACTGTGACACGATCATGACTCGACCGTCACACGACTGTGACACGACCGTGACTCAACCGTCACACGACTGTGACACGATCATGACTCGACCGTCACACGACTGTGACACGACCGTGACTCAAGCGTCACACGACTGTGACACGATCGTGACTCGACCGTCACACAACTGTGACACGACCGTGACTCAACCGTCACACGACTGTGACACGACCGTGACTCAACCGTCACACGACTGTGACACGACCGTGACTCGACCGTCACACGACCGTGACACGATCCTGACTCGACCGTCACACGACTGTGACACGACCGTGACTCAACCGTCACACGACTGTGACACGACCGTGACTCAACCGTCACACGACTGTGACACGACCGTGACTCGACCGTCACACGACCGTGACACGATCCTGACTCGACCGTCACACGACTGTGACACGACCGTGACTCGACCGTCACACGACCGTGACACGATCATGACTCGACCGTCACACGACTGTGACACGACCGTGACTCAACCGTCACACGACTGTGACACGACCGTGACTCGACCGTCACACGACTGTGACACGACCGTGACTCGACCGTCACACGACTGTGACACGACCGTGACTCAACCGTCACACGACTGTGACACGACCGTGACTCAACCGTCACACGACCGTGACACGATCCTGACTCGACCGTCACACGACCGTGACTCGACCGTCACACGACCGTGACACGATCGTGACTCGATCCTGACTCGACCGTCACACGACCGTGACTCGACCGTCACACGACCGTGACACGATCGTGACTCGACCGTCACACGACCGTGACTCGACCGTCACACGACCGTGACTCGACCGTCACACGACCGTGACACGATCATGACTCAACCGTCACACAACTGTGACACGACCGTGACTCGACCGTCACACGACTGACACGACCGTGACTCGACCGTCACACGACCGTGACACGATCATGACTCGACCGTCACACGACCGTGACTCGACCGTCACACGACCGTGACACGATCATGACTCAACCGTCACACAACTGTGACACGACCGTGACTCGACCGTCACACGACCGTGACTCGACCGTCACACGACCGTCACACGACTGTGACACGACCGTGACTCGACCGTCACACGACCGTGACTCGACCGTCACACGACTGTGACACGACCGTGACTCGACCGTCACAAGACCGTGACACGACCGTGACTCGACCGTCACACGACCGTGACTCGACCGTCACACGACCGTCACAAGACCGTGACACGACCGTGACTCGACCGTCACACGACCGTGACACGATCATGACTCAACCGTCACACGACCGTGACACGATCATGACTCAACCGTCACACGACCGTCGCACGATCGAGACTCGACCGTCAGGCAACCGTCCGGCGACCGTGACACGAACATGACTCGACCGTCACAAGACCGTGACACGACCGTGACTCGACCGTCACACGACCGTGACTCGACCGTCACACGACCGTCACAAGACCGTGACACGACCGTGACTCGACCGTCACACGACCGTGACACGATCATGACTCAACCGTCACACGACCGTGACACGATCATGACTCAACCGTCACACGACCGTCGCACGATCGAGACTCGACCGTCAGGCAACCGTCCGGCGACCGTGACACGAACATGACACGACCGTCACAAGACCGTGACACGATCGTCACACGACCGCGACTCGACCGTGACACGACCGTCACACGATCATGACTCAACCGTCACACGACCGTCGCACGATCGTGACTCGACCGTCACAAGACCGTGACACGATCGTCACAAGACCGTGACACGACCGCGACTCGACCGTCACACGACCGTCACTCGACCGCGACTCGACCGTGACTCGACCGTCACACGATCATGACTCGACCGTCACACGATCATGACTCAACCGTCACACGACCGTCGCACGATCGTGACTCGACCGTCACAAGACCGTGACACGACCGCGACTCGACCGTGACTCGACCGTCACACGATCATGACTCAACCGTCACACGACCGTCGCACGATCGAGACTCGACCGTCAGGCAACCGTCCGGCGACCGTCTGGCGACCGTCACACGATCGTGACTCGACCGTCACACAGTCGAGTCACCATCGTGTCACGGTTGTGTGACGGTCGTGTCACGATCGTCACACGACCGAGACGGGACCGTGACGCGATCGTGACATGACAGTGACACGTATGACGATAAACATGTGAGCAGAGGAGGAAGACGACGGCACACGATCCTGGGTTCTAAGACGATGACGATGGAGGCGGCGGTGCGGAGTACTCTTCGTTCTCCGAGTCGCTGCTGTCCTCGCCGTTCCGCTCCTGGTCACTGCCTTCGGTGCTGAGCTGGTCGAACCCCTGGCGGCTGTAACCCTGATGGGTCGCGAAGAAGTTCCCCAGGTTCAGACCGCCAACCGCCTTTCCTGATGGAGGAGACAACACGCCGTTTAGCAGGCAGCTCGGCTCACACACTCTGAGGGACTGGGTTCTGATCCGGCATCCAACGGGTCCCAGTCCTCAGCAGGAAGCAGAACCGGGTCCCAGTCTGGTGTCAGGGGGCAGAACCGGGTCCCAGTCTAGCATCAGTAGGCAGAACCGGGTCCCAATCTGGCGTCAGGAGGCAGAACCGGGTCCCAGTCTGGTGTCAGGGGTAGAACCGGGTCCCAGTCTAGCATCAGTAGGCAGAACCGGGTCCCAATCTGGCATCAGGAGGCAGAACCGGGTCCCAATCTGGCGTCAGGAGGCAGAACCGGGTCCCAGTCTGGCGTCAGGAGGCAGAACCGGGTCCCAGTCTGGCGTCAGGAGGCAGAACCGGGTCCCAGTCTGGCGTCAGGAGGCAGAACCGGGTCCCAGTCTGGCGTCAGGAGGCAGAACCGGGTCCCAGTCTGGCGTCAGGAGGCAGAACCGGGTCCCAGTCTGGCGTCAGGAGGCAGAACCGGGTCCCAGTCTGGGGTCAGGAGGCAGAACCGGGTCCCAGTCTGGTTTCGGGAAGCAGAACCGGGTCCCAGTCTGGTTTCGGGAAGCAGAACCGGGTCCCAGTCTGGTGTCAGGAAGCAGAACCAGGTCCCAGTCGGACTTTGGGAAGCAGAACCGGGTCCCAGTCTGGCGTCAGGAGGCAGAACCGGGTCCCAGTCTGGCGTCAGGAAGCAGAACCGGGTCCCAGTCGGACTTTGGGAAGCAGAACCGGGTCCCAGTCTGGGGTCAGGAGGCAGAACCGGGTCCCAGTCTGGCATCAGGAGGCAGAACCGGGTCCCAGTCTGGTTTCGGGAAGCAGAACCGGGTCCCAGTCTGGTTTCGGGAAGCAGAACCGGGTCCCAGTCTGGTGTCAGGAAGCAGAACCGGGTCCCAGTCGGACTTTGGGAAGCAGAACCGGGTCCCAGTCTGGGGTCAGGAGGCAGAACCGGGTCCCAGTCTGGCATCAGGAGGCAGAACCAGGTCCCAGTCTGGTTTC